>NC_081185.1:71174052-71519052 GCF_029867415.1 Vicia villosa | reverse complement strand
AAATTCTTTTGTTTGGATAGAGCATTAAAATGATTAATTGGTAAATTTTTAGGGTCATTTTCATAAATTTTAAAACTTTTGGGTCAAATTAAATATATGAAAAATAGGGATTAATTTACAATTTTTGAAATTTTGAAGGGACTAATTTGTAAAATTTAAAAATTATTAGAGACTTATTTGCAATTTTTTAAAATCTTAGAGGTGAATTTGAAATTTTCATAAAATATGAAGATCATCTTGCAAAATTTGAAAATTTAATAATAAACAATTTAAATTTTACATTATACATAATGAATAAGCGATTTCAAATTATTTACTTTTTGGTGTCGTTTGAAATTCCTTAAATTTAACTTGAATGAAATACTTCATAAATTTACATCATTTTAACAATTCTTCATCCAAATAATAGATTTTAGTCAAATCATTTTAAATTCCCTCAAAAAATTACTTTTCCTTATTAAAATGCTCCATCCAAACACACTCTAAAATTTTAGGTGAATATATGATATGTTTCTTACAAAAGTACGTCTCAAATATAAAATATTCTCTCGTATTGACATCTGAATTGCCAATAACAAGTTCTATTTTCTTTATATTGATGGGTGAGAATTAAAATCGGTCTGTAAGGGTTTTCTAAATAAATTTGTATAAGACAAATATTTGTTTTTTCTAATAGAATAAGATAAGAAAAACTATATGGTGAAGTCACACAATTGACTTCTTTGGAGAAGTCACTAGTCTGACCAATGAGAAAGCAATGTTGACTTAGTCATTGTCACATATAATTGATTATATGGTACATAACATTTATTATATATCCTTATATCTATTAATATTGTAAAATATTGTAACTAAGTGAATAAAATTATTCCAATCTTTATCCGCAACAAATTAAAAGTGAATAAATTATTCAAATCTTTATATTATTTTTTAATTTTAATTATATCTATTAAAGAAATCATCACCATGAATCCGAATGATAATTTTTCTCTACCATGAATAAAAACAAATAAACTCTCGCATATAAACCAAAATCATATTCATATAACTTTTCTCATGTAGTGAGACGTGTTATCAATTGCACCGATTAAACACAAAATCATGGAATGATCATGGTATATAGTGGAACTCTGGTCTAGTGCGGTGGTACAACAATACAAAAAAAATATTGATTTGTTTTTTTATCTCACATATATTGGTTGATAAATTTATTTAGTTACGATAAAAAATTTATTAGTTAAGTAGTCATTTAAAATGCAAAATCAATTTTCATATAAAAATTATTATAAATTATTATTTCATTTAAATTCAAATAAAAATTATTTATAATTTATTGATATTTAATATAAAAAAAATTCACTATAAATTTTGTGCACTATGATTCTTGTAACATCCGCTGCTATGTTATTGGACAGTTAAAATGACTTCATAAAAAAAATCAATTGTGTGATTTCACCGTAAAAGTTCCCATAAGACAAATATTTTTGGTTGAACGGCTCGACTTACCTAATTAAACACGTGGAATGGCATTTGTACATTAATAATTAATTGTCAAAAAAGTCTTTTTTGCAAATTTATTATACATTAGTGTATTTTTGAAATTAGTAAGAGAGATAAAAACACCAATATAGGACAGGGTATACATATAAATTTTCTGTTTTAAAATAACACTATTATTAATGAGAATATGAGAGATGCAGTGTAAAAAATATTTATATCGTCAGTTAATCACGATTGTATATCCTACAAAATTAATTGAGATGACATGATAGAATAATAAATTTTCATTAGATTAAATGACAGTATAATTTTTTTTTTTTTACAGTACATATTCATTAAACTCACTATTAAAACACTAATATAGTCAAATAAATTGAATATCTTCAAAATATGTCCTAGATCTCTCGATAATTTTCACTTCATTAATTATAAGTTGTCTTGTACCTATCATAAGCACAGCAAAATTTCGAATAAAAAGGAAGTTAAATTTTAAATAAACTTAAATTTTCTTGTTTCTTTGAGAGTATTCTATTTGCCTTTAATTTAAAAATTTCTTTAGCCACCTTCCTATGGGTGGTCACCCCTAGCGAAAATCCAAAAATACCCCTGCTTCGGAAATAAACTTCCGAAGCGCATGTTTTTTTTAAAAATTTCCACAATTCGGAAGTGCATCTCCGAAAACACCTCATGGGGGGTGTCTTCGAAGATGAACTTCCGAATTATGCAGCTATGTTTTTTTTTTATGTTTTATCTAAAACAGTCTCGCATTTTCAACGGCTCTCGCTCCTGTTGAAAAAAAATAACAAATAAACGACATATATTAAATAAGCGACATGATCATGATTCTCGCGTAAAACGCCTTCAGATATTGCTTCAGAGAAATTTGAAGCATGTTTCATTTCATCGCCGCGAGTTCAACATCATCATTCACAACAGATGATTCTTCTTTGGATAGTGACTCAGAGATATTTCTAGCACCAACTTTTCTGTAAATATCAGATAGTTTACTCTTGAACAATGGTGTCATGTTATGCTTAGGATACCATACAAAAACTTTCTCGCTCTCAAAAAGCTTTTTTTTATGTTTTTTCTTAAACAGTCTCGCATTTTAATTAAACGCAAACGGCAAATAAAATAAGCGACATATAAACAGAAAATACTAATATGATAAATAAAATCCAAAAACACTGTGCGAAAGATACAATCCGAAATCAAAACAAAACAAAACAAAACACGTCAAACAAAACAAAAACACGTTATTCTGCCCGATGAGCGTTACAAAATACACATCAAACAAAACAAAAACACATTATTCTGCCCGACGAGCGAACTCCTCCGAATGAAGATACTGATACCAATCCTCATCCCACTCAGTCTCAGAACCATCAGCATCAACCACGACTCTCACGCCAGATAGTTGAGCTTGAGCATCCGGGCCCCGGGCCCCCTATGAACGAGAAGTAGAGCCGGTCGAAACCTTCTTCTTCTCCTTCACCTCCTTCACTCCGCGAGAGCACGAAGTAGAGCCGGTCGAAACCTTCTTCTTCTCCTGCACTTCCTTTTTTCCCTTAGCGCCACCCATTCCTGACATGTTCTTGTAAACAATTGAAATCGATTAATATGCGAGACAAAATAAAAAACTAAAAAATTTGAACTTCTGATACAATTCGGAAGTTCATTTCCGAAAACTGGGATGGAGGTGTTTTCGGAAATGAACTTCCGAAACACCCCTGCGATAGAGTTTTCTGAAACTTCCATGGCAGACCCCAAAATCAAACATAAAACCAATTCAAAAAGTTTCTAAACAACCTAAATACTACTAACAACCAGTCCATATATCATTTATGCAATTGAAACCCTAAATAACATGCATTTGAATAATGAATCTAACAAATTTAAAACTTACAAATTGAGTGATTTGTGGGCTTTTGAATGTTGTATAGCAATGTGATTGGAGCCTTGATGCAGCCTTGGAAGTGTGTTTGCACAAATTTTCGCCTTTGGTTGTTTTTGATTTGAGTTAGGGTAAATGAATGGGGGAGGGGGAGTGTTTTGTTAAATCTGCAGAACGCGCAGTATTTCGGAAGTTCATTTCCGAAATGCTGTTTTCGGAAATGAACTTCCGAAAGAAGATAATTTTTTTCAAAAAAAAAAGGCGTTTCGAAAATGAACTTCCGAAGTCATGGATAGTTTGGATTTTTCACCAGAGATGGACTAGAAGGTTGGGAGGTTGGCAAAGAAATTCTCTTTAATTTAGTTACCCTTAATAATAATACTCTTAAAACGAGTTACGTATAGATATTAACAAATTATAGTAACGTTTAAAATCACACTTTAGAATCATGAGCCGATATTAACAAATTTTCAGATTTCAATAATAAACCTATTAAAATAAAAATAAAAATGATAGTTTAATTAAGAAAACAGGACAAATGTAAGTCAAAATATTTGAGTCCATAGAGATTACCTCATGTTCATGTATAGCCCTTGGCCCCACTAAATATTTATAAATAAACATATCGATAGAAACATGATAAACAATTATAAAAATAAACAAATTAAGGCAAGGATCATAGGTTTTGCTGCAGCAAACCTAATAAGTAGCATGTAATACGGCAAGGATATATGTAGTATTCAAGAAAATCCATTTTTATTCATGATGATGTTAACTAAATAATTGTTTTATGATACCATATATAATTAAGTTATAAAATCACACTCGGGGAATACGTTACTATTAAAATAATGTTTTTTTTTACTAAAGTGTAATTTTAATTTACTTATTTTCTTTTTTAAATAAAAGATTTTTAATTCTTTTTGAAATGAAACCAATTTTTTTAGTGTTTCTATTAAATACTCTTTCAATTTACTTTTTTTGGACAAATATATTTGTTTTTATCCCCCTTTAAATTTGATTAATTGATAGTGACATGACAAAATGAGTATAGCGCCACATCATATTATTTTTATTGATATCATATTTAAAATTAAAATTTAATTGTTCAAATTTTTTTAATATAATAATATAAATATAATATTATAAATTATTATAAATTAAAAAATTAGAATAAAATTTAAATTATTTATTTTGTTGATAAGTTTTGTTATAGATATATATTTTCAATTTTGTTATGGCATGTTAAGGTTGAAATGAAGATCCTTCAGCCATAGTTTGAATTGAAATGTTAAGCCACTCGTTTAGTTTCATCAAAATAGTTTATGTGTTTACTTGACAATTTATTAAATTGAGTTTAATGAATTTCTTAAATTTTCCGGGAGTAGTGGTGCAGTTGTCAAATTGATAAGTCTATCATTTAAAGGTTTGAGTTTAATCCCTTCTGGCCACATTATTTGTTTATTTATAAAAATACATATTATTGAATAAAAAAGATTTTTTCTTTACCCACTTCCCTATGGGGCTTACCCCCAGCGAAAACCCCATTTTACCTGCTTCGGAAATGTATTTCCGAATTTTTTTTTTTCTAAATTTTTCCAGACTTCGGAAGTGCATTTCCGAAAATATTCCAAAAATTAGGATTTTGATTAATTCGGAGATGCATCTCGAAAAAACAAAAAAAAATCTAAAAATCCCAAAAATTAAATTTAAGATATTAATTAATTCGTATATCATAAATTTGATATAATTTATGAGTAATGAATAATAATAATAATAATTATATATTTTGATATAATTTATGAGTTATGAATAATAATTATTATATATTTATATTCTGATTCATATTTTAAAATTTAAAATAATTTTAATTAAAATAATTAAAATAATTTCACTTATAAAATGAGTTATAATTTTTTATTTATATATTTATATATTTATAATTAGGAAAAATTACAGTTTTAGTCCCCCTGTTTTGATATTTTCACGATTTTGGTCCCCATATTTTCTTTTTAAACAGTTTTAGTCCCCCATCCCAATTTTGTTCATGATCCGTGCATGATACGTACATGAACAGTACATGACCGTACATGAACAGTACATGACCAGTTGGTTCAAAATTGGGATAGGGGACCAAAACTGTTTAAAAAGAAAATAGGGGGACCAAAATCGTGAAAATGTCAAAACAGGGGGACCAAAACTGTAATTTAGCCTGATAATTATTATTATATATTTACAAAAAAAATTAAAAAAATGATTTTTTTAATTTATATATTTATATAATAATTATAATAATTATTATATATTTATAAAAATTATTATATATTTATAAATTTATATAATAGTTATTATATATTAATTATAAATATATTTATATATTTATATAATAATTATAAAAATTAAAAAAATAGTGTTTTAATTTATAATAATTATTATATATTTATATATTTATATATTTCACTTACAAAATTAATAATAATTATTATATATTTATATATTTCTATTCTGATTCATAATTAAAAATGAGTTATAATTTTTTATTTAGTTTAAAAAAATTAAAAAAAGATTTTGTCTTAATTTTATTTAATGAATATATTTTATATTTAACTCTATATAATTCAAAATTTACTTATGAAATTAAAATGTTTTTGATTTATATAAGTTAGTAAAATAATTTTTAACTTTAAAATTGTTTAGGAAATTTTGATTCACCTTGATTTTATTGATTTACCTTCACTTTATTGATTCACCTTGATTTTATACCTATTAATTGTATTGATTCACCTTGATTTTAATTTTTTAATAATTATTGAATTCTTTCGGAAGTGTATATCCGAACATTCCAAGACCAATTTGGTCTTGGAATATTTCGGAAATGCATCTCCGAAAACTCAGAAAACTCAAAAAAGGGAGTGTTTTAGGAAATGCATCTCCGAAAACTCAAAAAGGGGGTGCTTTCGGAAATGCATTTTCGAAAACACCTTTTTTTTGTGTTTCCGGAAGTGCATTTCCGAAAACACCTTTTTTTTCAATAAAAAGGACGTTTTCGGAAATGTATTTCCGAAACAAGGGCTATTTTGGTTAATTCGCCAGAGGTGTTTAAGAAGGTTAGGAGGTGGGTAAAGAAATTTCCATAAAAAAATAAAAAAGGGAGTGGAGATGTATTTTATTTTTTTTTTTACGGAAGGAGTTGTACTTGTTAAAAGTATGAATGTGTGACAATTTTTAATAATTAAGGATTCTCAAAGGCTTTAAGATTTATTGTAGTGTTGAGAGATAAATCACATAGGGGTGAAAAAGTTTATATGTGTGTTTGTCCGTGTGTATTTATGTATTCGAGTTAGGTTGTTTTTAAAATGTGACGTTAAGGTATTTATAAATAGGCTATGCCTAGATCAAAGGTCTCATTGGAAATAGTAACCTTATAGAGAATGGACAGTTGATTCTGTGTATTCAAGGAACATGCTTAACTCCCACGACTCTTTCTTCGTCGTTGTGGACTAAACACACGTCATCTCCATATGACCATGCAATATGGACGGAATATGGGTTATGAATCTAAAGAAGGGGGCATCTTATCCCACAAACGGGCGCTAGAACCATAAAAGGCATGATAGGAGAGAAACACATACCTCCACCACGCCCCTTGCGGCCCCTTCCAATTACTCAACTACACAATCCCTCAAGCACGAGGACTTGTAGAGACTAGAGTGTTTTAGTTTACTTTCTCACCTTGAGAGTTGTAGATGAGCCTTATCGGAGTGTTATGGGTGACTCTAGGTTTTTCTGGAGAGACTTATTTTAGTCCCTAAGGGAAGACTTAGTTGAATCTACCTAATGAGACTTAGTTGAGTTTTTCTAATGATTGTTAGTTAAGTCCCTCATGTGAGACTTAGGTGAGTCTTTCTGACGAGACTTAGTTGACTCCTTCATGCGAGACAAAGTTGAGTCCCTCAGACTAAACTTAATGAGTCTTGTAGGCAAGACTTAGTTGAGTCTTTCTGTCGAAACATAGTTGAGCCCTTTAGGTGAGGCTTAGTTGAGTCTTCTTGATGAGACTTAGTTGATTCCCTTAGGCGAGACTTAGTTGAGTCCCTCGGGAAAGACTTAGTTGAGTCTTTTTGACGAGACTTAGTTGAGTCTCTCAGGTAAAACTTAGTAATTGAGTCCTTCGAACGAGACTTAGTTCAGTATTCCCAGTGAGACTTAGTTGAGTCCCTTAAGCGAGACATAGTTAAGTCTTCTTGGCGAGACTAGGTTGAGCCTCTCGAGTGAGACTTAGTTGAGTTTGTTAGAACATAGTTTGGTTCTAATCATATTTGTAGTGCTTTGTGTTAGAATCCCAATTGTGTATATTTTGTATATAAGTTTTGTGGTATTTCTTAAACTCTTGTGCCAAATTTGATTGCCTTTTGATATAATAGTATGTAAATAAATAACTTTGTGTTCATTTTCTAATTTATTTAGTTATTAACTTTTGTAATGTTTTCTTTAGGTTTTAGCAGTTTTTGGGCAAGATGGAATGAAAAGAATGGTCAAAACAAGCTTGCAATGAGGTTGGAAGACCAAAAGAAGGAGTTTTGTGCAAGAAGGTCCGCTCAGCGGAGTCCAAGCGGACATAGGCAGAGATTTTTCAACAGCAAGTCCGCTCAGCGGAGTTGAAGCGGACATGGGCAGGGACGAGCATCAAAGCAGGCTCCGCTCAGCGGACCCCCTCTGCTCAGCGGACCTTGAAGACAAATCAGATATTTTGGCTGCTCCGCTCAGCGGACCTACTTTTTCAACTTTTATTCGTAGCCACATAAAATTGATGATTAAGGGTAATTAGAATAGTTTTATCATAACACACACTTGGAAAAAAAGATAGGGCAAGAGAAGAAGAGAAAAACCATTTTCCTTAAGAGAAAATCAAGATTTCAAAACATCTTTCTTCAATCTTCTTGAGTTTGATGTCACTAAATCTTGGTTTGTTGCTTGTTGTTGAAGCTTCCATGGATATGGAGGGCTAAGTTTCATCTTGTGTCAAGATTAGAGGTAGTTAGTTTGTAAATATGTACTTTCTTTGATCTATTATGTATGAACTTGGTTAATGATCAATACATGGTGAATATCTCGTTGTTTATGTTTCATTTGTTGTTTTGGATCACTATTGAGAGATATGTTTCAAAGCTAGACCTAAAAGATATTCATCTATCAATAAACAAACTCTAGAGATAGATTTGTGAGTTGATAATCATAAGTATAAAGCTTTTAAGATTATCATGTTGATTGTCGGCATGAGAGATCATCTGACGGTTAATATGATAATAATCACGATATTACTTTAGGGATAAACAGTATCGAGAGGATACGTGATTGTATTAATCATTAATGGGTTCATATATATGATCACTAGAGTACATATGAAGCAAACTAATGAATACTAATCTTGACACAGTTTTCTCAAATTATTTTCAAACCCTAATTTATTGTCTTTACTTACTTTGTATGTTATTAATATTTCATGTCACCAAACGGTTACCCAAAAATTAACTCAAAATACACTAAGTTGTAGAACGGCGATAATATCGCATCAATCCCTGAGGAGACGATACTAGAAATACTTATCATATACTTTCTAACAAAATGGCACCGTTGCCGGAGATTGGCGTTAACATATTATAAGCATAGCAATAGTTTCTGTGTGTTTTGAGTATAATTATTAATATTATCTAGGCTTGCCTCACTTTGTGGTTATTGTTTCAGCTCCGCGTGGGAGTGTACCAGCAGATCAGCTTCTTTTTGATCCAGAAATTGAAAGAACCGCAAGGAGACTGAACAGTAAAACCAAGAGAAGAAGGAAACTAGCCAAAGAACGAATATTAGCCCAAGAAGCAACTACTTCATCAACACCACAAGTTATAGAAGAAGAGATGGCAGGGCATGGAGACCAAGATCCACCACCACCACCGCCACCAAATCCTAGACCACCATGTGCTAACAGTCCAAGAAGAGCAGCCCAGTTCGCAAGAAATGACAATAATGCTAGAAATTATGAAATGAAGACTGCCATTCTTCAGCTACTTTATGCTAGTCCCTTTGCAGGACTTGATCATGAGGACCCATATACACACTTGACAAAGTTTTATGAAATTGCCGGAGCAGTCGGAGCCCTCGAAAGAGAGGAAGAGCAGGTGTTTAAGAGATTATTCCCTCACTCATTGATTGGAAAAGCAAATGATTGGTATCTAGACCAACCCACTCAAACCATGACAAATAGGAATGAGTTAGAAGAAAAGTTTCTTGATAGGCTCTTCCCTCAGTCACGGTTGCTTGAAGCAAAAACAACAATTTCAGTGTTTTCTCAAGGTGTGAATGAAACTCTCAATGAGGCATGGGAAAGGTATAAGTCAATGTTGAGAAAGTGTCCTAGTCATGGATTTGATGAACTCACCCAGATTCACATTTTTCGTAATGGCTTACAACCATAACCTAAGCTTTTGTTAGATGCTACTGCTGGAGGTTCCTTGATGGCTAAGACAACAGAGGAGGCAATTGAGATAAATGAGAAAATGGCCAGAAATGATCATCAGGTGCAACATAACCGAGGAGTTGTTCAAAAGAAACCGGGGCTTATTGAATTAGGAACCAATGATGCTATTCTTGCTCAGAATAAGCTTCTTTCTCAACTAGTGGAGGAGCTTACTAAGCAAATGGCAAGGTTACCTCAACAACTCAAAGAGCTACAAGATCCTAACAAGAATAAACAAGTTGCTTTGTGTGAGCTTTGTAGTGGAGACCATCCTACCGGATATTGTCCACCGGTGAATGAAGTGAATTACATGGCAAATCAAAATCAAGGAGGCTATCAACAAAGACAAGCTCCTTACCAAAATCAAGGTGGATATTAACAAAGGCCAAATGCACCACAATATGGTCAAGGGTGGAGGCAAGACAATTATCAACAAAGACAAAGTCCTTATCAACAACAACCACCTTCTCAAGACAAGCCTTCAAATTTGGAGGAGACTCTAAATCAATTCATGCAAGCATCAATGGCGAATCAAAAGAGTAATGAAGCGGCAATAAAGAATTTATAGACTCAAGTCGGCCAACTTGCGAAACAACTAGCCGAGAAGCAAACTGGACCATCATTCACGGCAAACACTCAAACCAATCCTAAGGAGCATTGCAAAGCGGTTGTAACTAGGAGTGGAAGAGTGCTTGAAAGTGAAGTGGAGAAGGAGGTTAAGGAGGAGGAAGTTAGGATAGAAAAGGAGAAAGAGGTAGAAAGTGAAGTAGAACAAAAGAAAGATGAGGGAGTTTTAGTTGAAAATGAGAGTGAAGAAAAAAGTGAGGTAGAAAAAGAAAAAAATAGAGAGAAAAAGAAAAAGATTCAAGAGGGAAAGAAGAAAGTTATGAGTCCTCCCGTTCGTAATCTACCTTACCCTCATGCTCCCTCAAAGAAAGATAATGAGAGGCAATATGCTCGATTTTTGGACATATTTCGGCAATTACAAATTAATATCCCTTTTGGGGAAGCATTAGAGCAAATGCCAAAATATGCCAAGTTTATGAAGGACATCCTCACAAAGAAAAGAAGTTATACTGAGCCCGAAACGGTTGTCCTGGATGCTAAATGTAACGCAATCATTCAAAGTACTTTACCAAGGAAGGAAAGAGATCCGGGAAGAGTTACTTTGCCGGTTACTATTGGTAACATTCATATTGGAAGAGGTTTGTTCGATACGGGTTCAAGTATCAATTTGATTCCATTATCCATGGTCAAGAGGTTAGGTATTGTTGATATGAAAGATACAAGAATGACACTTCAACTAGCCGATAAGTCTACAACTATGCCTTTTGGGATAGCGGAAGACTTGCTTGTGAAAGTCGACAAGTTTTTCTTTCCAGTTGATTTTGTTGTCATTGATATGAAGTAAGATGTTGATACCCCATTGATTCTAGGAAGACCTTTTATGAAGACGACAAGGATGATGATAGACATTGATGATGGTTTGATGAAATTGAGGTTCCAAGATGAGGAAGTGTGTTTTGATCTCTCGGAAGCAATGAAACATCCAAATGATAAAGGTGATTGTTTTAGAATTGATGCTATGGAGGAAGTTATCATGCAAGTTGAAAGTCGAGCTCATGTGTTCAATCCTCTTGAGAAAACATTAACCAAAGCTCTTGATGTTCTCAATGAAGAAGAAGAAAAAGAGATTGAGGAGTGTTTGCGAGATCTTGATGTATTTGAAGAAATAAGTCCTTTTGAAGCAAAGATGGAAAAGTTGAAAGATGAGCCAAAGGTGGAGGAAACCAAGTTAGAATTGAAGATGTTACCATCACATTTGAAATATGTCTTTCTCAAAGAAGGTGGTAAGAAGCCGGTGATAATTAGTGGCTCATTGTCAAACAAGGAGGAAGAGAAATTAATTCATGTGTTAAAAGCTAACAAGGAAGCAATAGGATGGGTTCTTTCCGATTTAAAAGGGATTAGTCCGGCCTATTGTATGCATAAAATTATGATGGAGGAGGATTTTAAACCGGTCGCTCAACCTCAACGCCGGTTGAATCCTACAATGAAAGAAGTTGTAAGGAAGGAAGTGATAAAGCTATTGGAAGCCGGAATGATTTATCCTATTTCCGATAGTGCATGGGTGAGTTCAGTCCAAGTGGTACCAAAGAAAGGAGGAATGACCGTGATCACTAATGACAAGAATGAATTGATTCTGACAAGGACCGTTACGGGATGGAGGATGTGCATTGACTACCGAAAGCTTAACCAAGCTACTAGGAAATATCACTTTCCTTTACCTTTTATGGACCAAATGTTGGAAAGGTTATCGGGTCAAGAGTTTTATTGTTTCTTGGATGGCTACTTCGGGTACAACCAAATTTCGGTCAATCCGGAAGATTAAGAGAAAACGGCGTTCACTTGTCCTTTTGGAATTTTTTCTTATAGGCGAATGCCGTTTGGATTGTGTAATGCACCGGCCACTTTCCAAAGATGTATGCAAGCTATTTTCTCGGACTTCATAGAAAAGACAATGGAAGTTTTCATGGATGACTTCTCCGTTTTTGGAGCTTCATTTGATCTTGGTTTGAAAAATTTGGATGCCGTGTTGAAAAGATGTCTTGAAACCACCTTGGTCCTCAATTGGGAAAAATGCAATTTCATGGTTACGAAAGGCATAGTTCTTGGTCACAAATTCTCTTCCAAAGGAATTGAAGTCGATTGAGCAAAAGTGGAGGTTATTGAAAAGTTGCCACCACCAACAAATGTCAAAGGAATTCGAAGCTTCTTAGGCCATGCGGGATTCTATAGAAGGTTCATCAAGGACTTCTCAAAGATTGCAAAGCCTTTGAGCAATTTGCTCAACAAAGATAAGCCTTTTATTTTTGATAATGCATGTCTCTTAGCTTTTAATGAATTGAAACAAAGATTGACTACCGCACCCATAATCATAGCGCTCGATTGGAAACTTGATTTTGAATTAATGTGTGACGCTAGTGATTATGCGGTAGGAGCGGTGTTGGGTCAAAGAAAAGGAAAAAATTTGCATGCTATACATTATGCTAGTAAGGTTCTTAATGAAGCACAAGTTAATTATGCAACAACTGAAAAAGAACTACTAGCTATTGTATATGCATTAGAAAAATTCAGGTCCTACTTAATTGGTTTGAAAGTTGTTGTTTACACTGACCATGGAGCGATAAAGTATTTGCTTACCAAGCCAGATTCAAAGTAAAGGCTCATTAGGTGGATATTGTTGTTACAAGAATTTCACTTAGAGATTAAAGACAAGAAAGGAGCGGAAAACTTGGTAGCGGATCATTTGTCAAGGTTAGTGAATGAGGAGGTAACAAACAAAGAAGAATAGGTTTTGGAATCATTCCCCGATGAAAAGTTGTTCATGGTAGAAGAAAGGCCGTGGTTTGCTGACATGGCTAATCACAAGACATCGGGATGGATACCGGAAGATTGGAGTAAAAGTGCAAGAAAGAAGTTCCTTCATGATGCCAAATTTTATGTGTGGGATGATCCATACTTGTTCAAAATTGGTGTGGATGGTGTGTTAAGGAGATGTGTGACAAAGGAAGAAGCAATGAGAATCTTGTGGCATTGTCATAACTCACCTTATGGTGGACACTATGGTGCACAAAGGACGGCGGAAAAAGTTCTCCAATCAGGGTTCTATTGGCCGACGTTATTCAAAGATGCTTACTTGCATGCACAAAGTTTTGACAATTGTGAAAGAAGTGGTGGAGTGAACAAGAGAAATGAGATGCCATTGACAAACATGTTAGAAGTGGAAGTGTTTGATTGTTGGGGAATAAACTTTGTAGGACCATTTCCTTCATCTTTTGGTTGCGAGTTTATATTGGCTGCGGTTGATTACGTCTCAAAATGGGTGGAAGCATTAGCGTGTCCGAAGGCGGATGGAAAGACCGTAATCAAGTTCTTGAAGAAAAACATTTTAACAAGGTTTGGAACCCCAAGGATTCTCATTAGTGATGGTGGCTTACATTTTTGCAACACTCAACTTGAGAAAGTATTGGAACAATATGGTGTGAAGCACAAAGTAACAACGGCCTACCATCCGCAAGCTAATGGTCAAGCCGAAGTGTCCAACCGAGAAATCAAAAGAATCTTGGAAAAAACAGTTTCTTCATCAAGGAAAGATTGGTCTCACAAGTTGGATGATGCTTTATGGGCTTACCGTACGGCATTCAAGGCACCAATTGGTTTGACTCCGTTTCAAATGGTTTACGGGAAAAGTTGTCATTTACCCGTGGAATTGGAGCATAAGGCATTTTGGGCCTTGAAGTTGCTTAACTTTGATCCAAAAGCCAGTGGTGAAAAGAGAAAATTACAATTGCTTGAGATGGAAGAATTGCGGTTACAAGCCTATGAATCCAACAAAATATACAAGGAAAAGGTGAAAGTTTATCATGATAAAAAGATTATGGAGAAGGAGTTCAAGGAAGGACAAATGGTTCTATTGTTCAATTCAAGGTTAAAGTTGTTTCCGGGCAAATTAAAGTCGAAGTGGTCGGGTCCGTTCCGAATTAAGGAAGTAAAAGACTATGGAGCGGTTGTGCTTGAAAATCCGACAACAAATGAAAGTTGGACTGTGAATGGTCAAAGACTCAAGCCGTATCTTGGTGGTGAAGTCGATCAAAGTTCGGAAGCCGTTCCGATTTTTTATCCGTAAAGCCGCCTCGGACCGTCGAGCTAACCGACGTTAAACAAAGCGCTAGTTGTGAGGCACCCTAACATTGTAAGTATTCTTTGTTTTATGTGTTTTGGGATGTTTGAAAAGTCGGTGGAGAAAGAATCGAATGGGACAGACTGCTAAAAAACCAGAAAAATGCAGTTTCCTGTCATCCGCTCAGTGGACCCCCCTCCGCTGAGCGGACCTGCTAAAAATCAGAAAAATAAAAAAAGGCCCAATGGAACAAACCGGTCCAAAGGCCCAATTAAAGCAGAAATCTATGGCTGAGCGGGTTCATAACCCTAACCCACCATAGTTGGCAAGTTTTTTGGTTCCCTCTTTCTCCTCCACCATCTTCAACCCTTTCAACCATCAAGACCTAAGAGCTTTATTCAATTTTCTGCAAGCTTTTGTCTCCATTGTTAACAAGGTATGGAGTGTTATTTTGTTTTAACCCTTTTGATGGAAGAGACTAGAAGTTAGGGTTTGTGCATTAGATTTATATCTTTTTAGATTTTAAGATAGGATTTAGTATTAGATAGTGTTTAGGTGCTCTGTTTTAGCAAGAACATTTGTGTATTTGTGAGATTTAGGTTAGGTTAGGTTATAGATTTTAGGGTTTTATAAGTTTTGCATGTTTACATTCCTTCTCCTTTGCTTGGTTATTGTCTTAATTGTGTGCTAGAAAGGGGTTTGAAACCCATGGTTGTTCCTGGTGCAGACCTGGTTTCTGCATAATTTTTGATTTTTTGCGCAGGTCCGCTGAGTGGACCCTGCTGAGTGCAGAATCTCAGCTTTGTTATCTGTGTGTTGTGCAATGGTTTAGGGCCTTGTGTAATGATACAAATGGACATGTAATATTCTATAAATGCTGTTTTGACGATGTTTGTTCGATGTTGTGTTGATTTTTTTTTGTAGATGTCGTCAAGAAGTGATCGGGGAAAGAGAGCTAGGCAATTGACCGGTTCAAGCTCTGACACTGCTCCACAACCACCCTTCGATTCCCATAGGTTCCTAGGTCCAGTGCAACAGGCAAGGTTCGAGAAGTTGTGTAGTCGGAAGATTTGGCCCGAAAAAGTGTTTGATCTCCCACAAAGCGGTAACTTTCATCAGTTTTTGGAAAGCATTGCGGAACGCAAGTGGGAAACCTTGATCTCTCCTGAGACTCAAATCAATGCGGATATCGTACGTGAGTTCTATGCTAATGTGGTTCCGGTTGAGGGAATGGTATACACGTACACTTCTTATGTGAGAGGTAGGGCAATTTCTTTTTCAAGGGATGCCGTTAACACTTTTTTGGGAAGACCTTCACCTCTTGCTGCAGGTGATAAGTGTGCTTATGCAAGGAAAAAGGCTGCAAGATCTTGGAATATGCAGGAGATTGCGGATGTGTTATCTTTTGAGCACCGAGGGTTCACTCTTAACCCCTCCGGTTATATCCAAAAGATGGACAGGAAGAATATGACTCAAATGGTGCAACTGTATACAGTTTTCCTCCTGAACAACGTCATGCCGAGAAGCCATACTTCTGACCTGACCATTGACATGTCTTGTCTGTTGTTTTAGATTATGACAGGTGAAGAGGTGGATGTAGCTCAAATCATTTCAGAGGAGATTAGGATCATGGCTGCAAGTGGTACCAAATCAGGGACAAAGCCTTCTGCTCAACTTGGTTTTCCAAGTTTAATAATGGGACTTTGCAAGAAAGCGGGTGTGGAGTTTCCTGATGTGGCAAGCATGAAATTCACTAGTGTTGTGGACACCGGCTATGTGTACAAGCATTGCTCTCCTAAGCTAGGTGTCCAACAGCATCCTCAGCCACAGAACATAGCTCCTCCTGCTGGTGGTAGGTATAATGAGGAGTTAGCTTGCAGGTACAATTGGGTGTATTTTGATGCCAACAGACGATCACAGGCTATGATTCATGATTCTCTCTGCAAACTCTATCGCCACCAAGTCAATCCGGCGGATGTTCCCTCTTTTCCTACTAATGAGGATTATGAGGCTCATTGTGCATGGCCTGCGGAGATGCCATTTTTCAGAGAGGGGGATGGTGAAGAGGAAGATGAGGAAGGAGATGGCATGGAGCAGGATGATGAGGAGGATTGAGGATATCCAGTTGTCATACCCCAAAATTTGCCTTCTTCATCCCATCTACAATTAGGGTTCTATCCAAACAACATTCCATAAGTCAATAGTCTCCTGAGGCTAGGGTTTGAGGTTCCCCTGAGGAAATCAACAAGGTAAGGTCCTCAACCAAGCCTCCATGGTCCATGATGATCTAAGACAATTCTATGGCAAATATCAAGACCCAACTCCAAAAGTTACCTGCTCAAACAAACTCCAAGATTCACAGTCAACTAATTAAACCTAAAAGTCAACCACAATCAAAGCATGGTCCAAACCTCTGATCATTGATCAAACATCAAGTATAGAGGTATATATACATCATTTGATCAAAATTTGATCATGATTTATTAGTAGAAACTCAGAGATGAACAAATGCAAAAAGGTTCAAATTAGGGTTTCTCTAGGAGAAAGTCAACTCAACTTTGACTGACCATAACTTTCACATGGAACATCAAAAATTCCCCACTAGAAGCCTATTTAGAAGGAAATTGGATTCTCTACAACTTTGTCTCTCACAAACCAAGGCTAGAAATGCTTCATTTGGGAGATATGATGCAAAAGATTACAGGTTCTTTTCAAACATCATTCAAAATCAGTTTTTTTCAGAAAGGATACGATCAAGATAAAAGCTCCAAATGAAACATATGTTCCAAAGTGTCTTATAGAGGACCTCTTGAGGTTTCCAAAAAGTCCTAGAACTCATTCATAGCTTAAAAATTGAGTGAGATATGCTTGGTCAAAGTTGGGTAATTTTGGAGGATAAAATGTGAAGTAAAGGAGGTTAAAATTGGATTTCTTGCAAATGGGCCTATGCTTTTATGATTTAAACTTGGTCCACAAGTTATCCATGCCTTCAAAATGATTTTCCACGTAATATAGTTTTTTATGGATTTTTATATGATTTTCTTCATTTAAATAATGATTTAAAATTGTATAAATCAAAGAAAATCAAATATTATGGTAAAAAGTGCATATTGATCAATTCCAATCAGTATTAATGACAAGATTCAATGTAATTTTCGTGCATAAGTGATTGGAAAATATTGGCACAAAATTGGATAAGAATAGCAAGTTTCCATTCAAGAATAAAATCAAATTTCCAAATTTTAGCAAGATTTGATTCAAGTGATATTTGGGCTATTGCTTTGACCTAATTCACTCCCTATAAGTAGAGGGCATAAGGCATACGAATCAGGGTTGGAATTTCTGTCCAGAGGCATACTTGCAAGAACTCGAAAATACACCAAGAGAATCAAATTCGGTTTGCAAGAATTCAGAGGTTTTAACAAGATTCAAAGGTTGCAAAAGCTTCCTCGTGGCATTCTGAAGGTGATTAGATACTAGCATAGCATCAACACCCCCAGAATTATCTCCAATAAGCCAAGGTAAACCGCTCTGAAACTTGAATCGATTAGCATGATACAGGCATCTCCATGATGTTTTGATTGCATATTTTGCTTTGCCTAATTGCTGTGATTATTTCTGGAACATTAATTTGAATTATGTGCATCCTACATATGATCGGCCATTGGAGGCCGAGTTAGGTCTTTAGGGTTTAAATTAAGGTTTTTTTGCTAGGGTTAAAATTAGGTCAAAAGGAGAGTAGGGTTGGATTCGCATGTGGTAGACGAATAGATTTGGCAGGGTGCGAAAGATTTATATGCGTCCATGGGCTATTCGCTATTTTGCAGGTTTTGTATGCTACGAAAAAACCCATAGCTATTTCGTAGCTATTTGTTTCTGAAATTTGCAGGTTAGGGGAAGAAGATGATAACGTGGCAACATGCCACTGGTCTATTCAAATTTCGCGCTTGTTTTTTTTGTGTTTTTTCTTGTTTTATATATGTTATATTGGGAGCGTTTCTTTAACGCATGTGAACCATGGCTGAGTTGGCAATGGAGTGATTTGAGCCTGGGGCGTGGGTTCGATAACCTACTCCCACATATATTTTTTTATGAAACTTCAACCTTGATCCCATGCACTTCATACTATAGGCCTCACCATAGTCCTTCAAGATCTGGCCATTAAATCACCACTGACTTAGAATCCAATGCACCCAGAATTAGTCCCCATAATATAAACCTCAAATCCAGCCACATAGAATCATAATCTCAATAAACTAACAAATTATTTTAATTAATATATTTGTTTTAATTAAATATTTTTAATATATCTATTAATATAATAATAATTATTTTTTATAAATAAAATTAATATGTAATATTAATATTAAAAATCATAATTTGTTGTTCGTTCCGATTAAATCGATTAATCGCTATGGTCAATAATAGTTTTAATTAAAATGATATTTAATTAAAATGTAATTAATTTCTATTTGGTTAAATGGTTTCAACTATTTTATTAGTTGCGATGATTAACTCTTCTTTTTTTCTCATTCTAATGCATTGTTCTTTTTAATCAAATCAATCGATTACGAGGGGTAACGATACAAATTAATTCATAAAATTGTTAAAAAATACGATTATTCATTATTAGTGATAATTGGATCAATCAATTAGAATTGGTAATGATACAACTATTAATCTGTTAACTATGGTAATTGAATCAATCGATTAGAATTGGTAATAGTACAAATTAAAATCAGGGTTGTATGCCCAAAGCCTACAACACTTCCAAAACAAACCTTTTCAAATTCCTAACTTATCATAGGCTATTTCAAAAGCCTTTGAAGCAAACTTTCAACCATGTCAGATCAAATTCCAATCCTAAGGCGTATAACCCTTCCCCGAACTACGTAGACTCTGATCCTCCATAAGGAGGTACGTAGGCACTTGGCAACAAGGCGAGTCCCCTCTCCCATAAATCTCATTTTGTCCCGATTTTATTTCTTTGAATTACAAACCTTTAATTAGGATAATTATTTTCCTTAACCCTATTAATTGTCTGTCATCTTTCTTTATGTTAGCCATAAACCTTAGCTTTATAATGCAAACCTTAGGAAAGGGTTATGGGTGCCTAACACCTTCCCTCGACTTGAATATAGTATCTTACCCTGATTTCTTAACTGCGCGAGGTTTCCTATTCGCCTTGGTAGAATAGGTGGCGACTCTAAAACTTTAATTTTTAGGACAGGTTGCTACACCAGTGTTGACTTTTGTTGTTGGTTATTTAGTTTATGTTTTGTTTTATAATACTTTGATCATACTTTATGTTGCTGAATTAGTAGCATAATTTTCTATTGCTTTTGTTATTGACTACTTTTGTGCCATCCGTATGCGGATGAGGTTTTATGTACTTTGGTGGCCGTGGGTGCCACCCGAACATATTTTGTAGGCAACTTATGCCTTCGTTGATTAAGTATTTTGTTTAAGTAATTTGTTCTCGTGTGGGCAATTTATGCTCTTGTTGTTATAATATTGTGTTTTAGTAGTAGAATAGTGTACATATATATTATATATGTTAAGGTGTACATAATTTTTTGTGTTTGTCTTGGAATAGAAGTGATGCTCTAAAGAAGAAAAAGTGCTAAGGTGTGTCAACATCAAAATTTGGTTGGTGATGATAATATTCTTGATGATGTTCATACCAAGGTAAGTATTTTGTTGCTTTGTAGATTATAATGTGACTATGAATTAAGGGCTTTACGCAAATTTTTTTGTCACATTGCATTTTGGAAATCTTATTTATGTTTGAATCAAAATTAGGACAAAACTAGATAAGTGAGTGGACTTCCACTGTGTACAAAAATAAGAGTGTTCTAGTGATTGATGTTAACTCAAATGATTCATGTTTAATCTTGCTTTGTATGAGACATTAGAACTTAGAAGGGATTGAAGCATTTTTTTTTAATTGTATGAGAAAAACCACCGTAAACAAGGCTACCCGTGAGTGTGTGATCTTTTGTAACCAATTTTGAGCCTAAATTTTTGTTTTTGTCAGGTGAATTAAAGAAAAACACAATGAGTTTTGAAAAAGAGAAGAGAAGTAGTGATTCACTTGACAATTTATTTGGTAAACACTTAACTCAATAGTACTTGAACCTGGAATGGAAAGCATTGATGTCTTTATAGATAGAAATGTTTAAAGTTGGGGAGAGATGTTTCTTAAAGATAAAGAAAAGAAAGAAAATGGTGGTGCAATGCATTCTTTGAAAAAGGAAAATAAATGAAAAGAATAGAGAAAGAAAGAGCAGATGATAAAGAGAAAAAGAAAATTTTTAATGATCTAAAGAAAAGAAAGGAATGCATTGTATGGTGAAAAACAAAAGGGTAACATATTAGTAGTTCTGTACATAAATAATGCTTTCCATGATCACTCACCCTTTTTGTTTCAATGGCCGTGTACATATAATATCACTTGTTTGGAACCCAGGCCAAGTTACAACCAAATGAAGTCCTCAGTGATCTTTGTCTCTATTGTCTTGTGTGCATAGTATAGATGAATATATGAATTGTTTTGGATGTGCATCATTGCTAGTGAGTTTTATTTGTCCCTTTTGCTATCATGGCAATTGTCCTGCAATTATTTTGTGAAGTGAAACTTAGGAGATTCATTCATGAACAGTATCTTTTTAATGCAATTGTGTTGAAATGTTTGTGTTTAGAAAATGGTTCATAGTCATGTTAGAATCTTGTACAAGCAAGGAAGACTTATCTTGTAGGTATGTAACTCAAGTTTGAACCATTAAATTGATGTTACTAACCTTGTGTGATTTGTTGAGGTATGTTTTTGAGCTAGCTTTGTTCGAGGACTTACAAAGATCAAAGTTGGGGAGAGTTGTTAGAATCCCAATTGTGTATATTTTGTATATAAGTTTTGTGGTATTTCTTAAACTCTTGTGCCAAATTTGATTGCCTTTTGATATATTAGTATGTAAATAAATAACTTTGTGTTTATTTTCTAATTTATTTAGTTATTAACTTTTGTAATGTTTTCTTTAGGTTTTAGCACTTTTTGGGCAAGATGGAATGAAAATAATGGTCAAAACAAGCTTGCAATGAGGTTGGAAGACCAAAAGAAGGAGTTTTGTGCAAGAAGGTCCGCTCAGCGGAGTCCAAGCGGACCTAGGCAGAGATTTTTCAACAGCAAGTCCGCTCAGCGGAGTTGAAGCGGACATGGGCAGGGACGAGCATCAAAGCAGGCTCCGCTCAGGGGACCCCCTCCGCTCAGCGGACCTTGAAGACAAATCAGATATTTTGGCTGCTCCGCTCAGCGGACCTGTCCCGCTCAGCAGACCTACTTTTTCAACTTTTGTTCTTAGCCATATAAAATTGATGATTAAGGGTAATTAGAATAGTTTTATCATAACACACACTTGGAAAAAAAGCTAGGGCAAGATAAGAAGAGAAAAACCATTTTCCTTAAGAGAAAATCAAGATTTCAAAACATCTTTCTTCAATCTTCTTGAGTTTGATGTCACTAAATCTTGGTTTGTTGCTTGTTGTTGAAGCTTCCATGGATATGGAGGGCAAAGTTTCATCTTGTGTCAAGATTAGAGGTAGTTAGTTTGTAAATATGTACTTTCTTTGATCTATTATGTATGAACTTGGTTAATGATCAATACATGGTGAATATCTTGTTGTTTATGTTTCATTTGTTGTTTTGGATCACTATAGAGAGATATGTTTCAAAGATAGACCTAAAAGATATTCATCTATCAATAAACAAACTCTAGAGATAGATTTGTGAGTTGATAATCATAAGTATAAAGCTTTTAAGATTATCATGTTGATTGTCGGCATGAGAGATCATCTACGGTTAATATGATAATAATCACGATATTGCTTTAGAGATAAACAGTATCGAGAGGATACGTGATTGTATTAATCATTAATGGGTTCATATATATGATCACTAGAGTACATATGAAGCAAAGTAACGAATACTAATCTTGACACAGTTTTCTCAAATTATTTTCAAACCCTAATTTATTGTCTTTACTTACTTTGTATGTTATTAATATTTCATGTCACCAAATGGTTACCCAAAACTTAACTCAAAATACACTAAGTTGTAGAACGGCGATAATATCGCATCAATCCCTGAGGAGACGATACTAGAAATTCTTATCATATACTTTCTAACACTTTGATGATAACAAGGAAATAAATTTTGTATAAGCAAATGTGGTACTCTAATTATGTGTTTCTAATTTCAGAAGATGATTCAATACAAGTACCATCAGAACTTGATGCGCAAAGATGAACAAATGCAAAAATGTTCAAGTCTTAAAGCAACTTCTGATAAAGCACAAAAACCGCTGCAAACATACTGATACAGAAGATATATTCCAAGCTGAACAGAATATCATGAAGTCTGACTCAAAAAAAGAAAGATACCGTTTAAAACATAGTCATTAGCAAGGAGGATGCAACACTCAAAAAGCGCAAATCCCAAGGTTAATTGAAGAAGCTATCCACATGCAGCTCATTGGAGAAAACAAAACGAAAAGCAACACGCAAGCATTAAATGTTTTGTTCAAGAATCAAGTTAACAGATGAAAAATCTTAAGCTATATATTCATGTTCATTTGAAACAACACACACAATGATTACTCACACGAACCTCATTATTCTGAAAAATTATCAAAGTGTGAAGATACATCACAACTCGGTGAAGAAAAGTTCTCATATCCATATTCTGAGTTCAAATTCTTTGTACCAAATATTAGTGAAATATCACAATCGTGATTAACGCTTTGTAGAAGCAATCCTAAAGAGTGTCATTTGAAGTTACTTTGTAACAGTTCCTTGAGAGACCAGTTGGGTCAGAAGTCTCAAGAAGTCTAGGACTAGTTGAGTCTTAGAATTGGTTAGTCACAAACAGTTGGTTTGTGCAGGTTGTTAGTCACCAGCAGTTTGGTTTGTGCATTTTATTGTTAGTCACACAGTGGGCTGTGCAATTGTAATCAAGTTCTTATTATAGTGGATTAAGTCCTCGTTGAGAGAGGCAAATCACTTGAGGAGGGTGGACTGAAGTAGTTTGAGTTGAAAACGAACCAGGATAAAAATAATTGTGTTCTGTTTATCTTTCCTACATAAGAAAAAGAATAACTTTTTCAACCCCCCCTTTGAAGTGTTTTCTCAACCTTCAATTGGCATCAGAGCACTTGGTTCTGGGTGCAAACACTTAACTGTGTCTGAAAAAGATCCAGAAGGGAAACACTATGGCGAATGATTTAAACAACAATGGTTATACAAAACCCCCTGTGTTTGATGGAGAAAATTTTGAATATTGGAAAGATAGAATAGAAAGTTTCTTTCTAGGACAAGATCCTGTTCTATGGGATATTGTGGTAGATGAGAAAATCACAAACAGAGATACAACACATGATATATTTGAGTCACTTAAAATGACCCATGAAGGCAATGCTCAAGTTAAAGAGACAAAAGCTCTGGCCTTAATTCAGAAGTATGAAGCCTTCAAGATGGAAGATGACGAGACCATTGAAGCCATGTTCTCGAGATTTCAAACTCTGACTATTGGCTTAGGAGTTCTAAACAAATGATATACTAAAGTTGATCATGTCAAGAAAATAATCAGAAGTCTACCAAGAAGATGGGGACCAATGGTTACAGCGTTCAAATTCGCAAAAAATCTAGATGAAGTATCCCTAGAAGAACTCATCAGTGCTCTAAGAAGTCACGAGATCGAGCTCGATGAAAATGAGCCAAGAAAGGTAAGACTATAGATCTTAAATCTATTAAAAAATTTGAAACTAACACTTTACAGGCTAAGGAAGAATGCTCAAACGAATCCGGATCAGAGGAGGAAGATGAGTTATCTCTTCTTTCCAGAAGAGTGAATCAACTTTGGAAGAACAAGCAAAGAAGGTTCAGAAAATTTAGAAGACCAAAATATAAAGGAGAATCCTCTGAATACAAAAGGACCAGCAGAAAAGGTAATGTATGATATGAATGTAATGAACCGGGACATTTCAAGAGTGAATTTCCCAGACTACAAAGAGAAAGGCCTAAGAAGAGGTTTGAAAAGAAGAAAAGTTTGATGGCTACATGGGATTCTGAATCATCTGAAGACAAATACAACTCAGAAGATGAACATGCTAACATAGCATTCATGGCCACCACTGAAAATAGTTCAGATTCAAAAGCATAAACTAATGTAAGAACCACAACAGATTAAAAATCAAATATTAGAAGCTAAAGAACAGCTTTGCAGTTGAAACATAAAAACTTAAAATTGAGAATGCCGAGCGTAAAGATAATAATATGAAACTTTTAGAAGATCTGAAAAATCAAAAAAACCTTAAGTCAGAAAGTTCTTCAAGTACTAAAGTTATTTTGAAAGAATATGACGATGGTTTTCAAAAATTTCTTGCTAAAAGTATAAACAGAAGCAAAATAGCTTATATGATTTATGGTGTAAGTAGAAACAATAGAACTGGTATTGGCTATAATACACCCAAAGGAAAGGAAACATATCAACCTAAACCGGTTGATGAAATGACAATCACATATAAACCATTGCACACACAATTTAATTTTGGACACACTCATGATATCAAATATACATCATATTCTGATACTTCTAATGCCAGACCTAAAGTCAAACAGAACTTTAGGCACACTAACACAAAATGACCCAAAAAGATTTATTGCAGCTGTCCTTAGCAGTGAGTTCTAAACAAAGGATTTACCAAAGCTGATCATGTAAAGAAGATTATTAGAAGTCTACCAAGAAGATGGGGGCCAATGGTTACATTATTCAAAGTTTCAAAGAATCTTGATGAAGTATCCCTTGAAGAACTCATCAGTGCGCTAAGAAGTCATGAGATTGAGCTCGATGCAAATGAGTCTCAAAAGAAAGGTAAGACTATAGCTCTTAAATCTGTTAAAAAATCTGAAATTAATGCTTTACAGGCTAAGGAAGAGTACCCAAGTGAGTCTGGATCTGAGGAAGAAGATGAGTTATCTCTTATATCCAGGAGAGTAAATCAACTCTAGAGGAATAAGCAAAGGAAGTTGAGAAACTTCAGAAGACCAGAATATAAAGGAGAAACCTCTGAATACAGAAGGCCTAGCAGAAGAAGCGATGTGAGCTATGAATGCAACGAACCAAAACACTTTAAAAGTGAATGTCCTAAACTGCAAAAAGAAAGGCCTAAGAAAATATTTGAAAGGAAGAAAAGCCTGATGGCTACTTGGGATGATTCTGAATCATCTGAAGACGAATACAACTTAGAAGATGAACATGCCAACATAGCATACATGGCCACCACAAAAAATGATTCAGACTTAGAAGCTGAATCAAATGAGGTATTTTCTGAACTCACTAGAAAATAGCTTGATGAAAGCTTATCAGAACTCTTAGAAAGACACAATAGATTAAGAACAAAATTTAAAAAGCTAAAGGTTGAACTATTAACTGAAACAAAGAAACTTAAACAAGAAAATTCCTAACTTAAAGATAACAATACACAACTAATAGAGGAAACAGAAACAAAAATCCTTAATTTAGATAGCACCTTAAAATCTGATATTCTGAAAGAATATGATGACAGGTTTCAAAAATTTCTTGTTAAAAGCATAAACAGAAGCAAAATAGCCTCAATGATTTATGGTGTCAGTAGAAGCAATCGAAATGGAATTGGCTACGAAACACCTCAGGGTAAGGAACCATATATACCTAAACCAGTTGATGACATGAAAATAAAATATAAACCTTTGCACACACAGTTTATCTTTGGTCATACTCACAACATTAGATATACATCCTACTTTGAAAACTATTGTGCTAAACCTAAGCTAAGACAAAACTTCAGGCACACTAACATCAAAGGACCCAAAAAGATATGGGTATCTAAGATGAAAATTGTCTATGTTGCAGATGCCCTTGGCAGTGAAGTCAAAATACCAGTCATGCTACCTGGACTCTGGATGTTCGCGTCACATGACGGGAAGAAGGTCTATGTTCCAAAGCTTAGAACTTAAATTCGGTGGAGATGCCAGATTTGGAGGGAACCAAAAGGAAAAGATCATTGGATAAGAAACTATTGGTAATGGTAACTCTCCCTCTATTACTTGTCTCTCATGTCCTTCTTTCGGATGTGGGTAAGTTTAGAGTCTATATAGGTTATGTTTGTCAACTTGTGACAAACATAGGGAATAAGGTTAGTGTACAGACATTGTTAAGTCTGAGGTCTTTCCTTGCAGTTGCTTTTGCAAAGATATTGAATAGGCTTTCTATTCTAAGTCAGTTTTTCTTACTGTTTAGAGTCTTATTTTTGAGTCATGAACACTGATTGTCTTGTGTTCTGAGTCATCCAATATAGAGGTCTGGTTCCCTATGTCTGTAAATGGATGGTTCAAGTAAGTATGTCTATTGGTTGAGTATCCTCTTATGTTCTAGGAGAGGAAGTTGTGTAAGGTTTGTCAATTCTCTATTTGAGGGGGAGTGTCTTGTATTTTCTTCCTCATGTGCATCAGCTAATGTTAAGGGGGAGAAAGCTGATGAAAAAGTATACTGCTGCAAACATGGAAGTTTTTAAAGAAGCAGTATATTATCTCAGAGCCAAGCCAGATGGACTCTGCGTGGATGTTCTAAAGGATGTTGGAACATAATCTCCAGAGGTTTTATTGTATCCTCAGCCAAGTAAGTGGTTGTGGTGTCGTTTTTTTTACCTCCCCGTTTCACTTGGGAGGACGGCACGCTAGACCCTTCACGCGAAATTTGGAAGGAGAATGCGCCCGTGGTGGGATGAATTTTATTTCAGTTCTTCCTACGATATCACACGAACTTTCTTATTTGTCCTACGAGTAGGAAAGGGGAAAAAAGATCTCAACTAAACCCTAGGAGTTTGCTAAGTGTGGGGATTACACCTAGACTAGAAATTCTGGAGTCCGGGAGGTCGGTTATACATAGGGAAGTGTTTAAACACCCTACATATCTGTAGTACTCTACAGGAACCTTCTCTGTGTCTAAATGTGTTTGTGCTGCTAATGATTATTGGGAAAGTTTCTCCTTTGTGTTAGGAGAAGGAATTGAATTGAATAAAAGAAAGACAGACAGACTGACTGACTATTTTTGGTATTTTATTAGCTCGCTGAGATTCCTTGTGAACCTCATGCCTACATATCCCTAATGGAAGTCAGAGCTTAATGTAGTTCGGGGAACTAATTAATTATTAATTATTTTTGGGTGCCTTGCTTGAAGCTCAAGGTTGAAGCTTTGAATTAAATCTCTGTTTACAGTAAAGAGACATGAATTTATCTTTACAGAGAGGTATTTCTACTATTCCACCACAAACATTAAAAGAGTGACAGAATAACTGAATTCATTTCATTCAAGAGGGGGACCTTACTTGTGTATGTGCAAGTATACCAGTCAAATGCCTCTTAAATGAAAGAAAAATGCTCATCCAAATTAGGGAAAGTTACCACATGTCTGGGTTTTACTGCCAGCTCATGCCTTTCAAAATCCTAAATGGGAGACTTGATTAAAATTAAAATGAAATGTAATGTTTGTTTGTTTGAATGTGGTGAGATAGAAGAAAGATCTCTCTATAGAGGTAAGTTATGTCTATCTACTGTATAAAAGATTTGATTTTTAACTGGCTTGTATGAGGCCCAAGCTTGAGGCTTTTTGATTGATTGATTGTTATTATGACTCTGGGAGAAAAAACTCCACTGGGGATTAATTTACAAGAGATTTTTATGTTCTGTACAAAGCCTAGAATTGAGGCTGACTCTACTTAGGGAAAATCTATTTTGATGGGTTTTATTTGGTGTTCTGTACAAAGCCCAGAATTGAGGCTGACTCTAACTAGAAGAAATATTATTTTCTGCCTTGTATGAAGCCCAAGGTTGTGGCGGACTCTTAAATAAACTGAGTATGGATGACTCTATGGGAAAAGATCCTAGATGTTAGGAATCTTTGACACACGACATATGGTTTATCTTCCTTGTACAAAGCCCAAGGTTGTGGCTACTGAATAATGAAGGACTCACTAGGGGGAGTTTTATTGTTTTGGTGCCTTGTATGAAGCCCAAGGTTGAGGCTAACTGTTTTTGTTGGATTTTGACTCTATTGAAGGATTTATTTATTAAAAGACTGATTTTTTTTTGGAAGCTAACCCTTTCCAGGGATTTTGACTCAGCTGGAGAAATTGTCTGTTAAAAGACTGATTTTTGTCATGTTTTTGGAGGCTGACCCTTTCCAGGGGTTTTGACTCTTTTGGGGAAATTATCTCCTAAGAGAATGAATCTTTGGTTTTTGAAGAAGTGATTTTGGAGGCTAACCCTTTCCAGGGGTTTTTGTTAAAATGAAGGAATGTTTGGAGGCTAACCCTTTCCAGGGGTTTTTTGTTAAAATGAAGGAATGTTTGGAGGCTAACCCTTTCCAGGGGTTTTTGTTAAAATGAAGGAATGTTTGGAGGCTAACCCTTTCCAGGGGTTTTTGTTAAAATGAATGGCAGAAAGATTATCTAGTGGAGACTTCTTGTTTAAAGCCCAAGATGAAGGCTGACACTTGCTGAGGATGAGCAAACATGGATCCTAGACTCTGCTAAGGAAGATTGATGAAGATAAGGGTGACAGAGACTGTCCATAACTCTCATTCCAAAAGGTGTGCTCAATATAAAATTGAGACAAACTTAGCTTGTTTAAAGTCTGGTTTAAATTGGAAGAAACTCACCAGGGTATGTTAAAAGGTGACTAAAGACCTGTTCCTATGTTTATAAGAAACCTGATGGGTCCTTGTATACAAGCTCAAGAGGAAGCTGGAAATGCTTTTAAGAAGCCTGTGGGTCCTTGTACATTGCCCAAGAGGAGGCTAATCGAGGGTCATCGAGGGTCCTTGTTATAGCACAAGAGAAAGCTATGTGGTTTTGAACTTATTTTGGCTTTAAGCAAATGGGTAAGAGGTTTCACCGGGAATAATTCCTCTTTGGGTGGATGTGTCCTATTTTTTTGGATTCTAAGGTTTTTGCCAAGATGTTTCACCGGGAATAATTCATCTTGGGGGTTTGAACTACAGATCTCTAATTAGGAAAGAGCCTTCACCGGGAAGACATTCTCAATCCTAGGTCATATTCCTATAATATATATATAGTTTAACTGTCCTAGGGTTTATACTCAAACGTAGTTCTAATATATATAAACAGTTCTATATTTGACAATAATTTAAATAAAGACTGTAAATTGAAAGCTTGTAAAGCCTAACCTGGATGGAGTGGAGGCCTTTGAAGAAGTATGTACAAAGCCTTACCAGCAATTGATGGATAACAGTTGAATATATATATGATAAACAGTTAAGGGTTTTGAAAACAGAAGAAGTGAAGATGGACAAAGGTCACATAGGTATCTGAAGAGTTTCACCGGGAATAATGCCCTTCAAATACCAGAAGAATGTTTTGAAAACAGAAAGGAGATTTTGTAAATACAGTTTTGAAAACAAGCTAAGAAGAGAAGAAGGTGTTGGGACTTACACTCTATTAGAGGCCCACTTAAAAATGATTTACTGTTTAAAAAACAGTTGAAAATGATTGAAATGATATAAGGTTTTGTTGTTTGAAAACCTTAATCATCTGTTTAATCAGAGATTGAAAACAGTTTTGCAATTTGACAAAAGTCAACTTAATTAAGGTAAAGATCAAATCTATACCTAATTAAGACCTAAATGATTAGGGTTTTATCATAAAATTATTCACAAAGTAATTAGGTTAAAACACAATGAAAATATATATTTTAAAGTATTTAAGAAAACATTTAAAACATACTATTTTACACCCAAAGATGTTTTTGATTCATGGCAAACTCAAATAAGCATTCAAACAACAAGACGGAAGCAGAAAACCCAAAGAAAAGCAAGCATTGATCACTCATAGGTCAACCCATTATGTTTATATGTTTATAGGTTGTCTCAACACAAGCAAAACAAGAAGAATGCAGAAAAACAGCAGTTAGGTCGACCTACCATCAACCCAGGTCGACCTAAAATGGAGAAAAATTCATATACTCCTGCTAGGTCGACCCACACATCATTTAGGTCGACCTAAATTGATGAATTCTACATACCAGCCTGTTAGGTCGACCTACACATCAACTAGGTCGACCTAATCTGTGAAAATGTCCCCAGAATGCATCAGAAGAGGATTCTGGTCGACCTACTCCTTCAACAGGTCGACCTAACTGGGAGCAAAATTCTGCAAGCTCTGTTAGGTCGACCTAAGCACTACAAGTGGTCGACCTAACTGATCAAGAAAGTTCAAAAATCAGTTTTTCTTGGTTCTAACTGTTATGCAATCATATATATTGTGCAAGGGTAATTATTCAAGCAACACCAACGACTGAAAGATACACAAACGCTTCTCATCTTCGTTCTTCATCATCTCCAACACAATTACACATAATCATTCTTGCGTTGCGGGTTAGTGATGAGTTCGATAATGTCCATGGAACGGAATTGAAGATTCCTAGTGGGTGAAGGTTTGTGGGGTTTGTTGGTGAATAAAATCTGCGGGTTTTGTCCTCCACGACGGGTGGTTCTTGGGGGTTTTTATCAAGAGGCGTTCATTGAGGATTCGGCTGAGTGTAACGATTGAGGAACGGGGAGTTCAAGGAATCAAGACACTGCAGAAGGGAATCAAAGTGAAGCTCTTGGATAACCTTGATCTGGCTCAAGATTAAGGGGGAAGAAGATTCAAAGGATCGACATAATTGGTTTATCGTTTATCGCTTTGTTATCTTCTTTGTATATACTACTTTCAACATTAATGAAAGATTACCCAATTTCAATTTGGAATTGGGGGCAGACGTAGTCGTAGCGAGGACGGTCGACGAACTGCCTAAACAAATATCGTGTTCTTGTCGCTTTTACTTTTTCATTTACATTCTGTTCATATTTGGTTATAATAGCAAATTGATCAACGATTCGAGTGTTAAGATTGTGAATTAAGTTCGTTCATAAACATCACAATCCATCACACATTGAATTACCTTCAATTTGATCATTATCACCAAGTGTTTGTATATTTGTTTCTATCACTCTTACTGCATTGCAAACATTGTCCATCATACAAAAAGTTAATCTGATTTTCATAAGAGAAACATCTTGATTCTGCGACATATACTCTTATCATTTACTTCAAGTCTTTGACTGGTTTTTTAAAACACATATATAATCGTTTCGATAGTGGTTCGGAATAGACGCGAGTCGATTCAGAATTCACTTCCGCTGAAAAGTCGTTTAAATCCGTAAAACTGTGAACGATCTATTCACCCCCCCTCTAGATCCTAAGGCCAGCGTCTAACAAGTGGCATCAAGAGCTCTGGTTTATTCCGTGCTACGTGAAACACTTATTGGAAAGATGGCTTCCGGACCTAAAGGGGCTCATAATAGAGCTCCAGTTTTCAACGGCGAAAACTACGGCTATTGGAAGGATTGTATGTGTGTCCATATCAATGCAATTGATAGGAACATCTGGACAGCTATTGTCAATGGTCCATTTCAGATCACCATGACAAATGCAGCTGGTGCAGTTGTTCCAAAACCAGAAGATACTTGGAATGCTGAAGATGAAAAGAGATATGCATACGATTGGAAAGCGAGAAACATTCTAATCTCAGCTCTAGGAGTTGATGAATACTATCGTGTTTCCCATTGTAGATCAGCTAAAGCTATGTGGGACACATTGCAAGTTGCCCACGAGGGAACGGATGATGTCAAACTAGCTAGGATCAATACGTTAACTCAAGAGTTCGAACTCTTCCACATGGAAGATGGTGAATCCATCGAAAACATGCAGAAGAGATTCGTTCATCTGAAAAATCGATTAAATTCTCTTGATAGACCTGTTTCCAATGCAGTTGCTACTAACAAAATCTTAAGATGTTTGAACAGGGAATGGCAACCTAAAGTTACAGCAATTAAGGAAGCAAATGATCTCAACACTTTAGACATTACCACTCTTTTTGGTAAACTAGAGGAACATGAACAGCATCTTAAATGCCTTGACATGCATGAGAAGAGGACAAAGAAAGAAAAGAACATGGAGAAAGAGGTAGAGAAGAAGTCAATAGCTCTAAAAGCTTCGAGCTCCAAGACCTCAAAACGAGAGCCAAAGGATAGTGACACAAGTGATGACGAAGACTCCGATGATGAGGAAATGGGACTGTTTGTGCGAAGATACAACAAATATCTAAAGAAAAATGGAGCAAAACATTCCGACAAAGGCTTGATCAACTATAGAAAGCAATCAAACATGTTCAAACAAGATGACGACAACAAAGGAAAGATCAAAGGTCTTTGCTTCAATTGTGGGAAAGCCGGTCACTACAAACCGGATTGTCCATATCTTAAGAAAGAAAAGGAGAAGAACCAAAGCAAAGGTCATAACAAATCTAAAAGAGCTTACATAGCATGGGAAAGTGATTCATCTAGTGAAAGCTCATCAAGCGATGAAGAAGAATCAGCAAACCTATGTTTCATGGCTCATCAAAACAAGAAAAAGAAAGCTGTAAGTCATCTTAAACCTGAACTCGTAGATAAGGTATCTCATTCTCAACTAAAACTTGCTTTTGAAGAATTACATAGAGATGCAATTAAAGCTTTCAAACTTTTGGCCTCAAATAAGAAAATATTTTCATATCTTGAATCAAAAGTTGAGAAAACCGAAAGGGATATGGAAGCTTTAAAACAATCTATGCTAGACATTCAAAAGGACAAAGTTGAAATAGATCCTACATCATGGTTTGGTTGTGAGACATGTCACATTTGGCAAAAAGAAGTGAGAGATCTAAAAGCCAAGTTAGACAAGGCTCTACAACCAAAAGTGACTTTTGCGGTTGATCCAAACAAGTTCAAAAGATCGTATACTCCTTTATATAGTAAATACACTTTTGTACCAAAAGTATCAACTAGCAAAACTCCATATTCTCATCATATTACCTGTCATTATTGTTGCAAAAAGGGACATACCATTGAAAAATGCAAATTTAGGAGAATTTTAGTTCCTAAAGGAGTATTTCAATGGTTGCCTAAGTGCAACAAATTGTGTACTCACTACCAAGGACCCAATGAAAATTGGGGACCTCCCTCTTTAAATTAATCTTGCAGGAAAAGTGTCTTGACATTGCCGAAAGGTTGTGGTTCCTTGATAGCGGATGTTCAAGACACATGACTGGAGACCTATCTCTTTTCGTTGAGTTTCAAGCAAAGAAAAAGGGGTATGTCACCTATGGAGATAACAATCGGGGAGCCATACTTGGTAAAGGAAGTGTAGTACACGTTTCTTTTGATGAATCTTATGCAAAATATGTCGAGAAAGGTCTTTCATTTAATGGTGCAGGCCCATCCACTGAAGACATTGTCAAGGATAAGGAAGATGAGGATGAAAGTATTGTAAAGAAAGATGCTGAGAGAGAGAAAGATGAGTCTCACAATGAAAATGAAAAAGAAAGCATCTCAAACAATGAAGAACTTCCCAAGGCCTGGACAAACGTGAAAGACCATCCAATTGACAATATAATAGGAGACATCTCAAGGGGCGTTACAACACGCTCAAAGATAAGTAACTTCTGCCATCATTTTGCTTTTGTTTCACAAGTTGAGCCGAAAAACGCTAAGGATGCATTACTTGATGAGCATTGGCTAATGGCCATGCAAGAAGAATTAAACCAATTTAAACGGAATGATGTTTGGGACTTAGTCCCTCATCCGGGAGATCATCAAGTAATAGGCACTAGATGGGTTTTTCGTAACAAACTTGATGAAAACGGTGTTATTACTAGAAACAAAGCTAGATTAGTTGCCCAAGGTTACAATCAAGAGGAAGGTATTGATTATGAAGAGACATACGCTCCTGTAGCACGTCTCGAAGCTATTCGCCTCTTACTTGCTTATGCTTGTTCTAAAGACTTCAAACTATTCCAAATGGATGTTAAGAGTGCCTTTCTAAATGGCTATATAAATGAAGAAGTCTATGTTGCTCAGCCACCCGGCTTTGAGAATTACATGTATCCAACTCATGTTTATAAGCTGAAACGTGCTCTATACGGTCTTAAACAAGCCCCTCGGGCTTGGTACGAACGTTTGAGCAAATTTCTCCTTAGTCAAGGGTACTCTAGAGGTAAAGTTGATACTACTCTCTTTATTAAAAGAAAAGATAAGGATATTCTCTTAGTCCAAATTTATGTAGATGATATTATATTTGGGTCCACTAATGCAAAACTTGTCAAAGACTTTTCTAAGCTTATGCAGAGTGAATTTGAGATGAGTCTCATGGGTGAGCTAAATTTCTTCCTTGGCATACAAATCAAGCAACTCAGTCATGGAACGTTTGTGAATCAAACTAAATATTGTACGGAGCTGCTCAAAAGATTTGGAATGAGTGAAGCAAAGGAAATTGACACACCTATGGCAACAAATACAAATCTAGACAAAGATGAGAAAGGTAAAGAGGTTGACGTGAAATTATACCGAGGTATGATAGGTTCACTATTGTATCTTACTGCCTCAAGACCAGACATTATGTTTAGTGTGTGTATGTGTGCAAGATATCAATCTTGTCCAAAAGAATCTCACTTGAAAGCTGTCAAAAGAATTCTGCGATACTTACGTGGAACTACTACATATGGCCTATGGTATCCAAAAGGAAATGAGTGTCATTTGGTAGGATTCTCCGATTCAGATTTTGCTGGCTGCAAATCCGATAGAAAAAGCACTACTGGAACGTGTCATCTATTCTCAAACTCATTAATAAGTTGGCATAGTAAGAAACAAGTATCGGTTGCATTATCCACTGCTGAGGCAGAATATGTAGCTGCTGGAAGCTGCTGTGCACAAATATTATGGCTCAAGCAACAACTTCTTGACTTTGGTATTAAGCTTGATCACATACCTATCATGTGCGACAACACAAGCGCCATAAACTTGAGTAAAAATCCTGTCTTACACTCACGTACCAAACATATTGAAATAAGGCATCACTTTCTACGAGATCATGTAGAGAAAGGAGACGTTACTTTTGAACATGTAGAAAGCAAGAAGCAACTAGCTGACATCTTCACCAAACCTCTAGCAACGGAGCAATATTTCAACATTCGTAGGGAATTAGGGATACTCGATATCTCTAATTTGGGCTAATTACGTTTGTTTTCTCTTAATATTATTTCTTTACTTTATGTATATATCTATTTGTCTTGCTAACATTTTTCTTAGCGTAAAGGTAGTTCATCATCAAGCCAGGCGTCATATTGAAAAAGCGGTAACGTAATTGTTGTTCACTTCCAAAAATATTATTGATACTATAATATGCTATCAATTAACATGCTTATAGTGACTTCATGCATAAAAACTGCTCCTGTTCACATATGTGTCTCATTCTATCATTAACTACCTTTTACCTACTATACTGTACATGCTAGCATTATTATCTATGGTTCTCTTGTTACTCTCCTATTCTCTTGTTTTCTCTTTTTGATGTTGACAAAGGGGGAGATAGATGCTGGATGCACGGGGGAGCTTTATTGAGAGATTGCCTTGTTGAGAGATAGATGCTGGATGTACGGGGGAGCTCTGTTGAGTCTTTATCACTTACTACCAAAGCTTAGACGAATGGTTTGCCATCATCAAAAAGGGGGAGTATGTGAATACAAGATTACACTCAAAGATGTTTTTGATTCATGGCAAACTCAAATAAGCATTCAAACAACAAGACGGAAGCAGAAAACCCAAAGAAAAGCAAGCATTGATCACTCATAGGTCAACCCATTATGTTTATATGTTTATAGGTTGTCTCAACACAAGCAAAACAAGAAGAATGCAGAAAAACAGCAGTTAGGTCGACCTACCATCAACCCAGGTCGACCTAAAATGGAGAAAAATTCATATACTCCTGCTAGGTCGACCCACACATCATTTAGGTCGACCTAAATTGATGAATTCTACATACCAGCCTGTTAGGTCGACCTACACATCAACTAGGTCGACCTAATCTGTGAAAATGTCCCCAGAATGCATCAGAAGAGGATTTTGGTCGACCTACTCCTTCAACAGGTCGACCTAACTGGGAGCAAAATTCTGCAAGCTCTGTTAGGTCGACCTAAGCACTACAAGTGGTCGACCTAACTGATCAAGAAAGTTCAAAAATCAGTTTTTCTTGGTTCTAACTGTTATGCAATCATATATATTGTGCAAGGGTAATTATTCAAGCAACACCAACGACTGAAAGATACACAAACGCTTCTCATCTTCGTTCTTCATCATCTCCAACACAATTACACATAATCATTCTTGCGTTGCGGGTTAGTGATGAGTTCGATAACGTCCATGGAACGGAATTGAAGATTCCTAGTGGGTGAAGGTTTGTGGGGTTTGTTGGTGAATAAAATCTGCGGGTTTTGTCCTCCACGACGGGTGGTTCTTGGGGGTTTTTATCAAGAGGCATTCATTGAGGATTCGGCTGAGTGTAACGATTGAGGAACGGGGAGTTCAAGGAATCAAGACACTGCAGAAGGGAATCAAAGTGAAGCTCTTGGATAACCTTGATCTGGCTCAAGATTAAGGGGGAAGAAGATTCAAAGGATCGACATAATTGGTTTATCGTTTATCGCTTTGTTATCTTCTTTGTATATACTACTTTCAACATTAATGAAAGATTACCCAATTTCAATTTGGAATTGGGGGCAGACGTAGTCGTAGCGAGGACGATCGACGAACTGCCTAAACAAATATCGTGTTCTTGTCGCTTTTACTTTTTCATTTACATTCTGTTCATATTTGGTTATAATAGCAAATTGATCAACGATTCGAGTGTTAAGATTGTGAATTAAGTTCGTTCATAAACATCACAATCCATCACACATTGAATTACCTTCAATTTGATCATTATCACCAAGTGTTTGTATATTTGTTTCTATCACTCTTACTGCATTGCAAACATTGTCCATCATACAAAAAGTTAATCTGATTTTCATAAGAGAAACATCTTGATTCTGCGACATATACTCTTATCATTTACTTCAAGTCTTTGACTGGTTTTTTAAAACACATATATAATCGTTTCGATAGTGGTTCGGAATAGACGCGAGTCGATTCAGAATTCACTTCCGCTGAAAAGTCGTTTAAATCCGTAAAACTGTGAACGATCTATTCACCCCCCCCTCTAGATCCTAAGGCCAGCGTCTAACACCTCCAACTGCAAGTGCTCCAAGTGAGAGGTGAAGATGATGATTCTCCACGCCCAACAGTGTTCCAGAGGTTTGGATCACCTCTAAATGCTTCCCTCAATGTGTTTGAATACTTACTTTCAAAGAGAGAGCTTTGGTTTGAAGAATCCGAGTCTTCTTGCCAATGGACCTTTGAAAAAACTAAGTATGGAGGAAAGAAGGAGAAAGCAAGAATTTTGTTGCTTTGGTGTGATTTTCTACTGAGGTATGCTCTTCTATTTATAGGCAAATGGTTCAGTATAGTTGCAGAGGAGTGAGCTTCCTTAGTGAGGTTGATTTGGTTTTCTTGGCCATGCAGGAAGTTTGCAAATATCTCTTATGCAATGATGAGAATTTTGATTCCATTTGATCAATCCCCTAGCCCTCTATTTTGCTTGATCTTAGGGGACAATTCTGAGACAGAAATGAGCTCTAATTGGTTGGTGAGAAGATTCCTTGGGTGATTCATCAATTTGCCATAAATTCCCAAATGTAATCATTACATAATCACATGTTCTTGTTTTGGGAATCTTCCTCAATTCTTATGCTATGGTGAAAATGAATGCATGGCATGTTTTCAGATGTGGTATGGGTCGTGTAGCATCCATAAATGAGGTCATGTGCACAAAATTTCAAAGTTCAAAAATGAGGCATGACCTATAATTTCACTTCATGAGGCCAACTTTGAACAAGCATAACTCTTAGCTCAAAATGAATTTGGAGAAGGTTGAACACAATTTGGAAAGCCCTAAGCATCTACTTAAAATCATTAGTTTATGGTTCCTTCAGAATCCTTTGGCAAATTTGTGAAAAATGAGGCCAAAGTTGGAAGAAAACTAAGTTAAAAACACTTAGAAAATTTTCTAAGTGTTTATGACCTAAAACTTCAAAATTCCCAAATCTCTTAAATGATTGATCTTTTGAAAAAAGTTCCATTGTAAGATGTTGTTTTATTTTGCAAGATCTACAACTTTCATGTTGGATGTTTTTTGAGTTGTGTAGGTGAAATTTTGAGTTCCCACAATGCCCTCAAAAACCCTAATTCCCGACTTTTTGCTCCTTGAAGATTCTTCTTGAATTTCTTTGGTCAAATGACTTTAATATCCATATATTGATGATATTGATCTTTGAAAGTCATGGTTTGACCAAAAATCTTAAAAGTCAAAGGTGATCCCATACAGTTGACTTTTTCCAAATAAGGTGAGATTTTGGACTTTTGTGTGGAATTAAGATCGTCTCCTCAAATGAGTGATGTAGATGGGTTATATTGAGGTAGTAGAGGTTCTTGAATCATGTCTTGAGTTTTGGATCCATGCCCTGATTAAAAGTCAACTATCCAGATGAATTAGGTTAAAAACCCTAATTGTCGACCAGATGAAATTGGTGACTGTGGATCTTGAATTGAGGTGTGATGTCCAGTGGATCTTATTGTATGGATCATTTGAAGATGACTTAAGTCTTTAATAGATGTCTTGGAGCTTTTTAGGGTTTCCCAAAGGTGATCCCTGATTTCAGTCCTTGATAGGCTCAAAAACCCTAGTCTGGTGACCTGAATAAATCTGTACTCAGATGACTGGGTGTCTAATCAATCATAGGTGAAAAAATGAAGCTCTTGATTCCTATGATTATGTTAGAGACTAATCCTTCTACTGATTGATCCTTTGCCTGAGTTTTCTTGTCTTTGAACATCCTTGATTAAATGCCAAATGAAGAAGTGACTGCTCTGGGTACTTGCTTTGACCTGATGAAAATCCTGAAGATATGTCATCTCAGGGGGGTCAAAAATTAGGGTATGACAGTGGTGTATATCTAGAGTGAAATTAAGGTCAAGCCACTGACCTAATCTTGAATGTGTTGGCTGCTTCAGCAAGTACCACAGGTGTGATGAAGAAGGGTGTTAGATCAATTGTCCTACCTTGTGTGAGAAGTATGAACATTTTGATTCAGAGAGTGTGCTTAGAATTTTTTTCTTTGGGTGATAATGATTGAGAAGTTTGAATATGGTGCTCTGAAGTATGACAACCAGAGGTGGCCTTATCAGCTGACTGTATCAGAAGTGTGTGAAAGAAGAAGAAAATATCATCTGCTGTTTGTTTTGTGAATTTTCATTTGATGACAAATATCTTGTCGGGAACTAGGTGTGAGTCTGATCTGATAAAGATGTGCATGTGATTGATGGTAAAGACCTTGTCGGGAGCTGGGTACTTATCTGATGTGTGGATGCAAATCAGGTTTCTGAATTCATTGTTTCAGAAATTGTGTGAGAGTTTATTTCTCTCTATTCTATTCAGTTGTTGATAAACTGAATGAGAAGCAGAAGGTGTGATCTTTTGTCTATGATGTGAAGTTGATGTCTTACATGATGTAACAACATTACTGTGTATTGTTATCTGTAGCAACCTTCCCTAAAATTAACTTTTTAGAGTCGCCACCTATTCTGTAGGGCGAATAGGAAACCCTACGCAATCATGAGATTTGGGGTAAGTTATTATAATCAGGTCAAGGAAAGGTGTTAGGCACCCTTAACCCTTTCCTAAGGTTTGCATTCAAGGTTTGTAGCTTAAGAGCGTCGTGAGGTTTATGGCTAAATATTAAGGTTTAATAGCGAAGGAAGTGAAGAGGGCAAAAAGTGAGATTTGAACTGAATTGAGGTTTTGGGGAAGGGGGACTCGCCTTGTTACCAAGTGCCTATGTATCTCCTTATGGAGAATTAGAGTCAACGTAGTTCGGGGCACAGGGTTGTACGCCTTAGAATTGGTTTGAAGGTATTTTGAGTTACCTTATCGTAGTTTTGATTTTTGTGGTTTGCAAGGCATTTTGAATTACCTTGTCGAAGTGATGAAAATCCGTAGTTTGTGGGAGTGTTTTAAGATGGCGTACAACCCTGATTTTAATATGTTACCGTTAGTTCCGATGATCAATAGGTTTGATCACCATAGTTAATGGATTGTATAATGTATTGCTGACCATTCTGACCAATAGATTCGGTCGTCACGAACAGCAAATAAAGTATATTTTACTTTTGTATAATTAAATTTTATGTTTTATCATCACCTCTCATAACCAATAGATTTGGTTATTACGTGACAATAAATTTCGTTATTTATTATTTTATCTCTCGTCAATGCGACAAATAGGTTTAGTCGGATCGAAGAGAGAATTAGCCAAGAACCCATTGAATCAGAATTAATATTAATAAATAAATCAATTAGATTAAATTTATTTCTCGCCAATGCGACTAATAGTTATAGTCGGATCGAGGAGAAAATTGATTGAGGATTAATGTTATGCCAAATAGTCAATGGGATTGGACAAACCCTAATGAGTTGATACGGATCTTTTATAGTTTTTATGATTTTTAACAATAAAGATTAATTAAATCAATTAAATCGAATTAATCAAAATAATCGAAAGATAATCTTAAACCCTAATTATTATCCTAATCCTAATGTTATGTCCCTACCCTAATTCAAATGAATTGATTAAATCAAACAAAATTAATTTGTATTTAACCTAAATGAATAACTAAAAAAAGTAAATAAATACAAAAATATATATAAAAACCTGGCTTGGATTGTATGTGACTGGGTTGAGTGTCCATGGTATGCACGTTTATCTTCTTGGGCGTTAGATCTGAATAATAGGAGATCCAATAGCCAATAGGTGAGGTGTATTGTGGTCTTTCCCAAGCCTCATGCGTTGGATCTGCTGATGAGAAAATAGGATAAAAATGCAACCAAAACCTGGGTTCGAACCCAGGTACCAAAGGTTATAAGTCTCACTCCTTCGCCAACTGTGCCAGATCCGTTAGTCATTTATGAATGGAAAGCATATATTATATAATAAATAACATCTTAATTGAATAAATGAAAAAAAGAAGTCAAACGAGTGGGCCCCAGTTTCATTGACGGACGAATGAAAGGAGGAGAGAGGAACTCAATGTTACGACTGTCTAATCAGAGTGCACCAATTGGCCACGCCGACATTGACCCACCTTGCAAGCTTCAAACCACCGCCGGTGGCGGTTTCTCCTTCTTCTCCGATGAGAAGGTTTTCCTGAATCCTGCAAAATCAACCAAAACGAAGAAACAAGGAACCCAGGTCTACTAATTCGATAGCTGCGAATGCAACGGTGGGGTTAGTTTTGCGTAATACTATGCGTAGCTATGAAAACGAAGCTACACAAGCTTCAAACCCTAAACATGGCAACCTGCGATTTTTGTGTGCAAGCTCGAAAACGATGGACGGAAACTAGCCTAAACATCATTCTAAACACGAATACGCACACAGATGTAACAGTTATCGTGTAACATGAGAGTTTGAAAGTGAGAAAGTTCTTACAACCGGTGCAACGTGAATGAAGATGATTCGGGACGCTTCAAGCTTCAGCAATGATTGGGTTGTACTCCTGGAAGCATCACAGATAAGATTGAGTGCTTAGAAGTTCTTAAAACTCGTTGGGGAAAGTTCTTAGTTATGCCCTATTTTTTTGGAATTTTTGCAAGTTTTTAAACCCTATTATCCTTGGCCAATTTCGTCCCCCTTGCCTCTGACTCTCTTTGTGTATTTATAAGGCATGGATTAGGTCAAAGAAAAATAGAAAAGCCCATTCCCTTGGAGAGATTTGAAAATTATATCGTTTTCTTTCTATTTTGGATGTCACATGGGCCTTTATAGGATTAGTAACCAAGCCATGAAAATTAATTCAAATGCTTTTATAATTTTAACTAATTTATTTAGCTTTTATTTGCATAAAATCCAAATAAATATGAATAAAATTTATAAAAATAAATGAATGGATTTATAGGTTCTCATTTAGTATATGAGTGTGTTTAGAATCAAAATTCTAGGCCCATTGGCCCAAAAACCAAGTTTTGGTCAATCAGGGTTTCATGCATCTCTTGAAAATTTCTCAACTTCATCCATGCACATCTCTCTCAATTTTGGTCATATAAAGATGTTCTTTATCATTTTAGAAAGCTAAGAGTGTCCCCTAAATGATCCTTTTTGTTTCGTCTCAATTGAAGCTCCCATGCTCAAGTTATGAGCTTTGACCCAAAAGGTGTTTTTGTTGACTTTTAAAAGGACCTATAATCTATTGGATCATATCTCTTGAATGAAGCATTTCTGGCCTTGGCATGTGAGAGACAAAGTTGTAGAGAAATCCAATTTCCTTCAGAATAGGCTTTGGTTGGGAAAATTTTGATGTTCCATGTGGAAGTTATGACTAGTCAAAGTCGAGTTGACTTTTCCTATAAAAAACCCTTAATTTGAACCTTTTGACTTTGTTCATTTCCGAGTCTTTATTAACGGATCATGATCAACCTTTGATCAAATGATTGATATAACCTCCAATGCTTTATGTTGACCAAAAGTCTTGAGGTTTGACTGTATTTTGACTATAGTTGACTTTTAGGTCAAACTAGTCGACTATGGATCATCTGAGCATTTGAATGAGAAATCCTTGGGCTTGAAGCTTGATGTTGCACCCCAAAATTTGCCCTCTTTATTTGAGCTATAAGTTATCAAAGACGTTTATTTCGTCGTTCGAAAATCGAGAAAAAATAAAGAGTTTTGTTATTTCGAGATCATTAATTCAAGAGGTTTGTGGGATGAATTGCAAGATAGTGAGTCATAATAAAAGGGTATGAGCTTAAAAGAGAGCATTGTGTCAGTGACAACATTATACTTGCGATTTATTGGTGGCTTCCCGTGCAAGTTTGAGTTAGATTGATGCTATTAAATAGAGTTCGGGGTCCATTGAAGTTGCAAGTGGATTGGAGTTCACTCATAAAAAAAGGATTCATTAAGTATTGATGAATTTTATTCAGGTTCCCTCAATCATTCATTTGTTCAAGTTTTGCTCATCTTTGTGTTAATCTTCATTCAAAATCCAAATTCAAGAAGAGTCTATACTTCATTACAAAAATATATACCATAGCCCATGTTCAAATTACATTTACAGATTCATACAAAATTATACAAAGATGCTCTTGGCTTCATATTCTAAGTTGCTTCTACAAGTTTCAGGCATTGATTCAATTCTTCCAAACTACCGTGGTCTAGCATTCAGTTCTTTCATGCTATGATGCCGAGAAATTCATGGAAATCGGACCACGTCGATTCCGTAGCTTAAACCATGTTGAAACAACCTGCATAATCATATAAAGAAAACCGGTTCAGACTTGCAGCTTCCAATACAACGAAACCGACCCAAGCTCAAAACCGTGTTGCACCAAAGTACCACAAGCCAAGTAGCAGCATAAAAGGGAACGGGTTCAGGGAAATTGATAACAAAAATTTCTAACAGAAAGCTGAAGAAAAGGAATAACAGGAAAAACCGAGAAAAAACCTGTAACAGAATGTAACAAACTCTTCTCCGATTCATCTCTCGTTCACACTCCCTTCTTCGTTCATCTTCCTTCAATTCACCATCACTGAATCGATGATTCATCTTCCCTCAATTCACCACCGCTGAATCGATGATTTTACACTTCATCTCTCTAACAGAAAATCGTAACAGAAACTTCACACGGATTCAGCCTTTGATCTTCATCATCAGACCTTCAACGTACATCTGCAGAATTATCAAGAATCTTCATCATCATCACCATCACAATCCTTCTTCAAGCATAACAAATCAACATTCTTCATAAATAATTCTGCAACGCAATTACCATCACTCCGCTACGAAACGCAACAACAACATCATCGTCGCAAGCATCACTACACAGAAACAGTAGCAAGAAGGAGAAGAAGAACGGAAATCTAAAAAGTTACCTGAGGTTGAAGTTCTCCACTGCTCGATCCCATGATTCATCCACACAACTTTGCCAATCACAACTTCGCGAACCTTCAAGCTTCGCTCAACCTTTGTCATCATCGTTATCACAAGCATCAGAACATCGTTCAGATTATGATTGTTATTCCATTGATTTCTGAGGCAATGGGATCGGATAGATGCGAGAGAAAGGAGAACAGTCGGAGCTTTGAATCGGAGATTGAAAGCGGAGAGAGTGTGAATCGGAACTGAGAGGAGAGTTAAGGCTGAGTCATGAGGCGCCGTTTCATCGGGGAAGTGAGGTTCTCCGCCGCGCCATTTGATCGGAGAAGAAAGAGCACCGCCACTGTTCACGAGAAGAAGAGAGGCGGAGAGTGATGTTGTTCAGGCCACAAGCACGTAAACCTAATTCCTCTTCCCTATTTTTGATTTTTTTTTGTTTAATCATAATTGAATAGTGTTAGTTGAGGTTAATTGGGTTAATACATTGATTAGTTGTGGTTAATTGAAATGGATTGATATTAATTGAATCACAATTCTGAATCTGTTGTTGGATCAACCAAAACTGGATAATCTTGGGCCTGTACCGAAAATGCTGACCGCACCCTCTCCTGAGCCAATTGCCACCATTTCTTGACAAAAAAACTGTAACAAAAACACTCTCTTGGGCTATGCAACGAATTGCTGTCCACACCACTAATCTAGCCCATGTACACCTCCTTTTTGGCCAAAAACTGTGATAAACAAAAACACAACTTGGGCCTATCAGATTGGAATTCCTGCGCCTTTGTACTGCTCAATGCACCACTGTTTTCCATATTTCACCCCTGTTTCATTTTAATTCACATTAGAATTAGTTGTCTTAACTAGTTTTGTTCCCTATTTTCTTTCATGTAATAAAATCAATTTTTTGTTAGACTTTTGTATGATAAAAATGAATAAAAATATGCAATATTTTGCTTATTAGAATTTACATGTTTTCTTACATAGTTTAGTTTTAATTCTTTAATAAAATGTCATGAAAAACAATTTGATTTTGTTTTAGAATTTGATTAGAATTTAATTTCTATTATTTTTTATGGCGGTGTGCATGTCTCCTTGTTATTACTGATTTGTTTGCTGAGATGTGCGAGGTACTTTGAGAGGGTTCGATTGTGATTCGATTGCCTCGTGTTCCACTTTATTTGTGGGACACGAATTCGCTTCCGGTGCGATTGATTTGCATCGCGTTCCACTTTATTTGTGGGACACGAACTTATGCCCGATGCGATTCACCTGATCTCTCATTCATTGAGATGTATATTCCTGTATCGTCTGGCTTGTGTTTCTCTTGCAGGTTGCTTGTGTGGTTGTGTTTGATACGCACCACATAGCGGTTGTGATTTATTTTCACACCGCATCGCTTTGACGCTTATGCTGGACTCCCGGCTTTGCTGGATGTTAGATTACGTGAAGTTTCTTCTTTGCTTGCGTTGCTAGCTCACTGCGGATTTGCTATCCGCTCGGTATTGTCTCCTGGTCCCTTTTACCGCTTTCTCGCATCATCCTTTAACATGAGAAGTAGGACTTAGACATGCATCTGGCCAAGCCCTCGAAAGAGGCTCTGTTTTTGTTGGTGTGTTTATATTTGTGCTTTGCGGCAGGGAGTCACGGTGTAATAAGTCCTATATGGCACTCCGTTAAGTCCTCATGGAAGGCACGCGGAAAGGGTTAGCAATCAACCCCCGCCTAGTCTCATCGAGTCTGTTCAGTATGCGCACGCTACGCGTGGCTCGCTTCTGAACCTGCACAAGATCTTGTTATCGAGTATGTCAGGAAAAGGGTTCATGCAGCCGGACCCCCGCCTTTCTTATAGCTCGCGTTGCTCGACGCTGATGCTCGGTGTACGCACGCACCGTTTTCCTTTACAATCCGTGACGGCTTGGTTGCTGAGAGGGGTCCGCCCTCTTGTCTATGGCCCGATCATTTTCGCGAGGTCTAATGCTTGGTTGACTTGGGTTGAGCTGCTCCCCTTGGCTATGGCGGGACCGCTTTTCTACCATTCGGTCAGTACCGTTGGTTTGTTTGCTTTACGAGCGGATGCTCGTTTGTGTGATATTATTGTATGCTTCCCCTTTTTCTCGTAGGTTGTTAGTTTAGTTTAGATTTGCACCCTTTGTATGATAACATTAGGTAGCAAGCTTTCGCCCTTAGCCTAGGTTTTCCTCATGCATCTTTTAAAACACAAACCACACTCTTTGATTTTCTTTTCTTAAGAGCTTGTTATTTCCGCTCCATTCCCAGCATAAGTCTCCAAAGGTCGAGCAGCGGAGTGTGAATGTAACTCGTTCACCTAAAAAATACAAAACAAACAGAAATTAGTTAGCCGAGCTACGGTAGCTCTGATTCTGCAAAACAGATACGTAGGCAGCGGGGTAGGGCCCGTGCGAGCATAATCCTTACTTTTCCCTACATTCTACATTCATTTTAGTCCAGATTAGCGTAGTTTGCTTACACACCCATAGAGTTAGACACAGGCGTGGATACCATCGAGTACGATGGGCGCGAGGGGTGCTAATACCTTCCCCTCGCGTAACCGACTCCCTTACCCTTTTTCTCTGGTCGTGAGACCGTTGTTTTGTTTGGTGGTTTGCTGGCATTCCCTTCCTTTCCAGGATAAATATGTTAGTGGCGACTCTGTTAATTTTCGCGGTAGCGACAGCTGGCGACTCTGCTGGGGACGTCTCGACCTGTTGCTGGTCCGGACCTAGCGAGTCGATCCTAGCGCTTGTGTGTTTATCTTTGGGTGTTTTTACTGCTTTGCATATTTATCTGTTTGCATTGCATTCTATGTGCGCTTTTACTTTTCTGCATCATATTCTGGACTGTCTGGATTTCTATCTGTGGGTGGGTGTTTCAAGAGGTAAAAGGCCCAATACCCAGGCTATGAGTGATACCATAGGAACTAGGACTAGAGTGGCCGTGACGGACAGAAGGCGTATGCCTGATTGATCTGATCACGTATCCACGGGCAGAGCTTGGTGGAATGAGGCAATATCGTATGATAACGCCTACATTCGATCCTCTGTTGGCTTTTTGACCTACCTTGGCCTAGATTTACCCGTGAGTGGGGCGGGAATCAATCATTGATTAACAGGTACATTGATGGTTACTTTGGTTCTTGTTCGAGGGTTACCGCTGTTCTTGTTCGAGGGTTACCGTGGTTCTTGTTCGAGGGTTACTTTGGTTCTTGTTCGAGTGGTTCTATTTTCGTGACGGTGACTATGGTTCTGATTCTATTGATTATGTCCCGTGATCTACGGGGAGTTCCGAATTGGTGTTGAACCTTTGAACCTAGGCTGTGTAACTTTGAGGTAATCCAGACGTGTCTGGTGGGAGGCATCCAAAGTCCCACCATTTTGCATCATTGCATATTTACTTTTGAAAAAATGATGTACAAAAAAATACCTAGCATACATGTTCCTTCTATTTCAAAGGAATCATATCTTTAAGCCTCGTGTCGAGCTTTTCCATCTCTTGCTTGCCAAAAAATCAAAACATGAGGGTTCCTTGGAAATCGAATGAACATGACATTGCATTTATATCATGCATCTCATAACATTTCATGCATAACAGGTGTTCAGGATTGAGGATTTCTTATTCAGACTCGGTATTCTCTCCAGACTAAGAGACTCGATTTGTTCTTATTGGGTGCTCAAAAATTAGTCATGGAACAAATTTGTGGGTGATCAAGATGAAAGCTTAGTTGGGGTTGTTTATGAAGACATGCAAGTTATGACCCATGCTCAAGGACGCTCAGTAAGAAAGACTCAAGGAGCACTTTGTGGATCTCTTCCACAACCTTACGGTTTCAAAAGCTCCTTTTCAGCGGTTAATCTCTTTTATCTCGTGAATTCAAGGAGCATGTTCTTAGCAAAGACAGAAGAGGACCGAAAGACAAATCTATTTGAGTCTCATGTCTTGTTCTCATTTGCTTCCATGCTTGCTTTATTTGCATCTGGTTAAGCTCCGTATTGTGTGGATGTCTACAGATTCTATGCTTGATGACGATGACACTAAGTGTGAGTTCTATTCAGGGGCACCTGGTCGTGATGTTAGGATCTACAAGTCTTTGAAATTGCTTGGGGCTCCCGCACGAGGGATAAGCAAGACATTGTCTATCTTGAGCATTGCACCATTTGCATTGCTCGAATCCCTAAAGCACTTACAAAATTCCGTGTGACTTCGCCAGAATATTCTTCCAGGAAGTAATCGAGAGTGTTCTGCAAGGCACCTCTCATTCTCAAGGTTCTGTTTAATATCCTGAGTCACCTCCTCATCTTGGAGTTTCCTTGTCAATAGTCTTTTCTTGTCAACAAGGACAGAAAGAATATGAGAAACAAGCGGACGAGGTCTTCATGCCTTGTGTCCAATTGCATCCCTGCTTGTTGGAATCTCAGTTGGTTAAGATTCATGATTTGGTTCTTCCTCACCACATATAGCTCTCCAGATTCCGATGACAATACTCGGTGTTTTCCATGCTGGGGAAACTCAATCATAATGTCAAGCTTTACAAGGTGTTGAAGTACAAAAAGTCCAGAACTTGCTCGATGCTGAGATGTTTGAGTTTGTTCATATTGGTTTCTACTGTTCAATCTCATTTCATCTGCTGCAAGTAGAATGTTTGTTCTTCCAAAGAGTAACTCATGAGAATCACTTAGAACCTGTACTTTCCAGAGGCTTCTTTCCCGACACTCGTTGTGTGTCATTTCCTCCATTCAGTATGTTGATTTTTGTTTCAGCAACTATATTTGGGGCTCCCGACCGAGGGATAAGCAAGACTCCGTGTTCTTGAGTTCACATCATTGGCAGCTCAAATCCCTAAAGCGTTCACAAACTCCAGTCACTGTATTTGGGGCTCCCGACCGAGGGATAAGCAAGACGCCTTGTATCTTGAGTTTGTGCACCACTAGCATGGCTCAAATCCCTAAAAGCTAGACACTTGCAACTTCTGTATGAATTTGCCGAAATCTTCTTCCAGGAAGTGATCTAAAGTGTTCTACCTGAACATATGCAACACTTGGTGTGTTTTTCACTATGCCGCACTTGGTTATCTGAGTGAAGGTTGTCAGACATTCAAAAACAAGATTCAAGACCTGATTGATTCAAAGGCTATCATATTCGCACTTGAAGGCCAGAATTGAAGTTCTTCTTTGACTTAGCGGATCTTCTGAAGCAATAAGTCCATACGGAGAAGATCTCCTCAACTTTGACAATTCCTAAATCATCATGCATTTTCATGTTTAAGCTTTCTTGTTTGTTCAATACTATTGCATGCAAAACTTGTTTGTTTTTGAACTATAATCATAATGCATTGGATATGTTTGTCTTGAAAATCCATTCGCTTTTGCTCTTATATGTGTTATATGCTTTTTGTGATACTCAACTCTTGTCAATAAAGCATGATAACTCCGTAGGGAGAATGATGAACATAATACCAAGAACCTCAAATGGTATGCTTTCGAGTAGAACCCTGTTGATGATGTACAGGCATTGTTTCAAATCCCCAAACACTGGAGATATAAGGGAGTGAAACCCTCGTTAACCCCTCTGAGCCTTCGAAGTAGGAGTTTCTTTTCTATACGAAAAAACCCTCACATTTAACCCAGGGGCGGGTAGTATTCAGTTAACCTGATCGAGCATTCAAAATTCATCATGAGCTACATCTAAGGATACAATAATGGCTATCTTTCAACAGATTGAGTAAAGTCAAATCCACCACGATTATCCCTCACCTCAGGAGGTTGAGACATCAAATTTATCCCTCACATCAGGAGGTCAAGACCAACATCAAAGCCGGTGTGGCTTATCCCTCATATCAGGAGGTCAGAAAATGGCGATACCACGATAGTAATTCTTCATCAATCAAGGACTCAGGCAGTCACTATCACTTCAAATAAATCAAAGATTCCGAATCACATGACTTGTTCAAAAAAAAAGAATGAAAAAAAAAGAAGAAAAAGCCCGCTAAGTCAATAACTTGAAAACAAGTGACTTAGGCAAAAGTTAGGGCATCCCGCTGGACATCCAAATCAAAATTCAAAAGAATTTGTCCAGGCAAAAGTTAGGGAAACAAAAAAAGTAAAGCAAAAGCGAAAAACAAGGATTACAAAATAAGAATCCTCATCAAAAGAGCAAAGTCGTGTGATCAGACACCAAAAACAAAAGGTAAAGTGACGGCCGTGTCCAGAAGACCTCTTTGACTCCTCAGTCATTTCCAAACTCCTCTTGAAAGCCGAATGCTCATGTCAAGTTAACTGAACTTAGGACTGGAGAATATCACGAAGGGGGTGGGCACTAAATAATTTGAGCCTAAAAATCCTTTTTTCTAAAAACCATGAACCTGGCCACGTTACAACCCTGAAAAGTCCTAACTGAAGCATGGGTTAATTCAAAAGCAGACTATACACGAGAATACGGTAAACTGACTCCTAGGAGATTTGCTAAAGCGTTTGAGTTGGTATCACACCATCTTTCTTTAACAAAAAAATCGATGTTACGACATCCTTTCATAAAGTTTATTTAAATTTCAAGACAAACATACTCTTTGCATTAGAATTATATTTCTCATAATAAACATTCTTTGCATATGAACAAGTGCTTGACATCAAGAAAGTTTCCATCATGAACTTCAGATGAAAATGTTTTATCCTCCCGAAGGACAAGTTGTCTTCCGAACTCCGTTGAGTAGAGGCAGCAATATTTCAAAGTTTGATCACCCTAAGGGGCACAAAAGCGTTTGAATACTTTGTCGAGCAAGTTTTCACTCAATCTGAGGCAATCGGGTCAAGATTCGAAGAATCTCTCAAAGTGTTGAGTAATCACGGGCATTCACTCAAGCACAGTCGAGGTTACCTCCAATGCAAGTCAATCAGGGGCATGGTTTCGAAGTTCATGATACTGGGGCAAATTGGCTATGACAGCACAAATCTCAAGAAGTCCTTACGAGACGAATTTTGTCAAAGTCCTTACAGGCTAGGCAAGACATTATACATTGGCATTTTATCCTCATCAGGAGATGTTCAGTTTAAAGTTCAGGTGTGAGCTAAATAACTTATGAACTTGAGAACCGTCAGGGTCGTCATCCTCAGCAGTTAAAAGCTGAAAGTCCAATACTTGTTGGCATCCTTACAATCAGTGTGAATCTACATAATTCTTTGAAAGCCAATGCCTGTTTGGTTCCTCTGAAGTCAATACTTGCTTGACCCATTAAGCCCACTTCCTGGTGGCATTCTCTTGGAGAACCAATGCCTGTTTGATGCTCCGGCTGATACTTGTTTGATGTTCTAATCAATGCTTGCCTATCAACTCATTGAATCCATTGCTTGTTTGGAAAGTTTCAAAGCCAAGATGTCTAACAATCTTTTGCTCTTGCAGTTGCCCATTATGGGTGAGCATCACTATCCTCTGCCATGTGAGGAAACCTCAAAGATGTCATGCTATATCCTGGGGCATTTTCATCTGTTTATATCGCAAGTACATCCTTTCGAGTATACCATATCAGCATATTGGCGGACCTAGCTATGAGAGATTCTCACTCCCCAGCCGAGTGCTTCCTAATGAAAGATTCTCATTCCCCAGCTGAGTACATTCAGATGAGACTTTCTTTGTTCCTAAGATTCCCATCTCCTCAGCAAAGCACATTTCAACGAGATCTCCGTGCTTTAGAAGCCTTAATGATTGAATCATGATTGAATGATATCTGATTCCCCAGCAAGCTCTTAATGAGGTTATTTGTCCGAATTCCTCATTTCCCCAGTAGAGTGTTTCTCTCCCCAACAGATCGACCTGTTTTCCCCAGGAGAGTCATCTTATTCCCCAGTGGAGTTGCCTTAACAAGAGGTTCTTATGCCGAGTTCCTTATCCCCAGCAGATCTCTTATCTCCTCAGTGGCTCGCTTTGCAGAAGTATTCATCTTCCCCACTAAATTTTCTTTCCTCAGCAAAGATTCACATGCATCCTCAGCAGGATCTGTTCTCATCTAGGACTTCCCCAGCGGAATGCGTCCTATACAAGCAATTTGGTCACTCCTCATCAGAGTTATCTTCACGACTTGCTCTTATCTCCTCATCCCCAGTGTGTCGAGAATTTGCTTCTCCAGTGAAGTTGTCAGGGTATTCCCCTAAGCACTTAATTGGGATTTCCATATCCCCAAGCAGGATTTATTCCTCCAGCAGAGCTCACGTCTAGATTTGATCATCTCCAGCATATTTCTGATCCATCTTTGTCAGCTCGCAATAGTGACTTCAGGTCACTCATCTTGTCTTCCCCACAGAGTTCCATATTCTCTCCAAGACTGCTTCAGCAATTCTGTGCTCCTCCGTTGTCTCTCTAAGCAGCGTCTGAATCATGCATCATTCGCATTGCATTTTCTAAGCGTATAGCGCCTTCCCTCTTGGGAGCGTTATTCCATATACATTCATACATGCATCATGCATAAATCATATCATATCTGTTGTTTCTTTCTGCAGGAAAGTTATCCAGATTCAAATGCTCCCTAGAGAGCAATATTCGCCTAGTCATCACAGGCGCTTATCCTGATGTGTTGAATCAGAAGAGGATTGTTCTACTTATTTTCTGGCGTAGCTTAGATCAGTTCAAAGACATTCCTATTCCCGATGCCCCCAGATCGGTGGAAGATATTTGTTCCTATTCTTGATAAATCAAACTTTCAGTTGAAGGAACCGCCTCCGGATCTCCCAAGATCTTACGAAGGAGCAAGCCCTCTGATACATCAAATCAGTTGGAAATATCTACTCCCTGACGATTTAGTTCGTTCAGAAGAAGAAACTTGTTTGCCCAGTCCTGATGCCTAACCATCAGTTGAGGACGTTTTCTTTACCCGGCGTACACAGTTCGGAAGAAACATCTGTTCCTATCCTAATATTCAGATTCAGATTAGTTGAAGGAACCGCCTCCGGATCCCCGTGGTCTTACGAAGGAGCAAGCCACTGATATCATCAGATCAGATGGAGATGTTTACCTGATTGACTTTTTCATTCAGATGAAGATTGTCCTACTTATTTTCTGGCATCATGTCCAGATCAGTTTAAAGGCATTCTTTCCCCGGCGTACACAGTTCGGAAGAGATATTGTTCCTATCCTGATTACCAGTTCAGTTGAAGGAACCGCCTCCGGATCCCCGTGGTCTTACGAAGGAGCTAGCCGCTAATTCCCAGATTAGTTGGAATATCTACCTGATGATTTAATTGCATCAGAAGAGATGTCTGCCCTGATTCCCAGATCATGATTCCCAGATCATGATTCCCAGATCAGAGATACCTATTACCCGTTGATGTCCGATTCAACTGATGTATCTCCCTCGATTCCCAGATCGACTTAAGACATCTATCCCGATGCAAGTTCGGAGACATCTGCTACGTCTGATACTCAGATCAGTCGAGATGTTCCTTCTCTTGATAACCAGATCATTTGAAGTGTTTTCCCCTGCCTGTGGGTGCCCGTTCCCACTTATCACAAGAGGGAGCATATTTAACTATCCAGGTCAATTGAAGTTTTTTCTCCCTGCTTGCGGGGTGGTACATTCCTTCTTATTGCAAGATGGAATCTTCTATTGATCAAGAGCGCAAATTTTCGAGTTCATTCTGGTATTCAATCTCCTTCCACCTCAACTATTCGAAACTTTCGTTTCTCGCTCGTCAGGTTCAAGAAGTTTGAATAGGGGCAGCTGTTGCACCCCAAAATTTGCCCTCTTTATTTGAGCTATAAGTTATCAAAGACGTTTATTTCGTCGTTCGAAAATCGAGAAAAAATAAAGAGTTTTGTTATTTCGAGATCATTAATTCAAGAGGTTTGTGGGATGAATTGCAAGATAGTGAGTCATAATAAAAGGGTATGAGCTTAAAAGAGAGCATTGTGTCAGTGACAACATTATACTTGCGATTTATTGGTGGCTTCCCGTGCAAGTTTGAGTTAGATTGATGCTATTAAATAGAGTTCGGGGTCCATTGAAGTTGCAAGTGGATTGGAGTTCACTCATAAAAAAAGGATTCATTAAGTATTTATGAATTTTATTCAGGTTCCCTCAATCATTCATTTGTTCAAGTTTTGCTCATCTTTGTGTTAATCTTCATTCAAAATCCAAATTCAAGAAGAGTCCATACTTCATTACAAAAATATATACCATAGCCCATGTTCAAATTACATTTACAGATTCATACAAAATTATACAAAGATGCTCTTGGCTTCATATTCTAAGTTGCTTCTACAAGTTTCAGGCATTGATTCAATTCTTCCAAACTACCGTGGTCAAGCATTCAGTTCTTTCATGCTATGATGCCGAGAAATTCATGGAAATCGGACCACGTCGATTCCGTAGCTTAAACCATGTTGAAACAACCTGCATAATCATATAAAGAAAACCGGTTCAGACTTGCAGCTTCCAATACAACGAAACCGACCCAAGCTCAAAACCGTGTTGCACCAAAGTACCACAAGCCAAGTAGCAGCATAAAAGGGAACAGGTTCAGGGAAATTGCTAACAAAAATTTCTAACAGAAAGCTGAAGAAAAGGAATAACAGGAAAAACCGAGAAAAAACCTGTAACAGAATGTAACAAACTCTTCTCCGATTCATCTCTCGTTCACACTCCCTTCTTCGTTCATCTTCCTTCAATTCACCATCACTGAATCGATGATTCATCTTCCCTCAATTCACCACCGCTGAATCGATGATTTTACACTTCATCTCTCTAACAGAAAATCGTAACAGAAACTTCACACGGATTCAGCCTTTGATCTTCATCATCAGACCTTCAACGTACATCTGCAGAATTATCAAGAATCTTCATCATCATCACCATCACAATCCTTCTTCAAGCATAACAAATCAACATTCTTCATAAATAATTCTGCAACGCAATTACCATCACTCCGCTACGAAACGCAACAACAACATCATCGTCGCAAGCATCACTACACAGAAACAGTAGCAAGAAGGAGAAGAAGAACGGAAATCTAAAAAGTTACCTGAGGTTGAAGTTCTCCACTGCTCGATCCCATGATTCATCCACACAACTTTGCCAATCGCAACTTCGCGAACCTTCAAGCTTCGCTCAACCTTTGTCACCATCGTTATCACAAGCATCAGAACATCGTTCAGATTATGATTGTTATTCCATTGATTTCTGAGGCAATGGGATCGGATAGATGCGAGAGAAAGGAGAACAGTCGGAGCTTTGAATCGGAGATTGAAAGCGGAGAGAGTGTGAATCGGAACTGAGAGGAGAGTTAAGGCTGAGTCATGAGGCGCTGTTTCATCGGGGAAGTGAGGTTCTCCGCCGCGCCATTTGATCGGAGAAGAAGGAGCACCGCCACTGTTCACGAGAAGAAGAGAGGTGGAGAGTGATGTTGTTCAGGCCACAAGCACGTAAACCTAATTCCTCTTCCCTATTTTTGATTTTTTTTTGTTTAATCATAATTGAATAGTGTTAGTTGAGGTTAATTGGGTTAATACATTGATTAGTTGTGGTTAATTGAAATGGATTGATATTAATTGAATCACAATTCTGAATCTGTTGTTGGATCAAACAAAACTGGATAATCTTGGGCCTGTACCGAAAATGCTGACCGCACCCTCTCCTGAGCCAATTGCCACCATTTCTTGACAAAAAAACTGTAACAAAAACACTCTCTTGGGCTATGCAACGAATTGCTGTCCACACCACTAATCTAGCCCATGTACACCTCCTTTTTGGCCAAAAACTGTGATAAACAAAAACACAACTTGGGCCTATCAGATTGGAATTCCTGCGCCTTTGTACTGCTCAATGCACCACTGTTTTCCATATTTCACCCCTGTTTCATTTTAATTCACATTAGAATTAGTTGTCTTAACTAGTTTTGTTCCCTATTTTCTTTCATGTAATAAAATCAATTTTTTGTTAGACTTTTGTATGATAAAAATGAATAAAAATATGCAATATTTTGCTTATTAGAATTTACATGTTTTCTTACATAGTTTAGTTTTAATTCTTTAATAAAATGTCATGAAAAACAATTTGATTTTGTTTTAGAATTTGATTAGAATTTAATTTCTATTATTTTTTATGGCGGTGTGCATGTCTCCTTGTTATTACTGATTTGTTTGCTGAGATGTGCGAGGTACTTTGAGAGGGTTCGATTGTGATTCGATTGCCTCGTGTTCCACTTTATTTGTGGGACACGAATTCGCTTCCGGTGCGATTGATTTGCATTGTGTTCCACTTTATTTGTGGGACACGAACTTATGCCCGATGCGATTCACCTGATCTCTCATTCATTGAGATGTATATTCCTGTATCGTCTGGCTTGTGTTTCTCTTGCAGGTTGCTTGTGTGGTTGTGTTTGATACGCACCACATAGCGGTTGTGATTTATTTTCACACCGCATCGCTTTGACGCTTATGCTGGACTCCCGGCTTTGCTGGATGTTAGATTACGTGAAGTTTCTTCTTTGCTTGCGTTGCTAGCTCACTGCGGATTTGCTATCCGCTCGGTATTGTCTCCTGGTCCCTTTTACCGCTCTCTCGCATCATCCTTTAACATGAGAAGTAGGACTTAGACATGCATCTGGCCAAGCCCTCGAAAGAGGCTCTGTTTTTGTTGGTGTGTTTACATTTGTGCTTTGCGGCAGGGAGTCACGGTGTAATAAGTCCTATATGGCACTCCGTTAAGTCCTCATGGAAGGCACGCGGAAAGGGTTAGCAATCAACCCCCGCCTAGTCTCATCGAGTCTGTTCAGTATGCGCACGCTACGCGTGGCTCGCTTCTGAACCTGCACAAGATCTTGTTATCGAGTATGTCAGGAAAAGGGTTCATGCAGCCGGACCCCCGCCTTTCTTATAGCTCGCGTTGCTCGACGCTGATGCTCGGTGTACGCACGCACCGTTTTCCTTTACAATCCGTGACGGCTTGGTTGCTGAGAGGGGTCCGCCCTCTTGTCTATGGCCCGATCATTTTCGCGAGGTCTAATGCTTGGTTGACTTGGGTTGAGCTGCTCCCCTTGGCTATGGCGGGACCGCTTTTCTACCATTCGGTCAGTACCGTTGGTTTGTTTGCTTTACGAGCGGATGCTCGTTTGTGTGATATTATTGTATGCTTCCCCTTTTTCTCGTAGGTTGTTAGTTTAGTTTAGATTTGCACCCTTTGTATGATAACATTAGGTAGCAAGCTTTCCCCCTTAGCCTAGGTTTTCCTCATGCATCTTTTAAAACACAAACCACACTCTTGATTTTCTTTTCTTAAGAGCTTGTTATTTCCGCTCCATTCCCAGCATAAGTCTCCAAAGGTCGAGCAGCGGAGTGTGAATGTAACTCGTTCACCTAAAAAATACAAAACAAACAGAAATTAGTTAGCCGAGCTACGGTAGCTCTGATTCTGCAAAACAGATACGTAGGCAGCGGGGTAGGGCCCGTGCGAGCATAATCCTTTCTTTTCCCTACATTCTACATTCATTTTAGTCCAGATTAGCGTAGTTTGCTTACACACCCATAGATTTAGACACAGGCGTGGATACCATCGAGTACAATGGGCGCGAGGGGTGCTAATACCTTCCCCTCGCGTAACCGACTCCCTTACCCTTTTTCTCTGGTCGTGAGACCGTTGTTTTGTTTGGTGGTTTGCTGGCATTCCCTTCCTTTCCAGGATAAATATGTTAGTGGCGACTCTGTTAATTTTCGCGGTAGCGACACTTGATAATTGACCTGGAGATACCTTGAGGCATATGAGACACCTTGAGATCCATTTGAGGCCTTGAAGATCCGAACTCCTTTGATAAAATGAAAAACCCTAATTTAGCAGACCCTCGATTAGGAGAATGTTGCTTGAATAAACCCTTGAACCTTGAGTCATTGAAGATGAAAAGAGAAGGGCAAATTTTGGGGTATGACATTATCCTGTAAGAATGTCTAGGATTGTGCATGTGATGTTTGAAGAAGCAACATTATTGTCTGAAGTGGTAGTTCTGACATAATATGGATTAGAACGGGCAGGTTCTGATCTTGGTGGTAGTAGTATGTTCTGGCAATACTTGATTACTCTCATGATGTAAACTTCACTAGTTGTTAGTGACTATAAGGACAAAAGTTTGATGTAAGATAGTGTGATCTGATCAGAATGGCTGAAGATAAGGATGTTTCTTCTTCTGCAAGTAAAAGATTGTGGCTGTCTTTACTCTGCGTAGAATGTAACACCCCATACATATATGTCTAGAATAATATGTAGTGATGCTATAAATGGTACAAGAAACATACATAAGCGTTAAAGACAAGAAATTAAAATCCATATACAATTCAAATATGGAACTGAAAACGTATATGATCGGCTTGTCTTCAACAATGCACAACGGAAAGATAATGTCTGACGAGGTCTTCCTGCCAATTACTTGTCCACAGTGATCAAAGCAGTCCATCAAGCAATCCGTTTACTTCTAACCTGTTCCTGAAAATATTAAGAGGATTGGGGTGAGATTACTAAATCTCAGTGAATTCCCCTATCTTATGGGTTCACTCGGTTCTACAAGGTGCATGCAATCAAACGGATTCACCAAGAATCCGGGTTTTCCTCACGGCCAGGTGCAAATACAAACAAGGGTACACCGTCAATGGAAGTCCCATAACTATCCAATGAGGTAAAAGCAACAACAGGATCAACGCCATCACAAATAAGTATGCAGACCCGTACCCATGTACGAGGAATCCAGGAGTAAATCCCGCTCGTCTACCTAGGCTTCCAAACCACACCCTCGGTGAGTCACTCCTGTACATCGCGTCAAGAGACTCGTATAATCCCACTGCACAATGAGTCAGATGAATCCCATGTGATTTAGGCCTACTTGGCTACACAATCTCATCTGTGATGAGTTACCGCAATGACTTCCTTAATGGCGTCACTACCTCATCAATCATGTATATACGCAGGTGGTTATACAGATGCGAAAACGTCTACGAGACAATACAAGCCCACCGGGCTAAAGCCTAGTGATTATCTACGTGACATCACTAGAGGTGAGTCCGAAGTGATGTAGCCTACGTGGCATCACGACCCCACCATACCAAGCACGCCGATATGTTACATCAAGGTGGGAAACGCTATTCAAGACCCTCACCAGCATATCGCAATGGTAGCTCAGGTGCATAGATACATACCGAGCACGCCGATGTGTTACATCAAGGTGGGAAACGCCATTCAAGACCCTCACCAGCACATCGCAACGGTAAATGATGGAACTAAGTCCATAAACAGACCTTACCACCTAGTAGCTTAAGCTTACTCCGATTCAAGCATACACACATCACCAAGATCACACAACACAGTATCAGCCATCACACAGACAATCACATCCGAATGTTCAACCGGAACAAACGGAAAACAATGCATAATCATACATAACATTACATGTGATTTATAACTCATCCAACATGCATATCAATGTCATAACCATAGTGTAATCATGCAATTAATCATCATAGAAACGCATATTTACTCAAACAATTCCATGATAATTCTCAATCCAAAACAAGAGGCTTTCGGTTCCCAAATTGGAACGAAACTGCACTCAAGAGGGAAAAGTATCTGCATCAGACCAGTTTGCTACGCGAACGGCCAGCGAAGCCCCGATTTGCTACAGCGAGCAGTAGCGAGTTCTAGCGAGTAAATCAACTTAATCCCCAGACTTATTCTCTACTCGTTAGCTACAGCAAGCATTCGCTACAGCGAGCCAAAGTTTGCTAAGCGAAAGTTCTTAACAAAGGAAAAATCAGAACTTTCCATAGCACATGTAAACTCCTAAAATACGAACAAGGGTTCAATACTCATTTTAGGATAACATTATACAACCTAATAGTTAGGGTAACATTCTGGTCTAGGTTCAACACAAGGATCACATCTTATTGACATAAACTCAAGGCTAAAATTATGCTTATTATAATACCAAGCAACACCTAATCATGTGCCATAATCTATATCTGCATTAAAAAGCATGTTATCTAAGCAATATCACATAAAGCACTGAAAGACCTTTCCAACGCTTCTGACGGCACTCCATTTCTAGTTGTAGAACTCAAGTTATGGCCGTTTTAGTGAAAACATAATTATGCAGTCTGCAGGCATTCGCTGCAGCGAACACAGAGTTCGCTGTAGCGAACCTGACAGTGCAGAATACGAATTTGGGTTCTAACATCCATACTTTCCACCCTAATTCATCCCAAATCAAACCCTAACATGTATCAACTTACTAGAACATGCAAGGACCTCATAAGAACACATTTTTCAACAATTAATTAGGCATACTTCAACAAGTATCCAAACACTGACATATAGCAGGTATAATCTCACTAACCCATTCAACATGCAAGAAATTCTCATTCCTACCCAAATTCTATCTAATGGAACTTACCTTATCCCATGAAGATTCTGAGTTGTTGAGGTTGAAAGGATGATAATGATGCTCTCAAGGTTCTCCTTTGATCAAAACTCTACCTCCAATGTTGTCAAACCCGCATGCATGTCTTTTCTAAAAATCAGCATCAGACCCTCTAATTCAAACACGCTTTTCTCCATGATTAAGAACATGCAAGAGGCAATCCATATATGCAAATTGTAGAGAAATTCGTAAGCTTTCCAACAATACCGGAATCATCTCAATCGGAGTTACGAGTGACGAGTTATTACCTGTTTAGTGAAGGCTGTTCTATAGGTGCGAAAATGGAAAACTTGAACATAAGTTCTTCTTCTTCCTCCATGCCTCTAATTATCTCTCTCTCAAAAATTATGATTTGCATTACTATCACCCAAATATGCCCTTAAGCCCATGCAAGCAGTACTTAAAGTCCATTTTATCCTCCAACTATGTTTTATTCACCATAATGCCATTTGGTTAGTTTCTAACCAATCTCATTTGGTCTTAACCAATCTCTTTTATTTCCAACTACTCTACTAACTCACTCATAACCATTCTTAGATTATTATGCAAAAAGACTAAATGTGTACTCTAATTAACAATTAGCCAATAAAATGATAATCATCAGTGCCGGAGAATCGGGGTATTACATTCTCCCCCCCTTTAATAGAATTCGTCCTCAATTCTTTCCGATCACCATGACAACAACATCATGGCATTTCCATCCAAGAAACACAATCTGCTTATAAACTTGTACTCTACCGTCCCGGTTGAAAACCTTAGATCTCACATAACACATCTCTTTCGAGGTCCTCAACCTCTACTCATCATTTTGAGCATAATCCACAGACTCTCCACTCTTGCCCTTGGTTTCTGGAAACATTGCCATTCCATGAAATCTTACCAAAACTTTCCTTCAATGACGATATCCCAGATTCACTTCCAAACAGATCCTTCATTCAGTCTTAGACCAAATTATTTCCACTGCAATCCACAAGGGAGTAGAATCCCACAACTACAACCTTAATATCCGACAATTTCCCTTAAAGCTCCACTGACAAAAGGGTGAATTCTAACAACAGTCCTACAACCATCATCCAAGTGCTCACACACGCTCATAAGTTCACCAGACATATCCACGATGAATCTTCGTCAAGTAAAATCCTTCACTTGACTTCATCATTCCAATGGTCACGATACTCACAAGTCCGATCGTCGACCAGGGGAACATCTGATCACACATCAATCATGAAGCCTTCCCTAAGTCAGTCCATCAACATTACCTCTCAAGATTGTGGCAGATCATTGAAAGATAGGAACAAACCCAAACATTACTCTAGTGAGTTCTCTTAGGAAGATATCTCTATTCCAACAATAAATCCTACAAGTAGTTCGTCCATACCCACTACGTAATCATCTGGTTCTGCCTATCCGTTGCGCTACTCTGATCTCCATCTGTCACACACTTCTTGGAATCCTCTGAATTACACTTTGTCCATGGTCCACCTAGTGCCTTTACTACACTACACTTAGTTTCTTAGTAGTACCAGTTCCTCCTGGGCATTCATCCAAATACAACACACGCCAAAATCTTAAACACACTCATCGCCCCACTTCTCCTCGGGGTTGAGTAATGCCCAAAACTCAAGTCACTAACTTTTCCATTATTCTAGATTACGTCCACTTGGACACAACTTGGCACACATGCTTCGGTTCAAGAACTCCTAAAGCCAAATACTTTCTCTGAGTACGAGTTTTCCTTATCTTACCAACTTTCACATCTTAGAGCAGCCACGATAACTCTTCCTTAATATACAACTTCATATCGTTGGTGTGACAATACTTCTAATAACTCACTCGACTTGACTTATGTAATAACTTATTCTCAGCCTCACTTCAATCATGTAGTCGTCTAATGCCTCTTCGTCTCTGAAGCTGACACAAAGCTTACTCCTTCGGTTGCGTTATCCCGATGCAACATTTATAACTACAAAGGTTTAGTCACAAAACAAGAGATCATACACCGTGCCTCAGACATCTCCCTTGAAAATCCACGACACTCCCAAAACCAATGTGCCTCTACTTTTCAAAGTCCGACATTGTTTACGTTACTGAGGATCTACCAATACTCCTCTAGGTATATCCCACATCGAGCTAATACAAGATACACTTCATCCACTCCAACACCGTTCACCAAGGCTGGAGATTAGTCACACATTGTGTTGTCAAGGATATATTGTTCACACATATCTCTTGCCTCGGACACTCACACACAAAGGTTCTCCAATCGGACAGATTAAGAAACATCCACGATGTAGAAGCCTAAAATTCTCTCGTGACCACGACCACCCAAAGTCTCCTCATGAGCGTAGCGTTAGAGTCTAATCCATCTCATTGTCACCCGCTCGCATAATCCTGAATCATCGAGTGCGACATATGGATTCTTATTCCACCTACCTTATGAGAATTTTGGGTTCGTGTCTCACGAGTACCAAATCAGAATCCTACCTTGAGTTTCAGATCAAACCCGTCTCATATCTGTCGAAAAATACGACTCACACATCTCGTGCGCGACATCGACACTGTGGCGTCATACTTGTTTGGTAGTACTAACATGGTGGTCCAACTCCGAGGACATGCATTCAAGTAACTTACCCAGTAGCGTATAACGATCTCCACTCGTATCCTATCGCCACGACCGACAATAACTGGATAGGTCTCCCACTAGGGTAATTGCTCGTCAAGTCCTTCTAGTCACACTCCTTAGGATGCTGAAACCTAAGAGTTTTACACATTCAGGGTTAACTTCCTTTAAATGTAACAAGCTAGATCTGACTTGATAAGAATTCAGTTCGAGTTCCCATGTCGGGTGTGTACCCATTCACACATTGGCACACACATGAAATTTCCAAGGATAACTCCCATCATATAGGAATATCATGGCTACAACGACAATCACAAAATGCGGTCAGCCCGCCGATATTGTAGATACACACTAGTTCAATCCACCTAAATACCCAACACCTAGCGTAGTTCTAAGGCTTCACTCGGGACTAGGTGAATTGCAACCAGCAAGGAACATGAATTATTGTACTCTGGATGGCCATCTACTCAACTACCGCCTAACGTAGTTCTAGGACTCACGCATTTCAGAATGAGCATGGAGATGCCGTAGTTCCTTCCACCAGAAAAGATGTCTAGGAATTTGCCCAAAGGAGATCATCACTTCCATTTGTTCGATCAGTCCTTCACTGGGTAAGTACCATCTACTTGGGTTACACCAGAACGAGTCAGAGTGTAGCTTCTTGTCTATACAAGTACTTCCCGAGCCCAATTGACTAAAAGATCCAATATCTCTGTCCAAAATCCCATAAGTCTTCCATTCAACCGTTTCTCCATCTATGTATGCTACTAACACCATGATCGAGCAACAAATTTCTAAGCTAGGCTTTATCACAAAATTCCCTTACTTCGTTCCTACTCAGTCGCTACGTGAATTTCCTCCACTACTACAAGGATCCAAAGAAGGTTCATTCTGTCCAATCAAAATCTTAAAACTCCCAATCATTTCAAACCTTACTACGACAATTGGGTAGTCCACGATTCCTCGACCGACACTCCTCTTATGGCGGACAATCTCAACATCCCTTCTACTCAACTGACTTCTAGTACTTCAGTTCAAGTTACTTCAAATCTTACGCATCCTCGTAGTGGCTCTACCACGATCTTATCTATCGCATATACAGTCAGTGAGCTTGCCAGGCTCAACGAATAAATACTATGATAGAAAAGTCGGGCTAGCAACACACACATGTGAGGGAGAAGAGAATTGCTAGTGATGTCTCATGGCAGGGACAAGAATCGACCTGCTCTGATGCCAACTGTAACACCTCATACATATATGTCTAGAATAATATGTAGCGATGCTATAAATGGTACAAGAAACATACATAAGCGTTAAAGACAAGAAATTAAAATCCATATACAATTCAAATATGGAACTGAAAACGTATATGATCGGCTTGTCTTCAACAATGCACAGCGGAAAGTTAATGTCTAACGAGGTCTTTCTGCCAATTACTTGTCCACAGTGATCAAAGCAGTCCATCAAGCAATCCGTCTACTTCTAACCTGTTCCTAAAAATATTAAGAGGATTGGGGTGAGATTACTAAATCTTAGTGAATTACCCTATCTTACGGGTTCACTCGGTTCTACAAGGTGCATGCAATCAAACGGATTCACCATGAATCCGGGTTTTCCTCACGGCCAGGTGCAAATACGAACAAGGGTACACCGTCAATGGAAGTCCCATAACTATCCAATAAGGTAAAAGCAACAACAGGCTCAACGCCATCACAAACAAGTATGCAGACCCGTACCCATGTACGAGGAATCCAGGAGTAAATCCCGCTCGTCTACCTAGGCTGCCAAACCACACACTCGGTGAGTCACTCCTGTACATCACGTCAAGAGACTCGCATAAGCCCACCGCACAATGAGTCAGATGAATCCCATGTGATTTAAGCCTACTTGGCTACACAATCTCATCTGTGATGAGTTACCGCAATGACTTCCTAAATGGCGTCACTACCTCATCAATCATGTATATACGCAGGTGGTTATACAGATGCGAAAATGTCTACGAGACAGTACAAGCCCACCAGGCGAAAGCCTAGTGATTATCTACGTGACATCACTAGAGGTGAGTCCGAAGTGATGTAGCCTACGTGGCATCACGACCCCATCATACCAAGCACGCCAATATGTTACATCAAGGTGGGAAACGCCATTCAAGACCCTCACCAGCATATCGCAATGGTAGCTCAGGTGCATAGATACATACCGAGCACGCCGATGTGTTACATCAAGGTGGGATACACCATTCAAGACCCTCACCAGCACATCGCAACGGTAAATGATGGAACTAAGTCCATAAACAGGCCTTACCACCTAGTAGCTTAAGCTTACTCCGATTCAAGCATACACATATCACCAAGATCACACAACACAGTAGCAGCCATCACACTAGCAATCACATCCGAATGTTCAACCGAAACAAATGGAAAACAATGCATAATCATACATAACATTACATGTGATTTATAACTCATCCAACATGCATATCAATGTCATAACCATAATGTAATCATGCATTTAATCATCATAGAAACACATATTTATGAAGGATAGAAAAACACTTAGAAAGGGGGGGTTTGAATAAGTGTAGCTTTAAAAACTTGACAGATAAAAATAAATTGCACAGTTATTTTTATCCTGGTTCGTTGTTAACTAAACTACTCCAGTCCACCCCCGCAGAGATGATTTACCTCAACTGAGGATTTAATCCATTAATCGCACGGATTACAATGGTTTTCCACTTAGTCAGCAACTAAGTCTTCCAGAGTCTTCTGATCACACACCGATCACTCCAGGAACAACTGCTTAGATACCCTCTAAGACTTTTCTAGAGTATACTGATCCACACGATCACTCTAGTTACAACTGCTTAGATACCCTCTAAGACTTCCTAGAGTATTTTGATCCACACGATCACTCTAGTTCCTTACAACTTAATGTAATCAATTCTAAGAGTATTACAAATGCTTCTTGAAAGCGATAATCACAACTGTGATATTTCTCTTAATCGTTTAAGCTTAATCTCACTAATATATTACAACAGCAATGTAGTGAGCTTTGATGAAGATGAAGATTCTGAGTTTTGATTTGAACAGCGTTTCAGCAAGTTTGATATGAGTTGTTTTGGTGCAGAATCGTTAACCTTGCTTCTCATCAGAACTTCATATTTATAGGCGTTGGAGAAGATGATCGTTGAGTGCATTTAATGCTTTGCGTGTTCCGTACAGCATCGCATTTAATGTTATACGCTTTTGTCAACTACCTCGAGCCTTGTTCACGCTGTGTCTACTGACGTAGCCTTTAATAGCTTTTAACGTTCCTTTTGTCAGTCAGCGTAGCTTGCCACTTGTACTTTCTTCTGATCTGATGTTTGTGAATACAACGTTTGAATATCATCAGAGTCAAACAGCTTGGTGCATAGCATCTTCTGATCTTCTGACCTTGAAGTGCTTCTGAGCGTGATACCATCAGAACTTCAGTGCTTCTGTTCTCTTGTTCTTCTGATGCTTCCATAGACCCATGTTCTGATTCTGCTTCGACAATCTTCTGATGTCTTGCCAGACCATGTTCTGATGTTGCATGCTGAACCCTTTGAGACAAAGCTTCTGAGCGCTGAATTATGCGTACTCTTTATATATTTCCTGAAAAGGAAATTGCATTGGATTAGAGTACCATATTATCTAAAGCAAAATTCATATTATTGTTATCATCAAAACTAAGATAATTGATCAGAACAATTCTTGTTCTAACAATCTCCCCCTTTTTGATGATGACAAAAACATATATAAATGATATGAATTTGCGATCAGAAAGAACAGACGGCAAAAGACAAATTACACAGCTATAGCATAAGCATATGAATATGTCTCCCCCTGAGATTAACAATCTCCCCCTGAGATAAATAATCTCCCCCTGAAATAAATACTCGAAGAACTTTAATAAAAGACTTCCCTGATTATTTCGGTAGAGACGATCATATAAGCTTTTGTCTTTAGAGAATTCATAGCTTCTGACTTCTGCTTCCATTGGACAGCTTCAGAACTAGAATTTCCTTAGATCCCTAGAACACTCACAGCTTCTGATTCCTGCTTCCATCTAGGACAGCTTCAGAACTTGAATTTCTTTGATCTTCTGAACATTCACAGCTTCTGATTTCTGCTTCCATTCAGGACAGCTTCAGAACTTGAATTTCTTTGATCTTCTGAACATTCACAGCTTCTGATTTCTGCTTCCATTTAGGACAGCTTCAGAACTTGAGTTTTCTGGATCTTTAGAACATTCACAGCTTTGAATTTCTGCTTCCCTCGGATAGCTTCAGAGCTTGAATTTCTACCAACATTACTTCATGCTAGATTTGTATCAGAACATTGTTGAATGTACCAGAGCATCATCAGAGCATCTCTACATCCTGAAATGTTACAGAACAAAAACTAAACGACAAAAGTCAGCATGAACGAGTTAGAACATAAAATGTATATTTGAACACATTATATGTATCAGAGCCATATAGGCTAAAATAATGTATCAGAGCAAATAGAATTTTGTCAAAGCAAATAGACAAATATGGATCAAATTCTATTTTCAGTGCTTCTGATTCATTCTTCTTTCTTGCTTCTGATCTCTGAAGCTTGACAGCACTCGGCTTGCTTCAGTTTCCATGGTTTTGCTTCTTGTGTTTGCTTTGAAGATTTTCTTCACTTCTTTATACCTGCAAAACACTTAAACCATATAGAACTTGCAGTTCTTGTTAGTAAATATGTGGGAGCTTTACCTGTAAAACACTTAAACCATATAGAACTTGCAGTTCTTGTTAGTAAATATGTGGGAGCTTTACCCAGCAACTGATAGATTAATCAAATCATTTATCATTTATCTTCTCCCCCTTTTTGTCATAACATCAAAAAGAATATTTCAAAAGATTCATATGCATAAAACGACAAATAAAATTACTGGAATGTAAAAGCAAAGAAACTTTTCATTGATAATCAAAAGATATTACAAAAGGTTCCTATGTTTAACAAGATGAGAAACATTCCTAGCAAATACATAAAAAGTCATCCCAAGAGGAAATGACTACAAAGATTAAAAACAGCACCCTAGCAGGACACGCTCTGTGTCAACCCATCAAGAATCCCTGTGGACTCTTGTCTTCCAGACTAGAACCTCCACTGTAGGAGAGATCCAAGTGACCAAAGAGGAAGAGAGGGACAGTTCACAGACAGAGAGCTAATGTTGCAAACGGGGCTTTCCCTTAACATAGAAGTTAAGAGTATCATTCTTAACCTCCTCCCATAACTCAAGAAAGTCTTCTGTCTTTGGGTGAAAGTTGATAACATCATCAAAGAAGAGGTCTGACTTGAGAGGTATTAGGAGAGCCATCCCGAGATATGCAGAGATCTGTCGCCTTTGAGTCATAGATCTTCAACAGGCTTAGGGTGAACGCTAGGTTTGAGCTAGGATTTTTTTTTTTTAAAAAAAATTTGTTTGAGCAAGAGACGAAAACAGAAGAGAGAGAGAGAAAAACTTGATGAGGAATGCAAAGAGATAGAGAAAGATGAGAGGGAAAGAGAAGAGTTTGAAGAGTATTTAAAAGAAAATAAAATGAAACGAATGATGAATAGCATTTAATGTTACGTGACGTGAGGAGAGATAATAAAGACAAATGAGGTGACTAGCACAGTTACCTATGGTCGGCGTCCCTTCAACTGCACGCACGTTTATCCATGAATAGTAACGACAGGTTTACCATCCCGAGATAAAAACGTAACAGCTGTTTTGCTTTAAAAGAGGTTCTGAATCAACTTAGACAATGAAACGTTAGTAATAACCGAATCATAATTTCTAAAAGATTTCAATCAGAACTTCTGATATATAAAAAATAATCCATTTTCATTTCAGAAGATACTCATACATAAGAACTTCTCATCTTCTCATTCTGGGCATAAATCCATACTGATGTTCTTCAGAATGAACTTAAACCTATCTTCAGCCAGGGGTTTTGTAAAGATATCAGCCCATTGATGGTCTGTATCAACAAAGTTTAAAGATATAACACCCTTCTGAACATAGTCCCTTATGAAATGATGTTTAATCTCAATATGTTTAGCTTTTGAATGAAGAATAGGATTCTTAGATAAACATATAGCAGAAGTATTATCACAGAATATAGGAATGTTACTCTCAAATATCTGATAGTCTTCTAACTGACTCTTCATCCAGAGCATCTGTGTACTACAACCAGCAGCAGCGACATATTCTGCTTCTGTTGTTGATAGAGCAATAGTTGCTTGCTTCTTGCTATACCAAGAGATCAAATGACTTCCAAGAAATTGGCAACTTCCTGAAGTACTTTTTCTTTCAATTCTGTCTCCAGCATAGTCAGCATCGCAGAATCCTACTAAGTTGTATTCTTTAGATTTTCTGTAAACTAAGCCAACATTAGTAGTACCTTTCAGATACCTTAGAATTCTCTTAACAGCAGTTAAATGAGATTCTCTAGGATCTGATTGGAATCTAGCACACAAACAAACACTGAACAAAATGTCAGGTCTAGAAGCAGTCAAATATAGAAGAGATCCAATCATACCTCTGTATAACTTCTGATCTACCTTCTTACTTACCTCATCCTTACCTAGAATGCATGTTGGATGCATAGGAGTTTTGGCTTCTTTGCAGTCTAGAAGATTAAACTTCTTCAGAAGTTCCTTCACATACTTGGTTTGGTGAACATACGTTCCTTCTGATGTTTGATTTATTTGTATTCCAAGGAAATACTTGAGTTCTCCCATCATGCTCATTTCAAACTCAGCCTGCATAGACTCAGCAAACTCCTTTCCAAGTGTAGCATTAGATGTTCCAAAAATAATATCATCTACATATATTTGACAAATTAAAATATCCCTTTTAAAGGTTTTACAAAAGAGAGTAGTGTCCACTTTTCCTCTAGTGAAACCATTATCCAGAAGGAAAGAACTTAAGCGTTCATACCAAGCTCTGGGAGCCTGTTTCAATCCATACAGTGATTTCTTAAGTTTAAAAACATGATTAGGAGACATAGAGTCTTCAAAACCAGGAGTTTGATGGACATAAACTTCTTCATCTATATAACCATTTAAGAAGGCACTCTTAACATCCATCTGATAAAGAGTGATGTTATGTTGAGTGGCAAATGAAATTAATAGACGAATAGATTCTAACCTGGCCACTGGTGCAAAGGTTTCTGTATAATCAATCCCTTCTTGCTGACTATAACCCTGAGCCACCAGTCTGGCTTTGTTCCTTACCACTTCTCCTTTCTCACTGAGCTTGTTTCTGAAGACCCATTTTGTGCCGATTATATTGAATCCATCTGGTCTAGGAACAAGATCCCAAACATCATTCCTTGTAAACTGATTCAGTTCTTCTTGCATAGCAATTATCCAGTCTGGATCTTCTAGAGCGTGATCAACAGAAGTTGGCTCGATCAAAGATACAAGACCTAATTGACAGTCTGCATTGTTCTTAAGGAATGCTCTTGTTCTGATTGGATCATCCTTCTTTCCAAGAATGACATCTTCTGAATGACCAGAGATGAGTCTGGATGATCTTCTGACAGATGGTTCTTCAGAAATGCTTAGATTTTCCAGAGAAGCTGATACTTGATCTTCCGATTCTTTTCTTCTGAGAAGCTCTGCTTCTGATGCGTTGCTTCTTGGCTCAACAACTTCTGATATATCAATATCACAATCTGCAAAATTATCAAACTGCTTTGGTTTTTCAGAACCAAGCTTATCATCAAACCTGATATTGATTGATTCTTCTACAATCAATGTTTCAGTATTGTATACTCTGTAGCCTTTTGAGCGTTCAGAATATCCAAGAAGGAAACATTTTTTAGCTTTGGAATCAAACTTACCAAGATGATCTTTAGTGTTCAGAATAAAGCATACACATCCAAAAGGATGGAAATATGAAATGTTGGGCTTTCTATTCTTCCACAATTCATAAGGAGTCTTATTTAGAATAGGTCTGATAGAGATTCTATTCTGAATATAGCATGCAGTGTTTATTGCTTCTGCCCAGAAATGCTTAGCCATATTGGTTTCATTGATCATGGTTCTGGCCATTTCTTGCAGAGTCCTATTCTTTCGTTCTACAACCCCATTTTGCTGTGGAGTTCTAGGACAAGAGAAATCATGGGCAATACCATTTTCTTTGAAGAATTCTTCAAAGGATCTGTTCTCAAATTCACCACCATGATCACTTCTGACCTTTATGATTTTACACTCTTTTTCAGATTGAATCTGAATGCAGAAATCAAAGAACACTGAATGAGTCTCATCCTTGTGTTTCAAGAATTTTACCCATGTCCAGCGGCTATAATCATCTACGATGACTAATCCATATTTCTTCCCTCTGACAGATGCTGTTTTGACTGGGCCAAACAGATCAATGTGCAAGAGTTCTAATGGCCTTGAGGTAGAAACAACATTCTTGGACTTGAATGCAGGTTTGGAGAACTTGCCCTTCTGACATGCTTCACAAAGAGCATCTGATTTGAATTTCAGATTAGGGAGTCCTCTGACCAGATTCAGTTTGTTAATCTGAGAAATCTTTCTCAAACTAGCATGACCTAATCTTCTGTGCCAGACCCACTGCTCTTCAGAAACAGACATAAGACAGGTCACCTTCTGACTCATAAGATCTTGCAGATCTGTCTTATAAATGTTGTTCTTCCTCTTTCCTGTAAATAGGATTGAGCCATCCTTCTGATTTACAGCCTTGCAAGACTCTTGATTAAAGATTATATCATAACCATTGTCACTCAATTGACTGATAGATAAGAGGTTATGTGTTAATCCTTCTACAAGAAGTACATTAGAAATGGAAGGAGAGTTACCAGACTTTATAGTTCCAGAGCCAATTATCTTGCCCTTCTGATCTCCTCCAAACTTGACTTCTCCTCCAGACTTAAGCACCAGGTCTTGGAACATAGACCTTCTTCCTGTCATGTGTCGTGAGCATCCAGAGTCCAGGTACCATGACATGTTGTGCTTTGTCCTTTTTGCAGTCAAGGATATCTGCAATAGGAATAATCTTATCCTTAGGTACCCACATTTTCTTGGGTCCTTTCTTGTTAGATTTTCTCAAGTTCTGATTGAACTTGGGTTTAACATTGTAAGCAATAGGAGGAACAGCATGATAATTCTTAATGTGAGTTTCATGATATTTCCTAGGTTGTGTCACATGCTTTTTGGTGTGTGTTATGTGAAAACTTTGAGCATGTGAAGTGTGCCTAATATCATGGGAGTGGCCATACTTGAACTGATCATACAATGGCTTGTATGTGAACTTCATTTCATCAACAGGTTCAAGTTTGTATGGGGTTTCACCCTCAAAACCAATGCCAACTCTTTTGTTTCCAGACACAGCATATATCATAGAAGCTAGCTGACTTCTGCCAATACTTCTAGATAAGAACTTCCTGAAACTTAAATCATATTCTTTCAGAATATGGTTTAGACTAGGAGTGGATTGTTCTGAATTAGAAGGAGATCCAACATTATTGGATAATTTTAAAAGTTTTTCTTTTAATTCAGAATTCTCCAACTCAAGCTTCTTTGTTTCAAATTCAAATAGCTTTTTCAGCTTTTTGTATTTGAGACTAATCTGAGACTTGAGTTCCAGAAGTTCAGTTAGACCGGAAACTAACTCATCTCTAGTAAGTTCAGAAAATACCTCTTCAGAATCTGATTCTGATGTAGATTCTGATCCGTCATCTTCTGTCGCCATCAGCGCACAGTTGGCCTGCTCATCTTCAGAGTCTGAATCATCTTCTGACTCATCCCAGGTTGCCATAAGACCTTTCTTCTTATGAAATTTCTTCTTGGGATTTTCCTTCTGAAGATTTGGACATTCATTCTTGAAGTGTCCAGGCTCATTGCATTCATAGCACACGACTTTCTTCTTGTCAAATCTTCTGTCATCAGAAGATTCTCCACGTTCAAATTTCTTTGAACTTCTGAAACCTCTGAACTTCCTTTGCTTGGTCTTCCAGAGTTGATTTAGCCTTCTGGAGATCAAGGACAGTTCATCTTCTTCTTCAGATTCTGATTCTTCAGGATCTTCTTCTCTAGCCTGAAAAGCGTTAGTGCATTTCTTGATATTGGATTTTAATGCAATAGACTTACCTTTCTTTTGAGGCTCATTTGCGTATAGCTCTATTTCATGACTTCTCACTGATAAGCTCTTCCAGAGAAACTTCATTCAGATTCTTTGCAATCTTGAATGCAGTCACCATAGGACCCCATCTTCTGGGTAAGCTTCTGATGATCTTCTTTACGTGATCAGCCTTGGTGTATCCCTTGTCAAGAACTCTCAATCCAGCAGTAAGAGTTTGAAATCTTGAAAACATCTTTTCAATGTCTTCATCATCCTCCATCTTGAAGGCTTCATACTTCTGGATTAAAGCTAGAGCTTTAGTCTCCTTGACTTGAGCATTTCCTTCATGAGTCATTTTCAAGGACTCATATATGTCATAGGCCATTTCCCTGTTAGATATCTTCTCATACTCAGCATGAGAGATAGCATTCAGCAAAACAGTTCTGCATTTATGATGATTCCTGAAAAGCTTTTTCTGATCATCATTCATTTCTTGCCTTGTCAGCTTTACGCCTCTGGCATTTACTGGATGTTTGTAACCATCCATCAGAAGATCCCATAGATCACCATCTAGACCAAGAAAGTAACTTTCCAGTTTATCTTTCCAGTATTCAAAGTTTTCACCATCAAATACCGGCGGTCTAGTATAACCATTGTTACCGTTGTATTGCTCAGCAGAGCCAGATGTAGATGCAGGTGTAGACTTTTCACTTTCATAAACCATCTTTTACTGAAGCGTTTTTCTCTTCCTGAATCTTTTCTAAACACGGTTAAGTGCTTGCACCTTAGAACCGGCGCTCTGATGCCAATTGAAGGATAGAAAAACACTTAGAAAGGGGGGGTTTGAATAAGTGTAGCTTTAAAAACTTGACAGATAAAAATAAATTGCACAGTTATTTTTATCCTGGTTCGTTGTTAACTAAACTACTCCAGTCCACCCCCGCAGAGATGATTTACCTCAACTGAGGATTTAATCCACTAATCGCACGGATTACAATGGTTTTCCACTTAGTCAGCAACTAAGTCTTCCAGAGTCTTCTGATCACACACTGATCACTCCAGGAACAACTGCTTAGATACCCTCTAAGACTTTTCTAGAGTATACTGATCCACACGATCACTCTAGTTACAACTGCTTAGATACCCTCTAAGACTTCCTAGAGTATTCTGATCCACACGATCACTCTAGTTCCTTACAACTTAATGTAATCAATTCTAAGAGTATTACAAATGCTTCTTGAAAGCGATAATCACAACTGTGATATTTCTCTTAATCGTTTAAGCTTAATCTCACTAATATATTACAACAGCAATGTAGTGAGCTTTGATGAAGATGAAGATTCTGAGTTTTGATTTGAACAGCGTTTCAGCAAGTTTAATATGAGTTGTTTTGGTGCAGAATCGTTAACCTTGCTTCTCATCAGAACTTCATATTTATAGGCGTTGGAGAAGATGACCGTTGAGTGCATTTAATGCTTTGCGTGTTCCGTACAGCATCGCATTTAATGTTATACGCTTTTGTCAACTACCTCGAGCCTTGTTCACGCTGTGTCTACTGACGTAGCCTTTAATAGCTTTTAACGTTCCTTTTGTCAGTCAGCGTAGCTTGCCACTTGTACTTTCTTCTGATCTGATGTTTGTGAATACAACGTTTGAATATCATCAGAGTCAAACAGCTTGGTGCATAGCATTTTCTGATCTTCTGACCTTGAAGTGCTTCTGAGCGTGATACCATCAGAACTTCAGTGCTTCTGTTCTCTTGTTCTTCTGATGCTTCCATAGACCCATGTTCTGATTCTGCTTCGACCATCTTCTGATGTCTTGCCAGACCATGTTCTGATGTTGCATGCTGAACCCTTTGAGACAAAGCTTCTGAGCGCTGAATTATGCGTACTCTTTATATATTTCCTGAAAAGGAAATTGCATTGGATTAGAGTACCATATTATCTAAAGCAAAATTCATATTATTGTTATCATCAAAACTAAGATAATTGATCAGAACAATTCTTGTTCTAACAATCTCCCCCTTTTTGATGATGACAAAAACATATATAAATGATATGAATTTGCGATCAGAAAGAACAGACGGCAAAAGACAAATTACACAGCTATAGCATAAGCATATGAATATGTCTCCCCCTGAGATTAACAATCTCCCCCTGAGATAAATAATCTCCCCCTGAAATAAATACTCGAAGAACTTTAATAAAAGACTTCCCTGATTATTTCGGTAGAGACGATCATATAAGCTTTGGTCTTTAGAGAATTCATAGCTTCTGACTTCTGCTTCCATTGGACAGCTTCAGAACTAGAATTTCCTTAGATCCCTAGAACACTCACAGCTTCTGATTCCTGCTTCCATCTAGGACAGCTTCAGAACTTGAATTTCTTTGATCTTCTGAACATTCACAGCTTCTGATTTCTGCTTCCATTCAGGACAGCTTCAGAACTTGAATTTCTTTGATCTTCTGAACAATCACAGCTTCTGATTTCTGCTTGCATTTAGGACAGCTTCAGAACTTGAGTTTTCTGGATCTTTAGAACATTCACAGCTTTGAATTTCTGCTTCCCTTGGATAGCTTCAGAGCTTGAATTTCTACCAACATTACTTCATGCTAGATTTGTATCAGAACATTGTTGAATGTACCAGAGCATCATCAGAGCATCTCTACATCCTGAAATGTTACAGAACAAAAACTAAACTACAAAAGTCAGCATGAACGAGTTAGAACATAAAATGTATATTTGAACACATTATATGTATCAGAGCCATATAGGCTAAAATAATGTATCAGAGCAAATAGAATTTTGTCAAAGCAAATAGACAAATATGGATCAAATACGCGAACTGCCAGCGAAGCCCCGATTCGCTACAGCGAGCAGTAGCGAGTTCTAGCGAGTAAATCAACTCAATCCGCAGACTTATTCGCTACTCGTTCGCTACAGCGAGCCCAAGTTCGCTAAGCGAAAGTTCTTAACAAAGGAAAATCCAGAACTTTCCATAGCACATCTAAACTCCTAAAATACGAACAAGGGTTCAATACTCATTTTAGGATAACATTATACAACCTAATAGTTAAGGTAACATTCTGGTCTAAGTTCAACACAAGGATCACATCTTATTGACATAAACTCAAGGCTAAAATTATGCTTATTATAATACCAAGCAACACCTAATCATGTGCCATAATCTATATCTGCATTAAAAAGCATGTTATCTAAGCAATATCACATAAAGCACTGAAAGACCTTTCCAACGCTTCTGACGGCACTCCATTTCTAGTTGTAGAACTCAAGTTATGGCCGTTTTAGTGAAAACATAATTATGCAGTCTGCAGGCATTCGCTGCAGCGAACACAGAGTTCGCTGTAGCGAACCTGACAATGCAGAATACGAATTTGGGTTCTAACATCCATACTTTCCACCCTAATTCATCCCAAATCAAACCCTAACATGTATCAACTTACTAGAACATGCAAGGACCTCATAAGAACACATTTTTCAACAATTAATTAGGCATACTTCAACAAGTATCCAAACACTGACATATAGCAGGTATAATCTCACTAACCCATTCAACATGCAAGAAATTCTCATTCCTACCCAAATTCTATCTAATGGAACTTACCTTATCCCATGAAGATTCTGAGTTGTTGAGGTTGAAAGGATGATAATGATGCTCTCAAGGTTCTCCTTTGATCAAAACTCTACCTCCAATGTTGTCAAACCCGCATGCATGTCTTTTCTAAAAATCAGCATCAGACCCTCTAATTCAAACGCGCTTTTCTCCATGATTAAGAACATGCAAGAGGCGATCCATAAATGCAAATTGTAGAGAAATTCGTAAGCTTCCCAACAATACCGGAATCAGCTCAATCGAAGTTAGGAGTGACGAGTTATTACCCGTTTAGTGAAGGCTGCTCTATAGGTGCGAAAATGAAAAAGTTGAACATAAGTTCTTCTTCTTCCTCCATGCCTCTAATTATCTCTCTCTCAAAAATTCTGATTTGCATTACTATCACCCAAATATGCCCTTAAGCCCATGCAAGTAGTACTTAAAGTCCCTTTTATCCTCCAACTAAGTTTTATTCACCATAATGCCATTTGGTTAGTTTCTAACCAATCTCATTTGGTCTTAACCAATCTCTTTTATTTCCAACTACTCTACTAACTCACTCATAACCATTCTTAGATTATTATGCAATAAGACTAAATGTGTACTCTAATTACCAATTAGCCAATAAAATGATAATCATCCGTGTCGGATAATCGGGGTATTACATTCTCCCCCCTTATATAGAATTCGTCCTCGAATTCTTTCCGATCACCATGACCACAACATTATGGCATCTCCATCCAAGAAACACAATCTGCATATAAACTTGTACTCTACCGTCCCGGTTGAAAACCTTAGATCTCACATAACACATCTCTTTCGAGGTCCTCAACCTCTACTCATCATACTGATCATAATCCATAGACTCTCCACTCTTGCCCTTCGTTTCTGGAAACACTGCCATTCCAAGAAATCTTACCAAAACTTTCCTTCAATGACAATATCCCAGATTCACTTCCAAACAGATCCTTCATTCAGTCTTAGACCAAATTACTTCCACAGCAATCCACAAGGGAGTAGAATCCCACAAATACAACCTTAATATCCAACAATTTCCCTTAAAGTTCCACTGACAAAAGGGTGAATTCCAACAACACTCCTACAACCATCATCCAAGTGCTCGCACACGCTCATAAGTTCACCAGACATATCCACGATGAATCTTCTTCAATTTAAATCCTTCACTTGACTTCATCATTCCAATGGTCACGATACTCACAAGTCCGATCGTCGACCAGGGGAACATCTGATCACACATCAATCATGAAGCCTTCCCTAAGTCGGTTCATCAACATTACCTCTCAAGATTGTGGCAGATCATTGAAAGATAGGAACAAACCAAAACATTACTCCAGTGAGTCCTCTTAGGAAGATATCTCTATTCCAACACAAAATCCTACAAGTAGTTCGTCCATACCCATTACGTAATCATCTGGTTCTGCCTATCCGTTGCGCTACTCTGATCTCCATCTGTCACACACTTCTTGGAATCCTCTAAATTACACTTTCTCCATGGTCCACTTAGTTCCTTTACTACACTACACTTAGTCTCTTAGTAGTAGCAGTTCCTCCTCGGCATTCATCCAAATACAACACACGCCAAAATCTTAAACACACTTATATCCCCACTTCTCCTCGGGGTTGAGTAATGCCCAAAACTCAAGTCACTAACTTTTCCATTATTCTAGATTACGTCCACTTGGACACAACTTGGCACACATGCTTCGGTTCAAGAACTCCTAAAGACAAATACTTTTTCTGAGTACGAGTTTTCCTTATCTTACCAACTTTTACATCTTAGAGCTGCCACGATAACTCTTCCTTAATATACGACTTCATATCGTTGGTGTGACAATACTTCTAATAACTCACTCGACTTGACTTATGTAATAACTTATTCTCAGCCTCACTTCAATCATGTAGTCGTCTAATGCCTCTTCGTCTCTAAAGCTGACACAAAGCTTACTCCTTCGGTTGCGTTATCCCGATGCAACATTTCTAACTACAAGGGTTTAGTCACAAAACAAGAGATCATACACCGTGCCTCAGACATCTCCCTTGAAAATCCACGACACTCCCAAAACCAATGTGCCTCTACTTTTCAAAGTCCGACATTGTTTACGTTACTGAGGATCTACCAATACTCCTCTAGGTATATCCCACATCGAGCTAATCCAAGATACACTTCATCCACTCCAACACCGTTCACCAAGGCTGGAGATTAGTCACACATTGTGTTGTCCAGGATATATTGTTCACACATATCTCTTGCCTCGGACACTCACACACAAAGGTTCTCCAATAGGACAGATTAAGAAACATCCACGATGTAGAAGCCTAAAATTCTCTCGTGACCACGACCACCCAAAGTCTCCTCATGAGCGTAGCGTTAGAGTCTAATCCATCTCATTGTCACCCGCTCGCATAATCCTTAATCATCGAGTGCGACATATGGATTCTTATCCAACCTACCTTATGAGAATTTTGGGTTCGTGTCTCACGAGTACCAAATCAGAATCCTACCTTGAGTTTCAGATCAACCCCGTCTCATATCTGTCGAAAAATACGACTCACATATCTCGTGTGCGATAGCGACGTTGTGGCGTCATACTTGTTTGGTAGTACTAACATGGTGGTCCAACTCCGAGGCCATGCATTTAAGTAACTTACTCACTAGCGTATAACGATCTCCACTCGTATCCTATCGCCACGACCGGCAATAACTGGATAGGTCTCCCACTAGGGTAATAGCTCCTCAAGTCCTTCTAGTCACACTCCTTAGGATGCTGAAACCTAAGAGTGTTACACGTTCAGGGTTAACTTCCTTTAAATGTAACAAGCTAGATCGGACTTGATAAGAATTCAGTTCGATTTCCCATGTCGGGTGTGTACCCATTCACACATTGTCACACACAAGAAATTTCCAAGGATAACTCCCATCATATAGGAATATCATGGCTACAACGACAATCACAAAATGTGGTCAGCCCGCCGATATTGTAGATACACACTAGTTCAATCCACCTAAATACCCAACACCTAGCGTATTTCTAAGGCTTCACTCGGGACTAGGTGAATTACAACCAGCAAGGAACATGAATTATTGTGATGTCCATCTACTCAACTACCGCCTAGCGTAGTTCTAGGACTCACGCATTTCAGAATGAGCATGGAGATGTCGTAATTCCTTCCAGCAGAACAGATGTCTAGGAATTTGCCCAAAAGAAAACCACCACTTCCATTTGTTCGATCAGTCCTTCACTGGGTAAGTACCAACTACTTGGGTTACACCAGAACGAGTCAGAGTGTAGCTTCTTTTCTATACAAGTACTTCCCGAGCCCAATTGACTAAAAGATCCAATATCTCTGTCCAAACTCCCATAAGTCTTCCATTCAACCGTTTTTCCATCTATGTATGCTACTAACACCATGATCGAGCAACAAATATCTAAGCTAGGCTTTATCACAAAATTCCCTTACTTCATTCCTACTCAGTCGCTACGTGAATTTCCTCCACTACTACAAGGATCCAAAGAAGGTTCATTCCGTCCAATCAAAATCTTAAAACTCCCAATCATTTCAAACCTTACTATGACAATTGGGTAGTCCACGATTCCTCGACCGACACTCCTCTTATGGCGGACAATCTCAACATCCCTTCTACTCAACTGACTTCTAGTACTTCAGTTCAAGTTGCTTCAAATCTTACGTGTAATACGGTGAACTGACTTTTTATTTGAAATGTGCGGTAAGCAAGAGTCGCCACCGACTTTTATTTTATCCAAACAAATTCGGAAAGGCAAAAAGAAACAGGAAAAACCTTTTTAAAGAAATCTAAGTTCGGGGGGTAATTTATGCAAAGGGAAGGTTTAAAAAGCACCCTTTGCATCCATGGTTTTCCATGGGCTCTTAATTGCTTTGCTTGCTCGTTTGTCTTTAGAAAAAGTAGATGAAAGAAAAAAAAAAAAAAGTGGACTTTAGCTCGTAAATGAGCGTAGCCAGTTTTTTTGAAGAATTGTGAGAAAGAATATGAAAATTGAGCATTGCAAGGCAATTAGGGGCAATTACCTTAAACTCAGATGATAGGTCTCTTTTTAGCCTTTCAGAATGAAAGGGTCAATCCTTGCCATAAGAGGGCAGGAAGCCTTTCGTTTGGAGGTTGAAGGGTCGTCGAGTTATCATTCGCCCAAAGACTGACCCATGCCATAGAGGGGCAGGTAGTCTAAGGGGAAGGATCAGAATAAGCCTTTTCGTAGGCAGCTAGAAGATACCTCAGCCTTTTTCCGTAGGCAACTTCCGAGGGTCGAGGTCATATTTGTGTATCGAAGGCAGCATCATTTAGGGTCGTATGACCTTTAATTATCGAGGCAGCATGGCTGAGGTATCCTCAAATTCGAGGGACTGGCTATTCTGCATAAAAACACAAGGCAACAAGGCAACAAGGCAACAGGCAACAAGGCAACAGAGAGGCTACCCCAAAAGTGTGCGTGGGTGCAACAATCACGTGATTATGTTTAGTTAAGTTATCTTGTAAATTTACGTGATGCTAATTCAATTAATAAGTTGCACTCCCTAGAATTACTAACCACACAAGAATATGGGGAAGGGGAAAAAGAAACCAGCGGATTCATAGTGCAATAGGGTTTGACATAAGTAATAATTAAAGAAATAGATAAGTTTTAGGGTTACCGACTATTGAGCTTTGACGGTAGGCAAACCCTGAAAATGTGGGAAAAATAGAAACCAAAGGGGCAGTGAGTGCATTATCGATTCATTGACAACTAGGGTTAATCATAATTTGAAAAACAAAGTAAAATGAAATAAAACAAATATTTAAGATAAAAATAACACTTAGCTTTTGATTTGATCTGATAGGGTTGGCAGTCGGAGGTTGCCCCGAGCATTGACTCTGATCATTTGAGAATTGACAGAAAAAATGACAGACAATGAGTGTATGACAATTCTTTTATTTGACAAGGCAAGATAAATAATTTAGAGGAATAATAGACAGAAATAATATTTATATTTAAAAAGGGAAAGAAAAAGAAAATAGTAAAGAAATTTAATCAGGACTTAGCTTTGATCATGTGTGGTCGAATCTTGAAGGTCTACCATGGGACTGCAGGCATAAGCGATGAATGCTTGTAAAACAGTCTAATGCTCACGATGGTAGCACCTCGCAAAAAAACAAGAAAAGGGTAGTCTTTTTTGTATGTATGTATATATATATATATATATATATATATATATATATATATATATATATATATATATATATATATATATATATATAATGCATGAATAAAATTAAAAAATGCTTGCAAATATTAATCAAAATTAAACAGAGAAAGTATTAAATCTAAAAAAATATTAAAATTAAGCCACATATTTTTTGTATTTATATTAACTAACAAATGAAATATAATTTTTATTTTTATATATTTACTTAATTAAATAATCAAAGATAACTAAATGAAATCACGAGTGTGTGTTAAACTGAAGGTGTATGAAACCAAATGATTTCAATGGGCCTAGAGCCCAAATATAAACAATTAAACCTTAATTTAAAAAAAAACTATTAATGTTAAAAGAAAAAAGAAGAGAAAAAACAAAGATAAATGAATAATAGAAAAAAGGCTTAAATATACTTTTCGTCCCTGTAAGTTAGCGTGTTTTTGATTTTCGTCCCTGTAAGTTATTTTTTTGGGTTTTAGTCCTTATATTTCAGTTTCGCGTTCGTTTTAGTCCCTAAAATCAAAATCCGCAGGAAATTTCACAAGAAAATTCGTAGGTAACCTGCAGATTTTCCTGCGGATTTTGGCTTTAGGGACTAAACCTCAAGCAAAAAGTAAGATATAGGGACTAAAACCCAAAAAAATAACTTACAGGGACGAAAATCAAAAACACGCTAACTTACAGGGACGAAAAGTGTATTTAAGCCTAGAAAAAATGAATGAATCATGAGAGAAAAAGGGGTGGTACGTCTCCTCCCTCACAACTTTTTTTTTACTTTTCAAACTAACCCCATTAGCCTATAAAACCGTGACACTTGGCATGTAAAAACAAAAACAAAAAAACAAAACCAGCATACATAGGCACACGATATCAGTATCAGAAGGTATAACAAAACACAGCCCCATTTTCATTTCTCTTCTTTATACACAAACAAATGATACAAAATCACAACTAAGAATGTGACGAAACAAAAACCATACCGGATACGGAGGCGCGAGCATGGTGCGGCGGCGGATCTTGCGGAGTCAGCGGCGTCCGCGTGTGACGATGTTGTTTGATGCTTAGTTCAGATCCGGTGGAACGGCAATGATGATGTTGTTGCGTCTCGACGTTGATCCACGTTTTGGATTGTTGTGCAGTGGATCTGAATGGAATGAGTGTGGCCGGAGATGCGGAGCAGGTGGCATGGGAGTCATGCTCGTGTGGATGTCGGCGTGGTGGTTTCGAAAATCTTCTCTGTTTCCTGTAAAAGAAACCAAACTTTGTGTTGTTTTATTGAAACTCACAGGTGGCTCTTACCTTCTTCTATTCTCGGATCGGGAATCACGTCCGAGTGCCGGAAAGAGAGATTCGCGGTGGCGGTGGCCGTCCATATCTGTGGTTGTTTCCGTCGGTGTGGCTGATGTGGCTCCGCGAACGTGGAGATGGTGTCGACTCCGTGATTGGCACATCTTCGCCGGTGATGAACGGTGGTGGCTGCGATGGAATGGTGTCATGGTGTTGTTGATGTCGGAGTTACGGCTGGTGGTTGCGTTGGAGTCGGTCTCCGATCTTTTTTCTTCTTTTTTCTGTAAAAATATATATATATATATATATATATATATATATATATATCAGTTTCTTGTAATGTTAGTTCATGGTTATTGTTTTTTGCTGTGAATTTATTGAGTTTTGGATATCGATGTTGTTTTGTTGTTGGCCAAGAGTCACTGGCGCAGTGCTGCTGCAAGCGGTGGTGGATCAGAGGAGTGTGTCACGTGTCATGGAGGATCCAGTCGGTGCTTGGGCTTTGACATCAGGGACCTTCGTGTGGCTGTACGAAGAAAACAGTGATGATGGTGGAAACTATGTGCTGCAACCGAGCGTAGTTGTCCCTGGAAAATTAAACTTAAGAAAAACAATAGAAATTTTAATTGTTAGTGATACTGTACGGTCGAGAATGTTGGGAATAGGGTTAATTGTTGGTCGTGAGAGAGGGTTTGTCAGTGAGTGTAAAATTGGTGAAAATAGGGTTAATTGTTATGTATTTATATTACAAAAATTAGGTCCAGCAATAGAAAAGGAAAATATATTTTCATTAAAATCATTAATACATATTTTATTTACATTGATTTTGATATCTAAAATTAGTATTTTTTTTTTTATTTTGATATTTGAGCTATGAAATGCATAAAATCAACATTTAGATGAAAAAAATAATATTTTAAAAAATGCTCCTAAAATAAAAAACGAAAATAATACTTTAAATAATAAAAAACTTATTTTTGTGATTTTTTTGAATATTTTAAAACATAAATAAAAATAAAAAATAAAAGAGAAAATGTTAGTAAGTGAGATTCAAACTCGGGACCTCTCGTTTTTGTACTTCTTACGCTTAAATCTTTACCAACTGGGCTATGTCAATTATTCGAAATAAAATGACATTTCCAAACATATGAGGGCAAATTTTAGGGTATGACATTACGCATCCTCGTAGTGGCTCTACCACGATCTTATCTATCGCATATACAGTCAGTGAGCTGGCCAGGCTCAACGAATGAATACTACAATAGTAAAGTCGGGCTAGCAACACACACATGTGAGGGAGAAGAGAATTGCTAGTGATGTCTCATGGAAGGGACAAGAATCGACCTGCTCTGATACCAACTGTAACACCCCATACATATATGTCTAGAATAATATGCAGTAATGCTATAAATGGTACAAGAAACATACATAAGCGTTAAAGACAAGAAATTAAAATCCATATACAATTCAAATATGGAACTGAAAACGTATATGATCGGCTTGTCTTCAACAATGCACAGCGGAAAGATAACGTCTGACGAGGTCTTCCTGCCAATTACTTGTCCACAGTGATCAAAGGAGTCCATCAAGCAATTCGTCTACTTCTATCCTGTTCCTGAAAATATTAAGAGGATTTGGGTGAGATTACTAAATCTCAGTGAATTCCCCTATCTTATGGGTTCACTCGGTTCTTCAAGGTGCATGCAATCAAACGGATTCACCAAGAATCCGGGTTTTCCTCACGGCCAGGTGCAAATACAAACAAGGGTACACCGTCAATGGAAGTCCCATAACTATCCAATGAGGTAAAAGCAACAACAGGCTCAACGCCATCACAAACAAGTATGCAGACCCGTACCCATGTACGAGGAATCCAGGAGTAAATCCTGCTCGTCTACCTAGGCTGCCAAACCACACCCACGGTGAGTCACTCTTGTACATCGCGTCAAGAGACTCGCATAAGCCCACCGCACAATGAGTCAGATGAATCCCATGTGATTTAGGCCTACTTGACTACACAATCTCATCTGTGATGAGTTACCGCAATGACTTCCTAAATGGCGTCACTACCTCATCAATTACGTATATACGCAGGTGGTTATACATATGCGAAAACGTCTACGAGACAGTACAAGCCCACCGGGCGAAAGCCTAGTGATTGTCTATGTGACATCACTAGAGGTGAGTCCGAAGTGATGTAGCCTACGTGGCATCACGACCCCACCATACCAAGCACGCCGATATGTTACATCAAGGTGGGAAACGCCATTCAAGACCCTCACCAGCATATCGCAATGGTAGCTCAGGTGCATAGATACATACCGAGCACGCCGATGTGTTACATCAAGGTGGGAAACGCCATTCAAGACCCTCACCAACACATCGCAACGGTAAATGATGGAACTAAGTCCATATACATGCCTTACCACCTAGTAGCTTAAGCTTACTCCGATTCAAGCATACACACATCACCAAGATCACACAACACAGTATCAGCCATCACACAGGCAATCACATCCGAATGTTCAACCAGAACAAACGGAAAACAATGCATAATCATACATAACATTACATGTGATTTATAACTCATCCAACATGCATATCAATGTCATAACCATAGTGTAATCATGCATTTAATCATCATAGAAACGCATATTTACTCAAACAATTCCATGATAATTCTCAATCCAAAACAAGAGTCTTTCAGTTCCCAAATTGGAACGAAACTGCACTCAAGAGGGAAAAGTATAAATTTTGCATCAGACCAGTTCGCTACGTGAACTGCCAGCGAAGCCCCGATTCGCTACAGCGAGCAGTAGCGACTTCTAACGAGTAAATCAACTCAATCCCCAGACTTATTCGCTACTCGTTCGCTACAGCGAGCCAAAGTTCGCTAAGCGAAAGTTCTTAACAAAGGAAAAACCAGAACTTTCCATAGCACATATAAACTCCTAAAATACGAACAAGGGTTCAATACTCATTTTAGGATAACATTATACAACCTAATAGTTAGGGTAACATTCTGGTCTAAGGTCAACACAAGGATCACATCTAATTGACATAAACTCAAGGCTAAAATTATGCTTATTATAATACCAAGCAACACCTAATCATGTGCCATAATCTATATCTGCATCAAAAGCATGTTATCTAAGCAATATCACATAAAGAACTGAAAGACCTTTCCAACGCTTCTGACGGCACTCCGTTTTGAGTTGTAGAACTCAAGTTATGGTCGTTTTAGTGAAAACATAATTATGCAGTCTACAGGCATTCGCTGCAGCGAACACAGAGTTCGCTGTAGCGAACCTGACAGTGCAGAATACGAATTTGGGTTCTAACATCCATACTTTCCACCCCAATTCATCCCAAATCAAACCCTAAGATGTATCAACTTACTAGAACATGCAAGGACCTCACAAGAACACATTTTTCAACAATTAATTAGGCATACTACAACAAGTATCCAAACACTGACATATAGCAGGTATAATCTCACTAACCCGCGTGCATGTCTTTTCTAAAAATCAGCATCAGACCCTCTACTTCAAACGCGCTTTTCTCCATGATAAAGAACATGCAAGAGGCGATCCATATATGCAAATTGTAGAGAAATTCGTAAGCTTTTCAACAAGATCGGAATCAGCTCAATCGGAGTTACGAGTGACGAGTTATTACCCGTTTAGTGAAGGTTGTTCTATAGGTGCGAAAATGGAAAAGTTGAACATAAGTTCTTCTTCTTCCTCAATGCCTCTAATTATCTCTCTCTCAAAAATTCTGATTTGCATTACTATCACCCAACCATGCCCTTAAGCCCATGCAAGTAGTACTTAAAGTCCATTTTATCCTCCAACTAAGTTTTATTCACCATAATGCCATTTGGTTAGTTTCTAACCAATCTCATTTGGTCTTAACCAATCTCTTTTATTTCCAACTTCTCTACTAACTCACTCATAACCATTCTTAAATTATTATGCAATAAGACTAAATGTGTACTCTAATTACCAATTAGCCAATAAAATGATAATCATCAGTGTCGGAGAATCGGGGTATTACATAGAAAGTAAACTAAAGGCATTTGTTATGGAATATGTGAGAAATTCCATATCAAGTGGGATTTTGTGTTGACTTGACAAACCATGTATCTGAAATAAACATGGTGAGATTATGCTCAACAAGTGTAAGAATTGGCAGTTATTCATGTTGAGAATGTGGAAATCTCTTTGTGTTTTCATCTAGTGTCAAGTGGTCATCTATAGAAGGAGCACTGGTTGTTCATGTTAGGGGGAGTTAAGGTTGTTGTCTATGATCTATTGCTAGAAGAGTGATGATCTTTGTGGAGCTTACAGGTAGTTCTAGCCTGTGCAGAGTAGCTGTACTGTGATGTCAAACAGCATGTTGTGACATTTGACTACTATGTGTGGGTGATTGTTCCTTGTGACATTTCAGAATGTCAGATCAGATGTCAAGACATCCTTATATGACATTTTAGTCTGCTGTAACCAGAATTTCAATTTTTAATATTGCAATTGTTATTTGAATTGTTCTCTTTGATTCTATTTTTTGGTATCTCTGGTTTATGTTTTATCATATGCTAGTGTTTTTGATGCCATTATTGGGAGTTCCTTATTGTCATTCCTCATACACTAATAACCACTCACCGCCCTAGTTGGCCGCAGGTGTTACATTCAGTCCTTCCAAATGCGTTGTCGCTCAGCCAAGAGTACGCTTGCCACCTCTTGAAGGTCTTGTCCCACCTCCTAAGGGCTTGTTCCACCTGCTGCAAAAAAATTAAGCACATTTCCCTCTTCATATACTAGTCATAGTCACGAGTCCTCCTAACAGTAACAACTATATGGACTTAGGTTCACAATACATTGATGAAGATTCTGGGTATACTACTTATGTTCCAAGACAAGGGGCACATCCTGGGGTCATTTTTGAAGAGTCAAGGGAGAATGACAAATACAAAGTTCTTGAGGAAAGGTTAAAGACTATAAAAGGTTTTGATGTGTTTGTGCTTGGTTCTAGATATGATTATTCTTCCAAAATTCAAGGTATCTAACTTTGAGAAATATAAAGGTCTCACATATCCTAGGAACCATTTGTGGATGTTCTGCAGAAAAATGGTTGCCTACGCTTGCGATGAAAAATTGATGATCCATTTCTTCCAAGATAGCTTGAGTGGGGCAACCCTAGATTGTTATATGCAACTAGCGCGAGGCCACGTCCGAACATGGGAAGATCTTGCTCATGATTTCCTAAAGCAATACAAGTTCAATCTAGATATGACTCTCAATTGTATGCAACTACAAAATATTTTTCAAAAGACTAATGAAATTTTCAAAGATTATGCTCAACGGTGGAGAGAAATGGATGCTCGTGTACAACCACCACTCCTAGAAAGGGAGCCAGTGGACATATATATGACTACTTTACAAGGCCACTATTATGAAAAGATGGTAGGAAGTGTTTCATTAGGATTTCCAGATTTGGTTATAATTAGAGAACAAATTGAAAGTGACTTGAAGAGTGGCAAGATCCAAGGGTTATCTAGTAGTTAGAATGGTACAAATAAATTCACCAACTATAACCCAAATAAAAAAGAGGGGGAAATTGGTGCTATTATGGGATCCCAACATGCACCCTCAACTCAGGTGCCTTATTAACAATATCCTTAAATAGTTGCGGTAAACCCTGGGAAGTATCCATAACATGGTTATCCTAAGCCTCAACAACCTCTAATGATACCTCAATAGAACTAGCAACAACAACAAAGTGGGTGTCCGTAGAGGAATCAACAAAGGCCTAGCAACAATTACGAAAAGAAGATAGATCATTTTAATCATGTGCCCGGCCATACAATGAAATCTTTCCCTATCTAACTCAAAGAGGTTGGGTTACACTGAAGGCCCTTGAACCTATGATACCACCTTACCCATCAAACTTGGATGTGAATGCTAGGTGTGAATTATATGCTGGATCACCCTGACACACTAATGACAGCTGAAAGACCCTCAAATACAAGGTGCAAGAGCTTATTAACACCAAACTACTGTCTTTCTAAGAACAATGTCCAAATGTGAAGAACAATCATATGCCTACACATGCAGACCCGTCTGTCAATGGTATTAAATAATTTTAAAGAACCAATATTGATAAAAGAAGTAGGGAGTATGAGGACTCCTATGTGGATAACCTGTGATAATTTAAGTGAATCTGGATTGATCCAAGAAATACATGGCGTCTATGAAGTATATTTGTCTTTGCCAGGTAATTGCAAAGAATTGGAAATATGTCTCCAAGAGTTAATGAATCAAAGGGTGATACAAATAGTCCATGCCGAAAGTGATGAGAATATTGCAACACTTGAACCTATTGAGATCCCATACACAAGACAAGACATTCAAGAAACTTATCTAGTCAATTTCTATCCAGCATTGTTCCCTTTTAAAAGCACTAAGGTGATACCTTGGAACTATAATGTTATAAAGTATATGGGAGATAAGCTACTAGTGCTTGAATCTGATGTCACAAACATAGCAGGAACAAGACGAATAATTCGTAGTGGTCGCATACTTGCACACACCCATGCGCAACAAAAAGTAGACAGTGCTTTAGCCAAGGCTAAAGGAAAAGTTGTAGCAGAAACTGACCAGGAGCAAAATTCTCCAAAGAAGACAGTTAGTGACAAAGAGGCCATGAGTTTCTGAAGATCATCAATTAGAGTGACTATAAGGTGGTAGAACAGCTTAACCACACCCCTTCAAAGATATCCAGGATTTATTTACTCTTAAGCTCAGAAGCACATCGTGAGTCTCTGAAGAAGTTCTTAAGCGCTGCCCATGTGATGAAAGATAATGCCATGGACCAATTTGATGGCATTATGGCCAACTCGACCTCTCATGCATTTTTAGGCTTCAGTGATGATGGATTACGTTTTCAAGGAAGAGCCAACAACAAGCCTTTGCATATTTCAATCAAATGTATGAACACCAGTCTATCCAAAGTTCTAATTCATATCGGCTTGTCCCTGAATGTAATGCTAAAGAACACACTAATAAATGAACAATAGAGGGTGTCATACTAAAGCCAAGTTAAATGGTGATTAAAACCTTTGGTGATTCTTAAAGATATGTATTTGGAGAGGAGGATTTCCTTATAAAGATCGGCCCACACACGTGTTGGTGTAAGCCCTAAAGGCCAATACTTTTGGTACTTGTATCAAATAATTTATTAATAATAAAAAGGCATTTGTTTATTATGTTTGTTTCTCCAAAAATAATAAACTCCCTATAATATCTAGTCCGTTTAATGAAATGCTAAGTTTGATTTAATCATGAGAATCATTAAACATAAGGACACTATTCTTAAAGTATCTGTAGTCGAGCTTTATTGTAAAGTCGAATAACATTAAAGCATTGAGACTATTATGTAGATAGACATATGATCACATCTCATGGATCATGGATAAGGAGTTATCAAGTCTTAACATAGATATAAATATTAGGAGTAATATTTATACTAGATTGACCCGCTATGAGAATATTACATAGAATGTTACGCAAAGTTTCATAAGTTATTCTCATGGTGATAAGTGGTGTATACCACCCTTCGACCTGAAACCTCTATGGACCCTAGATGTAGAGTCAAGTGCTTTATTACTAATCAAACATTGTCTATAACTGGATGACCATAAAGACAAGTGATGGGTACTTCACAAAGCATGCTGAGGGACATGAGTGACCTAGATTGAATTCGCCTATCCTGCATAATAGGATAAATGTCTAAGGGCCCAATATTGGACTGGACAAGGGTGACACAATCTATGCCTTGTGTTCAATATAGACATTAGGGAAAAAGGGTAATTGTAAACACAAGCATCATCACGAAAAGGTTTTTGTCAGATCACATGACATTTTCGTGACTTGGGTAGCAGTGATGTGTTGCTAGATACCGCTCATTATTTATTATGTTAAACGTGTGATTTAATATAATTTACAACGTTGCGAAAAACCTACAGGGTCACACACACAAGAACAGGTTGATGAGAGACAGAGCAAATAAGGAACACCGTAAGGTACTGTGCACTTAAGTAAATTTGGAATGTGGTAAGGTACCACATGCTCAAGTGATAAATGGTGCATCATAAGGTATGATGCTCGTAGGATTAATTGGGCTTTTAGCTTGTATCCCCCACAAGTGGTTCTATAAATAGAACCCTTGTGTTGAAGCATTTTACTTGATGAAAATTTGGTCTGAGAAATCCTAGGCGTATTTTCTTCTCTCTCACTCAAAGCTTTCATTCTTATCAGCTAGCAATGAGGCTGAAGGGATTTGTTCGTATGGATTGATTTGATACGTTGTTCTTCATCAATACTCGTGATCAGTCCTTTTGATTTAGCATTAAAGGTTTCAATCACCACAAGAGATAACCATTTCTATCACTGATCATACCCATTCGTAAGGATCACTAAAGGAAAATTTTAATTTTTGTGTGGCCAACTTGACCTCACGGGCATGTTTAGGCTTCTGTGATAATGAATTACCTCTCAAAGGAAGAGCCAACAACAAGGCTTTGCATGTTTCAATCAAATGTATGAACACAAGTCTATCCAAAGTTCTGATTGATATCAACTTGTCCCTGAATATAATGCTAAAGAACACTCTAATAAATTAGCAATAGAGGGTGTCGTACTAAAGCCAAGTTCAATGGTGATTAAAACCTTTGATGGTTCTCAAAGATTTGTATTTGTAGAGGTAGATCTCCTTATAAAGATTGACCCATACGCGTTCTATATTTCCTTCCAAGTTATGGATATAGAATCTGCTTACAACTATTTACTTGGACGACATTGGATCCATGTTGCTGAAGCAGTCACCTCGACTCTTCATCATAAGCTGAAATTCACTGTTGAAGGAAAGCTAGTAGTGATCAATGGGGAAAGGTCATGGAAATTCCAGAAAATAAGTATCACTTTTGTTTGGGCTATCAACCATCACGATTTGGCATTGTTGAGAAGAATGATGAAGGCCAGATCCCTTCTATTCAAAATATTTTCACAAGTGCAAGATTTGAACTTGGGGAACAAGTGTCTGTGATATACAATATGGAAGGAAACGAGGGGATATCAAACCTTGTTTATGAGTGTGCTTCGAGTGAAGAACACAATAATTGGACCGTTGTAGAGATTCCAAAGATTTATTTTCATTCAAAGTAATTTTTCTATTTTTCAAATCCCTATATCTTGCCCAAGGTATATCGGTAGGTTGTAAAGGCCCTCATTTGTTTTGAATTTTCTTTATAATTAATAAATGTTGTTTTGCATTCAATTAAGATCTTTTTTTTTAATTCCCTTTAATTTTAAAAATGGCAATGTTTTCTTTCATACACACACTCCACACCACATTCTTAAAAACAAAACATGATAAAATATGCAGATCCACATCTGAACCAATTGATAACATCACTGCTATAGTCCAGTATGACTTTGATTTTCCAATTAGCCAAGCCAACGAGGAGGGTGAGGAAAACTGTGAACTTCCTAAAGAGTTAGCATTACTATTAAATCATGAGTCAAAGATCATACAACCACATCACGAATCTGTAGAGATCGTTAATCTTGAGACTGAGGAGGACAAAAAAGAGGTCAAGATAGGTGGTACTTTAGAAGAAACAGTAAAAAAGAAGTTGATTGAGCATTCATGCATAGGCGAATCACTACAAAAGTTACTAAATATTGCATTCATGCATCATTTCCAAGCATAACATGTCCATAAACGTGGAGCATTATGCCATACAAATTCCAAACTTTCATTCATGACACAATAAAACATGCATACATAGCATAAGCAAGGATTATGTGACCTCACATTAAAGTCCAATCCCCAGATAATAACTGTTACCATTTCCCAAGCAGGAATTGTTTGTTGGTTTCCCCAATAAGCAATTTCCACACAGATTCCTTCAGAGGGTTGCTCCCCAACTAGCTTACTTCCCAGTGAGCTCTTTCTGAAATCTTCCCCAATAGATGGTCATCTTAAAAAATCCATTCTAATCCATGAGTAGGTGATGACCTCTTATATCCCTAATGAATATCTTTACCTTGATCTAAGCATCATATATTCGACAACGATCTTTTTATGTCGACCTAAGCACCTTAAATCTGGCGACAATCACCTTATGTCGATCTAAGCACCATAAATCTGGCGACGAACTCCTTATGTCAATCTAAGAACCATAAATTTGGAGATGATCTCCTTATGTGTCGATCTAAGCACCATAAATCTGGAGACGATCTCTTTATATGTCAATTTAAGCACCGTAAATTCGGAAATAATATCCTTATGTGTCGATCTGAGTACTATAAATCCGGCGACGATCTCCAACGAAGATCTCCTTATGTGTCGATCTAAGAATCCTAAATCCAGCAACAATCTCCTTATGTATCAATCTAAGCATCATAAATTCGGCGACGATATCCTTATGTGCAGGGCCGGCCCTGTGCATGTGCAGGAAGTGCTACAGCATAGGGCCCCAAATTTTGGGAGGCCTCTAAATTTTGAAAGGTTCAATTTTTTTTATAAATATTAATTAAAATAAATAAAATGTTATAATAAAAATTCAATAAATCAAAAAAATATTATGATAAAATCTTAATACATACAAAAATTGAGATAGCTCAAAATTTTAAATAATTATAATTAAATATATTATTGATTAATACATAATTTTATTTTTTATGTGTCTTTTTAAATTTATATAATTGTATTTATATTTAAATTTGGGCCCACTTTTGAAATTAGAACGGGGCCTCTCTTTTGATTGGACCGGCCCTGCTTATGTGTCGATATAAGCACCGCAAATCTGACGATGATCTCCTTATGTTGATCTAAGCATTGTAAATCCAGCGATGATCTTCTTTTCCCTACCTAGATATTTTTCCTCATATGTCCTTTATTCTTCTCCGTGGACAAAATTGGGGTCTTCCTATATTTAATTATCTTCCATCATGAGAATATGAAGACCAATTGTCGTCATTTTCTTTGATTAAATATAATAAAATAGGGGAAACTGTCATACCCTAAATTTTTCCCATCGTTTTTTATCAGACAGTTTGACTTAGACTTAAGTACGAGTCTCTACATAGTGACCCTTGGTCTATATGTTATTCATTAAGGTTCTCTGACTTTATCTAAGTCCCTCAAGACCGTTTGAGGCATAGAAGTTTATCTGGACATGGCATTATAGAGACCATTATGTTCTATTATTATTATTACTAATATTATTATTATTAATAATAATATTACTATTACCATTATTAATAATTTTATTAGTATTATTAGCGATTAGTGTAGCTTGGTCAAAAAATCTGGTTTTCATAAAAAGTCTTTTAATTTTTATTATAATTATTTGTTTTTCATTAAGTCAGACCTGAGTCTACTTTGTGTCGTTACTTTTTATCACTTATTATTATGTTCTATTATTATTTGTGTGCGTCAGCAAGTCAACATAATCCAAAGGCCCGAGGGCTTACAAATCCGATGGAAAATGAATCAAAGTGCAAAAGATTATTAATATAAATCAAATATTTAAATTCATAAATTCCAGATACATTGGATATTGATTTTACAAGGCAAAAAGGACCAGATACATAAAAATGTCCAAAATCCTAAAATCTAATTGAATCGAATCACCAAAAGTAACATAAATAAAATCAAGACCCTAAGAAGATACTCTAATCAGGCTAAAATTTAATTAATCAAGACTTAAACATAAACCCTAATTTGATTCTATTCAAGCCTATAAAAATAACCCTAAAGAAAAAACTCCAAAGCTACTGCGATCTGCCCACCCCTCACTAGAGTTCCCACTTCTAAGCACTTAGGGTTTCACATCGAAACTCTAAGCTACTTCGAGCTAAGCAACCACCAGTACTTGAAAATAAAAGAAGAAGGAGATCAAAAAATCTCAAAGAAGTAAGAAAGCAAGGAAGGGAATCAATTAAGACAATTGGAGATGTAGCTTAAGTGGGTCACAACAAAGGAGGTAGGTTCCTTCTCTTTGTCTTATTTTTCACTAACATGTGTATGTTAGGTGTTAAATTTCTTTGTTTTGATTTGATGTTATGTTTGTGATGTGTGTTTTAAATCCATTGATCTGGGTCTATTTGGTTTAGGTTTGGGTCGGAACCAGAGATGATTAGGGTTTTTGTTGGGTTGTTTGATAATTTGTCTCAGGTGCGGAATTAGTCTTGTCATGGTTTGATCTAAAGATTAGGGGAGTTTGGGGTCGATATGGGTAGGTTTAAGGTTGTTCTTGGTAAGTAAGAGGCTAGAGTTCATGTTGATTGAAGGTTGAAGATGAATCTTCATCTTTAACAAAGGTTAGGGTTCTTAGGGTTAGATTTAGGTTTCTTGTAGTTGAAGATGAACATATGAAGTTAATCTAGGTTGGGATGAATGTATGAATGTTCATGATGAACATTCATCGGTCTGGATTTGAATGGTTGAAGATCCCATTTGAACTTCAACCGGAGATCTAGGTTCTAGGATAGTTAGAATGATGGCTAAGGGTGATGAGTGCTAAACCAGCGGCAGAGGCGTTTTTCGGCCGATAGTGTGGTGGTGGTTCCTTTAGAGAGAGACGAGAGTATTTAGTTTCTAGAGAGAGGGTGAGGTTGAGAAATGAGATTATAGAAAGGAAGAAAATGGGAAATGAATTGGTTTGTGAAGAGAAACCAAATAAGTATTCCCTCCATCAGTTGCTAGATGCACATTATGTGCTCCCCTATGGATCACTAATCTTGCAGACCTTGATTAGTTATATGCATGAGCGTCCACCATATGACTATTAATCTCCACCCTCCGTTTGAATTACCTATTTGAAATTCTGGTGTTTAGATCTTAGATGTCCTAAGAGATGTCGAGATAATGATCTCTAAACAACTCACGATGACAAGGTATATAAAAGTGCAATGCAGAAACTTTAAAGACCACAAGTAATTATTCACCCAGTTCGATATCAATAGTACCTACTCTGAGGGATACCAAACCAGGGATAAGTCCACTTTTATAGTATCAATTCAAAGTATTATGCAAACAACCTCTGGGTCACACGTAAACAACCTCTGGTTTACTTCCTTCTCACTTAATCACAATTCGTGCTAACTTCTACCTAAGACTCACCTAGGTATGAGGCCCTCCTCAATCACAATCGTGATGATCAATTACAAATATTAGAAGACACACTTCCAAAACATAGTCACTCAATGCTTAAAAGCTTATGAATGAACACAGAACTTACAACTCAATGAAAACATCAAACTCTTCTATCAAGATGATATTAGAGTGGCTCACAATAGGCAAGACTACACAAACCCTAACACAAATTATAATGTAAGTTCCTTGCAAATATTAGGTTTGATGCTTTCTATTTAAAACAATATTTTGGACTAGACTTGGGCTTCAAATCGCAGCAGGGCGCTCCTGAAAATACTTCACAATCTTCTCCAAGAAGATAGAGCTTCAACCATTAGTTTCCTAAATATTCTCCATCTTTAGAAACCAATCAAATATCTTGAAAATAGAGACAATCTCTTATCCTTAAATCAAGCTCCACATAGGATTGCATAATATTCCAAAATATTTTGCACCTGTACATAAAACAAACTTCAACAAATCCAATTGTAACTTATCAGATACGATGTCGAATGAATCCTGCATAGGACATCTTTCTTGACATGTTTTCTTTGGTTGAAGTGAATATAACATCTTGTTAAACATGTTCCCATAAGTTAGTTTTACCAAACATAATGTCAACCATAAAATAGAGAATTGACATTATTCATGTAGATTGATCCAACGAGCACTAAGAGATCTGCTATGATCTGATCCAAGGCCCCAGAAAGAATCAATAGACCCTAAATCAGCGCCTGGGCCTTAGGGAGTTTGGGATTTCCTCTATTTTCTTTCCACACCCCCTAGTTTCATTGACCCGTTGCATTTGGCGCCCCTTTTCTTTTTTTACTTAGTTTTTTTAGTTCTTTTTTATTTATCTCCATAAAATATTTATTTCTTGTAGCCTCTTTTAGGACTTTTCTAATTAATTATTAATTAGGTTTTAGTTAGTTTTCTTCTAATTAGGTTTTTCTAGGCTTTTACTCTAGTTTAATTAGTTTCTAACTTAATTAGGAATTAACTTAACTTAGTCTTAGTTTTTTAATTAGGTCAAAAATCATGTAAAAAAAACAAAAAAAAATATTTTTTCTTTCAAATATTCAAAAACAAAAACAATTCATTTTACCTTAGTTAATTATTTTAACCATAAACTAAAAATAATAAAAGAAAAAAAGAAAACTAGAACCAATCAAATTTCTCTTTTTGAATCTAACTTAAAAAAACCAAAGATCATTTAAAAAACAATATGGTCCCTTAAATGTGAGTACAAACAATGCCTAAGTACAAACAATGCCTAAGTCTCCATCATGCGAGCATAGAGGCATGCGTTTAATCACTCGAAGGTGGCCTAATATTGTTCTATAAAAAAACTAACCAACACATGCAAACTACGGTTGCTTTGATTTTTCTCATTGCACTATTAGAGTGCGTAGGCACAAGGTCCCAAAGCCTTGTCGAGAAAAATTAGTATATAGAATTATTTCCCCCTCTGTAAATAATAAAGTGATTAGAGCAAGACCATTTCCTTAAGCATTCAATTTAACCCGTTGAGTAAAATGGATGCGGAGGGTGCATAAGATATTCCCCTCACGTAACCGACTACCGAACTCATATTTGGTTGTGATGACCCTCTTATCCTCTTTCTTTAGGGTTTTATTGAAATTTTCCTTTCAAATAAAACTTTGGTGGTGACTCTGTTATATTTCGAGCGTGCGATGCACTCAGATATTTTTTACACACGAGACTATGAATGGTAATATTTTTTTCAAGTCTTTAATGAAGTGGAACCTTACCTAATTTATACCATTTCTTACATAGAAACATAGAAGATTTAATACCAACCAAAATGAAGATATAAAGTTTCATGGGGGTAGAATCCAACACACTCGATGTTTTTATTACTTAAGTGGTGGTAGGTGTAAAGGAGGAGAGGTCGTCTTTCATATTCATAAAAGAAAACTATTCCTATATTTTTTATTATTAGGTAAATACTTCCTCTGGTCCTATTTATAAGAAAAACTCTGCTTTTCATATTCATTGAATAATCAATGTATTTGGACAATATATAGATCAAATACATTGATTATCCAATGAATCTAAAAAGCAAACTTTTTTTTGATAAATAGAACCAGAGGTAGTATTAGATATAGAGTGGTGAATACATGCCTTAATAAGTTCACCAAAAGATCATATTCTAAAGTGGTGATAGTAAAATTGGGCAGGCGTGGGTCAAGATAGAGCAACTCAAAGTCACACCCTGATTGAATCATGTTTGGGCCAAGAACGTGAGGCCAGGATAGGATAGGCGCACGCAGCCACTATACAGTGTGCATCACCATCTTCAAGCACAATTATGAGTGAGACACAAGCCCTATTTCAAACAATTTCCAACACCATTTCTCATCCATGCCATCATTACAGTGTGGAGCATAAGTTTGATATGAATGGTGGCTCCAAGGTAGAGATATAAGCTGGTGAAGATAGCACCATGGAGAATTTATGTGGAAAGAACAACAAGTCAAAGAGTGTTATGAATGAGCACGTGACATACACTTGCATACTACTCTTATTGCCCATGCATGATTTTGGAACTCAAAAGCACATTAGAACCTTGTTGCGTATAGATGAAACTTGTGCATTAAGTTGTGAAACTAATAGGCTACAAACCTCCACACCATAACACTTCCATGAACCACACAACCATATATAAAAGCCAAGTTCCTTCACAAACCTTGGAGACATCACTATTTACATTTTTTTCATTTTTCACTCTCTCATCTATTCTCTTGTTTCTCTCTCTCTCTCTCTCTATCTCTCTCCCTATCTCACTTCCATTCTCTTAATTTTCTCTGCCCAGAAAAGTTTGTTACACTCTATAACAAACTCTTACCCTCACTCATACTCACCAACCATCCACAAAGCTTCAAGATTCTCCATTGTTATTGCTCATCAAGCTTCAATGAAGCATCACCATCATCATCACCTTTCAACTACAACTTTTTCCATCGGTGCACTCCTTCATCCGCATCCTCTAAAGATTCGTTCACCATCTCTACAAGCTCCAAGATTTATCATCATAGGCTTTTTCCTCAGTCTCAGAGATTCAACTCTCCTCTGGGTTTATTTCTTAGAGGTCCTTGCTCATTGCAACATCCCGCACCATTGATAAAGAGGAGGAGTGCAACATTGCAGAGTTTTCTATATTGCTTTGAATCAAGAACTTGTTGCAGGTAAGTTTTCTGAATCTTTCTCAGCATTTTAGAAACATGAGTTAGGTCATTTGCATTTGGGAGCTCCTCACACCAGGGAGGCTGGGCATTGGCCAAATGTTTTCGGTGTTGTGTGTTGCATTTTATCTTGCGAGATTCAAATAACGTTTGAATGAAATTAGCTTGTTTTGTTGATTGTGAACGCCATGATTGATTTCAGAAGGTAGAAACTAATTGAATAATATAGTTCGTTTGCGTTTTGGTTGTTTATGTACGAGTTAGGGTTTTGTTAAGCCAGTCAGTTTAAGAGTCGGAAGGAGTATTGGTAAAAATGGACATCGGATTTGGACTCGGCGTACGAAACCGAGTGAAGTGGTGGCGGCGTTTTGTTTTCTGGGCATATTTCACTATTCCGGCATAGTGGACCACCGGAGAAGACGAACGGAGCTAGGCTCCGGCGTCTGTATGCATTTTGTTTTGTTTGGATCATGCAGCATGCATGGCGTTTTGTGATTGGGTCCTTTTCCATTTACTTTGCTACTTTTGTTTTATTTCAATGACTGGGTTAGTGTGTTGGTGTGTGAAGATTGGTTCATCAGTCTATTTTGTCTTATTTGTTTAAGTTCCACTATGACCAATTGATGATTGTTATACACTCATGCATGTCACGCTATAAAAAAAAACTATAGTGTAGGGTTGTGTTTTAAAAACCGGGTCGGTCATCGAACCGGTGAGGGTACTGGGTCACTGGTTTAATGGTCGAACCACTGGGTCACTGGTCGAACCGCACGACCAAACCGGATTAAACCGGATAACTCGGTTGAATAGACCTGTCATTATATAGGTATAAAACCGGTCGAACCAAATGATTCAGTCTCTAAAAAAATATAACTAGCTTTTAAATTTTTAAAAATATCATATCATAAATTCACAATTTCAGAACTTAAATTCAAATTTTAAACAAAGGTATCACTCATAATAAAATAGTAAAAAATTACAAAGTCTAATTGCAAACAAAGTCTAATTACAACATAATCTAATTGAATAGTTTATAACAAAATAACTCCAATTTAATTCAAAATAGGATCCTTCTAAAAAGAAAATCAAATAAAATTTAATATGTTTATGCTATTTAAGAAAATTTATTAGCAAAGATAACAAATAGACAATAAAGTTTTTAATTTGTCACTAACGAAAAAAACTATGTGAGAATACTATTTAAGTAATACACTACTAAATATATTAAAAAAAAAGTTTAAAAGAAATGTTAAAAAAAAAAGTTTAAAAAATAATTTAAAAAAAAAGTTTAAAAAAAGAAAGCAATTAAACCGTCGGTTTTCCGGTTTTCCCGGTTTTCACCGGTTCCCACCGGTTTGATGGCATACCCGATCTCAGTGTTTTAAAAACCGGACCGGACCAGTCGAACCGGAAACCGGCCAGGTAACCAGTCTGGTTCAATAGTCGGATCGAGTATGCCTTTAAACCGGTGAAAACCGGAAAACCGGCGGTTTAATTGCTTTTTTTTTGTTTTTTTTTAACTTTTTTTTTACTTTTTTTTTAATTTTTTTTTAAACTTTTTTTTTAACATTTCTTTTAAACTTTTTTTTTAACTTTTTTTTAATATATTTAGTAGTGTATTACTTAAATAGCATTCTCACATAGTTTTTTCGTTAGTGACAAATTAAAAACTTTATTGTCTATTTGTTATCTTTGCTAATAAATTTTCTTAAATAGCATAAACATATTGAATTTTATTTGATTTTCTTTTTAGGAGGATCCTATTTTGAATTAAATTTGGTACATATTGGAGTTATTTTGTTATAAACTACTCCCTCCGTTTTTTATTATAAGTCGTTTTGGAAAAAAAAATTGTATTTAAATATAAGTCGTTTTACAATTCTAATGAATAATTAATGCTACTTTTCCTATTATATCCTTAAATATTTATTATTATCTCTCCTTTCAATTATATAAATTTATCTTCCATATGTCATTAATGAAGGATAATTTTGTAAAAACCTTCATAATTTCTCATTTTCATACAACAATTATTATTTTTCTTAAACTGTGTGAAAAGTCTAAAACGACTTATAATAAAAAACGGAGGGAGTATTCAATTAGATTATGTTGTAATTAAACTTTGTTTAGATTATGTTGTAATTAGACTTTGTTTGCAATTAGACTTTGTAATTTTTTACTATTTTGTTATGTGTGATACCATTGTTTAATATTTGAATTTAAGTTATGAAATTGTGAATTTATGATATGATATTTTTAAAAAATTTAAAAGCTAGTTATATTTTTTTAGAGACTGAATCATCCGGTTCAACCAGTTTTATACCTATATAATGACAGGTCTATTCAACCGAGTTATCCGGTTTAATCCGATTTGGTCGTGCGGTTCGACCAGTGACCCCGTGGTTCGACCGATAAACCAGTGACCCAGTACCCTCACCGGTTCGATGACCGGTCCGGTTTTTAAAACACTGCCCGATTTGACTATTGAACCAGACCGATTACCTGGCCGGTTCCCGGTTCGACCGGTCCGACCGGCCGGTCCGGTCCGGGTTTTAAAACACTGGTGTAGGGATTATACATGCTGATAAATAAATGAAACAAATAAAGAAATGAAAATGGATCATGATCCTGGGCTATACTTTAAGTCAAAACCACTGAGCCACGAACTCCTGCTGTTCACACCCCACGCTATCAGGCCCAATGCGCCATAGTATAATTTTAGTCCTTTTTTTACTAACACACCCCTCTAGCTAGACAGATTTGATGTTTGTTTTAATTTTGTTTCTTCCATAACTCTGGGTTCATAAGTCAGTTTTGATTGAAATAAAAAATGAATAAAAATACATTTTAGGTAGATTTATGTGTGTAGATATTTTTAGTATTTTTTGTAGAATTTTAGAATTCATTTTACCATTTTTGATAAATCTTTTCCTCACATATGTTCATTTTCCTTTTTATGTTTGATATGTTTTACAAAATAATTTGGTCAAATGCCTTAGAAATAGAATTTAATTTCCATTTTTTTGTGGAATCAGTAAACTCATATAACATAATGTGTATAAAAAATAAAAGTCTAATTCCATGTTTTGGTTAGGTTTTCACTAGGTTTTCTATACCCGATTAATATGTGTATTTAAATGGATAATCATGTGAATTTGACCTATAATTTGATTTGCATTTATGCAATAGCCTTAGTTTCTTTTGGTATATACCATTAGAAGTGTTTAAAAGTACCAAGACCTGGAGTGGAATTTTAAATCACTTTTCTTCTATTTTTACTTGAATTTTCTTTCTCATGTGTATATAAAGATTTTGTTCAGTCCCTTTTTGTAAACAATTTTACTTGAATGACTTAGGGATAGAATTTTATCATGATCTTTTGCATACTCCCATTTGATGTAAATAGGTTTATCTTGTACATAAAAAAACTCCTTTTAATTCCAATTTTTATTCAATTTTGGTTTAGGTTTAGAAGCTTGATTCATGTACATTTAAATGATAATTGGTAGCTAATACTGGTTGATGTTTCACTTCTTGTTTAGCTTTGCTTTTGGGATTCATTGTGTTTAGTATCTCTAAGGAGTAGAGTTGGTTAGGGACTTCATTAAGTTACCTACCATGGGATTCACTTGCTTTTATCTCTTTGCTTATCTCTTACGTTATGTTTATCATGTTCCCTTAGGACGGTGACCTCAATCTTCATTAAGATTAGTCACATAGAACAACTTAGGTTGAAGTCTATGCATGTTAACATAAGTAGAGATTCCCTTATCGTTGACCTTAGGGCCATTAGTATGATAATACTAGGATAGTTAGAGATGTAGGTTCCCTTTTGTGCATAAAGACAAAAATCAATAAAACACAATAAAACATTAATAAAGGTTGAAGATAATAAAAATGGAATGGAAGCTCTCGTCCCTCTTGTTTAAGGGGATCACTTGAGTGGAAGTTCCCAATCATAAAAAACACCAACCCTGAGTCGCTCGAGTATTCCTTGTTTAAGGGTCAGTCGAAATGCTCGACATACTTTTCTTCTGCTTTTTAGAGCAGGTTACTTCCATTTTGTTCCCAGCGTAAGTCTCCAAAGGTCGAGCGGCGGAGTGTGATGTAACTGTTCACTAAAAAATACCAACAAATCCTAAAAACCATAGAAAATCTTGAGCAGAACTACGGTGCTCTGATTCTTCTTAAGAGGATACGTAAGCATAGAGGCAACTCTAGCGAGCACAATAATTATTAAAAAACTCTAAGTTTAATCATGCATTGCATTAGTAATAGATACACCTTTTAGATAGAAACAAACATAGGTGGATACCATCGAGTACGATGGACGTGAGGGGTGCTAGCACCTTCCCCTTGCGTATCCGACTCTCGTACCTTGTTCTCTGGTCGAAAGACCTTGTTCTTGTTCAAGTTAGGTTTCCTGGTATTCCTTTCCCTCGATGGGATAAATATATCAGTGGCGACTCTGATCCATTTTTCGCGCTAGCGACACTACATAATCAAATAGTTTTAAAAAGCCTATTCAGGTTGTCATAACAGATGTGGGAACATTTGTCTCGACATTAGTTATGTTATTAAGATATCTATATGAACATGTTATGCATGTACTAGAGAAATTTCAATTGGTATCAGAACAGGCACCATGGTCCATTGGGCGAGCTTAAGGGAGTATTTTTATGGTACAACTGTTCTTAAAGAAGACTGAAATGACATAATTCTTGAACAACAGATCTTGAAGAATAATCAGGATATGAAAATCATGGTTCTAAAGAGATTGAAGGGGAGAGTATGAGTTGGTTCCATGTAACCTCAAAGTTATCAATACCATGTTCTATAGGGTTGGTATGTTTCTTTATCAAACTCATTATCACTTGTTTCATGGCCAAAGATACTTGGGAAATTTTCAGGTCCCCTCGTAAACTCACATCCTAGTGTCTCTGGTATGGAGTGATCAAAAGAAAGACTAATCTAGAAGAATATTCTCAAGTCTCTATTCAAGAGATTTGACATGAAAGTTACAACTATTAGAAACAAGAGCATGGCTTTTGTTTACAACTCAAGTTCTTTTTGGGAATCTAGATAAATCAAAGTCCAGAAGGGATATTCATCCATTAGAACAAGTACACCAGAGAGCTTTTGAAGAAGTTTGATATGTTAGAGTGCAAGGGATCAAAGAATATTATGCATCCTACATGCCTTCTGGAGAAGGATGAGGTAAATGGCAAAGTAGATCTAAAAGTATATAGAGGTATGATAGGTTATCTCTTATACTTAACTTCTTCTAGACCTAATATTTTATTTAGTGTCTTTTTATGTGTTCCCTTCTAATCAGATCCTAGGGAATCCTACTTAACAGTTGTTAAGAGGATTTTTAGGTATCTGTAAGGTATTACTAACCTTGGTTTGTGTTATAGAAAATCCAATGAATAATAGTTGAAAGATTATTATGATGCTGACTATTCTAGAGATAGACTTGAGAGGAAAAGCACCTCTGGGAGCTGTCAGTTTTTGAGAGAAAATATTATCTCATGGTCCAGCAAGAGATAGTCAACAATAATGCTTTCACAGTAGAATCTGAGTATATATTTGCTTCTGGATGCATCACTCAGATTCTATGGATGAAGAGCTAACTAGAAGATTTCAGATATATGAGATTATCATTCATATCTTATGTGATAATACTTATGTTATCTTTCTATCAAAGAATCCCATCCTACATTCAAGAGCTTAACATATTGATATTAAACATCACTTCATACGAGACTATGTTCCGAAGGGAATTTTAAACTCAAAATTCATTGATACAAACCATCAATGGGTTGAAGATAGATTTGTATTCATTCTAAATCACTTATAAATGGTATCATGTCCAGAATAAGAAGGGTGAATATCTTAGAATGATTATGTCTAAGAATGATAAATGGGACTTTGAGAGGTTTCATGTCTCTGAATAAAGATACTTCTAAAGTGTGAAGCGCTCACATGTCAAAAATGTATGCTACATAGATTGATGTCAAGAAAGTGAAAACGTTTGTGGTTCAAATTATCACAAATTTCTTTTCTTGCAACGCACCAAAACGCTAGAGTGGCGTTTTCGGTGCAGTGATTTTTATTGGGATTAGGTTAAACTTTACTTCACGCCTCCCTCTTGTCAGAAATATTTGCATTGTTTTAGTTTTCTCATCATTGCATCAAAAGTTTTCATATTTAAAATCACTTCACTCACATTTCACACACTTTTGCCTCCAACCCACACTTTCTCTCTAAGAAACCTTTTTAGCTCTATGAAACCAAACCCTAGTTTCTCATATTTAACATGAATGCTAAAAAATCTTCATCTACTCAACAACAACAAAATGTCACTAAGTCTTCTAATAAACTCGCTTCATCCTACCAACCGACAACTACTCAACAACAATAATAAGATCCTAGCATTTGTCTTTCTACTCCAGTATATGATTTAAGAGTTCCCTGTGAATTTCATGTGGACTTTGAGAATATCAAAGCCAACAACTTTGATTTCTCCGAGGTTTTGAGGGTTCAAGGTTGGGAAACTTATTTTGAGGGTTCAGTGTATCTTGAACTGGTTAAGGATTTCTATATACATGCTTATGTATCAGAAAATGGTCTCATCTTCTCTAAGGTTTTTGGAAAACCCATTTGCATCTCCATTAAGGATATTGACAAGCTTATCCAGCATGATGGAAAGGGCATACAATGTTTTGGGAATCAAAGCATCATAGAGAATAACCCTAATGTTACTATTGTTGCTAAACTGAATCACCTCAGTACAACCATTTTTCAGGATGGAAATGATTCAAATGATGGAAAATTTCTTTACAAGAACATGAGAATATGCCTTAAGATCATTCTTGGATGCATTCATCACCATCCTCCAACCAAACTCCCAAGACTATATCAACTATGATCAAAAGTGTATGTTGTTCCAAATATCTTCTAGAAGAAATATTGATTAGCCTGCTATAATGTTCAGATTCTGGGGAGATCTCATCAGGTAAACAAGAGATGGTCTTCCTAGACCAAGAAAGTGGATTCATATGAGAAGACTTCTTTATGATTTTTTGGTTGAAAGCAAGTTTGTCGCGTCTTTAAATCTGCAAAAGTATTTAATGGTGGAACTTGGTAGTCCTTTGGATTGAAAGACTCTGAATAATATGCATGATTCCTAAAGGTTCACCCATAAGCAATGGATAAAGTAGTTTTTTCTTGAAAAAGGATGGTAGTGGATGATTTTCCTTCTTACGACCTTCCCATTTGAACCTATTCCTTTCTAATCTTCTACTTCTGATACCTGTTTAACCTAAATTCATCGTTTGACCAATAGAATAGACAACTTGATAAACCAAACCTCTAGTGATTCTTTAGATGATGTTCATAATGTCTCATCTTATGTTGAATAATTCTCTGATATTTCTACACCTTCGTCACAAAACCTTGTCAACACCCCTACCTTTGACATAAACATCCTTTTTATTTATGAAGCCATTGGCCTAACCTATAATACAACATTTTCTCCAACATCTTGTTGAACATATTTTTTTACCAAAATTCAGCCAAAAAACCAAGACCTAACAGATCCCTCTTAAAGGAATGCCTTCTGGCATACATTCAGAAGATGGATGGACTGTAACTCTGTAGAACTTCAGTTCTTCTGTTTCAAGGACGCCATGAGGAAGTTCAATGAGAAACTTGTTGTAATCAAACCACCTCCTCTAGCGCTTTTGCTTCCAGCGGACGAAGTTATTGTTTCAAAACCAGACACTTAGATGGCTAAAGCATCTTCTTCTGTTCATGCGTCTAAGAAGCCTCCTATTCAAGATTTTGCACCTGCATCAGCATATGTGACTGTTGTTGCCTCTGAAGCTGCATTGGTTACTTCTGAGGTTGATGTCCTACCTCCTACTCTCTCGAAGACTCTAAAAGAGATCGAGTAAGAGAATGCATTACTCAGATTGTTTCTGGATAGACAAGATCATTTGATCGAGGAACAAGCAAGGAATAACTCTCATATTACTGGGTTGCTTCAGCAGATTATGGCTCGCTTGCCTACCCCACCATAATTTTTTTCTTTTTAGTTTTTTAATCCAGTCATCATACTTTATGTATTTTTATCAGAAATCTTAATGGAAATTTATTCTTTTTTCATTATTCTTTTTTGATTGATGACAAAAATGAGGAGAAAGTATAATGACTTTGATATATCTAAATTCCAAGCAACTGACTCATACATTTTCACCTTGATGTTTTTTCCTTTGCTCTAACAATATTTAATTGATCAGGACTTCATAAAAAGTTCACTGAATATTTCTAGACATGAATTTTTGAAGAAATATCGTTGTTATGGACTACATATATAACCAGACTGATCTGAGTCAAGAACAAAACCTTTGCTTAAAGGAAACTCAACTAGACTCTGATAGACTTTGATATAACTGATACCGCTTCTATCAACTAGACTCTGAGTCATAATCTGCTCTTATAGCTAGCCTAGCTCCGAGATGATGAACCAGTCAATCAGATTCAGACTCTGAAGAGCTGATAAGTGTTCAACTAGGTTCTAAGATAAACCAAGTATTTTATCAGACTCTGAGAAGATGATAAGTGTTTAATAAGGAAAGTCTTTCTTTCATACTAAATAAAAGGTTTTAGTTTTCAAAAAATTTCTCCAAGTCTTGTACTTAGGGGGTGCCTCTGGACAAGATGAGATAAATTTTGAGAATGTAAAACTCAAAGGGAGCTTGCTAAGTTCAGTATGATTTGTTTTATGTGATAAAATCAAGTAAAACTGTTCATCCAAATACATGGTTTTGTCATCATCAAAAAGGGGGAGATTGTAAAAACAAGATTTGGTTATACATGGTATCTTAGAGAAAAAATTTGTACCCTAATGGTTTTTGTCTAGTGTATATATTTTGCTTTTAGGTTCTGACTCCGATAGTATGGCGTGTGACATCATCAATTACTGGAATCAACACACTCTGACCATGGGAAGATACAAAGTGTGCTTTACAAAGATAAGTCAGGATCTGAAATGCTCTTTTGACTATGCTTCTGATAGAATGCAAGTCATTTGTTATGACTGTAACTCTAATAAGGGAGCTTCTGAAGACTCTAAAGATCGGACTTTTGGCATAAGTTCTGAAGATTCTAAAGACAAGGTTCTGGAGAACAAGTTCTAAAGATTCTAAAGACAAGGTTATGAAGACTTGCTCAGCATTTTGATCCTTCTAAACATTCTTCATCACTCTAATTTCTAAGGCCTCCAAAGATTAGAAGATAAGATCAAAAGTTTTTTGTGTGAGACAAATAGTACATGGTACAAATTATATATTCCTTTCACTACGCATGTTTTACGGCAGACGGACATTACTATGGTACAATGTTGTCTACTACTCTTTGTTGACTGTTATGAAGATTATGATTATGAAATGTTCAATATAATTCCATTATCACCCTCAAATGGATCTTTTGATGCCTGCATAATGAAGGCTTGGAAGATTGCAAAAATGATGAAACAACGAACTACTGAACGCAATTTTCAATATGTTGAAACTCTGTTCATTTGAAAAGCTGTTAATAGCAATGAACTTTTGTTCATTAACTTGCTCAAACACTGTAGTTGTTGCTTGTGTTTCATTTGTGTAATCTTCTTTTAGGAATCATCTTATAAACACGCACTCTTTGTTTTTCAACTTGTAAGTTGCTTGTGTTCCTTGACAGACTAGGGTATGTCAGAATTTCTAAAGAAGAAAGTGACATATAGTCTTGGTGGTTTTGTAATTAGTTTGATTATAGTGGATTAACTCATTGTTGACAAGGCAAAACCACCATGACAGGTGGACTGGAGTAAATTCATTAATAGTGAACCAGGATAAAAATATCGTGTTCTTTATTTTTATTCCTTATTCTTCATTTGTTTGTCTTAGTTAAGAAAAAGCTTTAAATCTTGAAACCCGATTCAAACCCCTCAATTTCTTGTGTTTCCTTTGCCTTCAAATAGTATTAGATCCATTAAATCTTGAAACCCAATCAAATCCATCTATAAACATCTTTTTAATGGATGATATCCATTCATCCAAAAAATTAATTTAATTATATTCAATAACTTTTTATTAAAAAAATTTAGGGTTATTACCATTTTTGCCCCCTGCCATATAGGCGACTTCTGGTTTACCTCCCTGTAAAATTTTTTTTTGTAAAAGTAACCTTGCCATTAGAAGATTCTTTCTGTTTTAACCTTGGCAGGAAATGGCACACGCCAATTGCTTATGTGGCATCTTATTTGACATTTTTTTTTGTTTTTCATTTTTTTTATTTCAAATATGTTGATGACATGGCTTTATTATTTTAATTTTGAATTATTTTAAATGACACGTAGATTTTTATTTTATTTAAAATAATTTTTTTTTTTTAAAAAATTTTATTTTTTTTTTAAAAAAAAAATATTTTTTTTATATATATATTTTTTTAAATATATATATTTTTTTAAAATATATTTTTTTTAAATTATTTTTTTTACGAATATTTTTTTGCCAAATAAAATACCTGCGGATTTACCTACGGATTTTAAAATACCTGCAGATTTACCTGCGGATTTACCTACGGATTTTAAAATACCTGCGGATTTACCTACGTATTTTAAAATACCTGCGGATTTACCTACGGATTTTAAAATACCTGCGGATTTACTTACGGATTTTAAAATACCTGCGGATTTACCTACGGATTTTAAAATACCTGCGGATTTACCTACGGATTTTAAAATACCTGCGAATTTACCTACGGATTTTAAAATACCTGCGGATTTACCTACGGGTTTTAAAATACCTGCGGATTTTTAAAAAAAAAATAAAAAAAATATTTTAGAAAAATATATATTTTTAAAAAAAAAAATTAAAAAAAAATTTTTTTTTTTGAAAAAAAAGAAAATCCACGCAGAAATAAAAAAAATCAAAATAAAAAAACATAATTCCACGTCAGCTTAGCTGAAATTAAAAAAAATAAAAAATAAGCACGCCACATAGGCTTTGGGCGTGTGCCATTTTCCTCCAAGGTCTAAAAAACAGAATCTTGAAATGGCAAGGTTACTTTTACAAAAAAAAAATTTACAGGGAGGTAAACCAGAAGTCGCCTATATGGCAGGGGGGAAAATGGTAATAACCCAAAAATTTATTTATGAACAAATTATAGAAATATATTTCTTTTACGCTTTAAGAAATAACAATCATATTTTTTTATTTCATGAAGAAATATTTTTAAAAAATGACTAATTTATTTTTGAAAAAAAATCGATTTTTTATATTTTCAGGAAAATTAGTTTTTTTTTATTTTCGAAAAAACGATTAGTTTATTTTCAAAAAAATTATTTTTTCTTATTTTCAAAAAAATTATATTTTTCAGATTATAAAATTTTCTTTATTTTTAAAAGATCAAATTTTTATTTTAGGAAAAATTAGTTTTTTGTATTTTTAAAAACTCAATATTTTCATTTTTGGAAAAATAGGATAGATGTAATGATTTATTCTACCTCTTCTAAAAGAAACACCATTATCTTAATGCCCATTGATTATTTTAAAAAGTGGGTAGAAATTAGAGGTGACACAACGGATGGATTTGATAAATATAGATTATATTGCTAATAGATGGATGAAAACAATCCATTAATCAAATAACAATCCATTAAAACATTTTTAAAAATTTCCAATTCAATCCATCAATTAAAGAGAAAATACATCCATTAATATCTTTTTAATTGATGAATATCCATTCATTCAGAAAAACTAATTTAAATATTTATTTATTTTTATTAAAAAAAATTATTTATAAAAATATTTCTTTTATGCTTTATGAAATAAAAATCGTATTTTGTTACTTTATAAAAAATATTTTTAAAAAATGATTATTTTATTTTTGAAAAAGAGTCAATTTTTTATATTTCTGATAAAATCAGTTTTTTTTTAAACGATTTTTTTTATTTTAAAAAAAAATTAAATTCTTGTGTTAAAAAAATTTTAATTTTTTTATAATATTTTCAAAATTTTATTTTTTTATTTTTCAGAATAATAGATTTTCTATATTTTCTAACAAAAGCCAATTTTTTATTTTTAAAAACTACAACTTTTTGTGTTTTTAAAAATACCTTTATTTTATTTTTGGAAAAATCATTTTTTTGGATTTTCAAAACAGATGCATTTTTTTCGATTTTTTTTATGTTTTTGAAAAAATGTTTTTTTTTAGTTTTGGAAAAATCGATTTTTGTATTTTTTAAAAGTGTTTTTCATTTTCGAAAAAACATTTTAAGGCAAAAAAGTCGGTTTTGTTTAAAAAAATAATTTTATTTGAATTAAGGATTTCTAAAATATATTTATTTTTAAAAAATAAAGTTATAGTATATGATAAAAATAATAATCATTAAAATACGTTGGATGGATTGATCCATCCACATATATAAGTGAATCGATTGCGTCTAATATATTAATTTACTGTTTACGTGGGGGATGAATTACATAAATTTTTTTTGAATAAATTGGATGGATTTTATCTTAATAGATTTTATTTAATAAATTTTATTGTCACCCTAGTAGAAACTCAATTGATGATAAATGTGGAGCAAGATGATATCATCAATTTCATACAAGAGAAAATAAATTGAAGGATTGATATACCAGAGAATATCACGAATGATCATGGAACATTGTTCACCAGTGACAATTTGGTGGCCTTCGTATAGATATTTGGAAAAAAAAGAAAAGGAATATTCATATACGAATAACGATAAAGTTAATGTGAAATTAAAGGCGACCAATCAGATGATCATTGATCTAATCAATAAACATCTAGTATTAGCCATGGAAATGACGTGAAACCTTGCAAGTTTGGAGGGGAAGGGAGGAGAGGGCTTTGAAAAATAAGAAGAATTGGGTGAAAAGGATAAAAAGATTTTGGGTAGAAGGGTTTTGGAGGGTTTTGAAGGGCTTACATAAATTTTCCATATATCTTTTAGGTTGTTATAGTATTCTGAAAATTAAAAATTTAGTAATGATAATAACTCTTTTATCATTCTAAACAAAATCATTTTTTCAAAAAATGTCAAATATTTTTCTATATTTTTTTAAAATTTCATTTTTGGAAACCTTCCCCTCCAAACTCTCAAACATAGCCTTAAGGTAGGCTTTGGCTATTTCGTGTTTTGAACTCTCAACTATGGTTAGGTTAGGGCCATGCATTGATATTAATCTATAGGTTCAATTTCATTAGTATAGCCCACTAATAATCTTCTATGTTTATTTGATTTCCTTTTGGATTTCAGAGTCCTGTCAATTTCCATAGATATTATTGCATGTTGAGCATATGTGACCCACTTAGGGGTGTAACCTGTTATTGTCGTTCAGGGGTTAAATGATTCAATTTTAAAAGGCTCGTTGAAGGTGATTTATTTTTGTTATTAGACCTAGAAGCTTCCATATGAAAGGCCCCGTTCTGCTTCCACTTCAGTGTATTGTGGAATATTTAGTTCTTCAACTTCATGAACACGTAGATAATCAAACCTCAAAGAATTGGCGCTTAAGCTTCATTCTAGCTTTACTGTTTTGTAATCTCCAAGTTTTCTTTTAGGGACAACAAATTCCTTAACTTGTAGCGTAAGAAATTCCAATATGTATATAGGTTATTACTTTGGTTTTATTTGACTTTTCCTTCTCGGTTAATTGAGAAGTGTATCAATGTTGATTTCCCCTAGACTTGTATAGTATGGATTTCTAATTTAGTATCATTAGTTGTCTTTTTTTCTTTAAGCAAGTTTCATTAAAACTGAACAAAAGTTTACGGAACGAGATTACAAGAGAACACGGCCAAAACTACGGAAAGGAAAATTACCCACCAATTGACACCTAACATAAGTAATACAACGGGTTTTTGTCAAACTCATAAAAGTTGCAATTGGTGTGGGGAATATTCCCAATAAAAGACCACCTCCATAAAAGAGCTTTACAACTCCAAACAACATTGCGAGAATTCCACACCGAATTCTTGAAAATACTACTATTCCGAATAAGCCAAATACTTCAAATAATCGCCAACCAAATACACCCCCTCTTACTATGGCTAACTTTCTTGGATTTACAAAAAGAAAACCAAATCCAAAAACTCTCCTTAAAATCCCCCTTATAATTAGACAAACCAATCCAAAGCGCCATTTCCTTCCAAACCTCATCCGCCTTTCGGCAACCCAAGAATAGATGAAAAGGAGATTCTAAAAAATCCACACATATAACACAACCAAGATTAGAGGTGGAAGATATAATACCTCGAGATAGAAGTGTCATTAGTCGTCATTAGTTGTCATTCTTGATTTGTAAATGCCATTAACATACTAACTTATATAATAACCACACTAATTAATTATTCGTATGCTAATTGGGTTGTGTTAAAAGCTAAAGTATTACACTTCTTTTGATTAAAGTTGACTTTGTATCATTAGTTTTCATGAGCCTCTTTTGGAATTTGATTTCCCCTAGACTTGTATAGTATGGATTTCTAATTCTGGACTGGTTGTATCAATGTTGGATGCAAATACTTTTGGGCCAAGAGGTGTGAAAAATGAACAAAATGAAAAGGACCATGTTGTCGAGCAAAACCCGGGTTGTGTCATCCAAGAAGATGGAATTCAACATATCATAGTTTGTCAATTATTTCAAAGTTTATGACTATCTTTCAGGGTCATCCCAAACAATTTGAAGGTTCTGTTCTAATTTTAAAATTTGATTTTAATAAAAATAAATTTTAAAAAATTTATTTTTTTTAATTTTAAGTTATAAATAATATTAAAACATAGATAAAATCACAGATATTATTTTATAATATTTTTATCACAGAATTTTAATAAAAAATAAATTAGCCATATGAAAACCTTTAAAGATTATGCACACTTAAATAATGGAAGAAAGTTGACAAAGTGTGCAAACTTTTATAAGTGTTTAATCTAGATGCTCATGTGATCTCAGGTAGTGATTGTCCTATTTTTAATTTATATCTTACTGAAGTTTGGAGGGTGAAACAAGTGATTGATAATGCAAGTGAATACGAAGACCAATTCTTTACACTGATGGCAACTCCAATGAAAAGAAAATTTAATAAATATTGATGGAATGTAATTTATTAGAAGATCTGAAGATTAGAGTGGAAAAGTCTCTGAAGCTGATGATTGATAACAAGTCTGCAATCAATCTTGCCAAGAATCCTGTATTACACGGAAGAAGCAAGCATATTGAGACTAAGTATCATTTTTTGAGAAGCCAAGTCCAGAATGGAACATTAGAAGTTGTGCACTGCAGCACTCAGAAGCAGATGGCAGATGTTCTGACGAAGACGATCAAGACGGATCAATTTCTGCTCTTAAGGGATGGAATTGGCGTTATCAGCTTTGATTGAAGAATATGAATTAAGGGATGGTATTGAAGAATAATTCAATATTCAGAAGATGAGCATCAGAAGTTCTGATCAGAAGATGAGCATCAGAAGTTCTGATGTGGGCTGATCTTCTGATGATTCACTACCAAAAATTCGCTCATTAGCCACGGTTAATTTGCCACGGTTAATTTGCCACGGTTATATAAATGTGGCTAAATTTGTTAGTTTGCCACGGGTAAACCGTGGATAAATTATTATTATAAAACATTTTAGGGTTAATGAACTTTTTGGTCCCTCTAAATATTGCAGATTTCGTTTTTAGTCCCTCCAAAATTTTCCTTTAAGAAATCGTCCCTTCAAAATTTTTTGTCTAAACTATTGGTCCCTATCGTCAAATTTGCTAGAGATTAGCTACGACTTTAGCTACCGATTAGCTACGATATTTGATGTTAGGGACCAATAGCTCGGAAGAAAAATTTTGAAGGGACGATTTCTTGAAGGAAAATTTTGGAGGGACTAAAAACGAAATTTGAAATATTTAAAGGGACGAAAAAGTTCATTAACCCAACATTTTACAAGCAACCACAATTTAATAGCCACACCTAATTTAACCGTGGATAAAAAAAATAAAAAATTTAAGGAAATCAAGTTTGACACGGTGTAACGGTGGCTAAGAAAAGCGGGATTATTTCATTCACGCGCGATTCTTTTCCCTCTTTATTTTTCATTTTACTTTTTTTTTCAGATAACCCCCAATCTTCCAGTCCCTTCCATTCAGTTCTCTTCTCTGTCATAAAACTTCTTCTCTTCTCTGCCGTAAAATTCCTTCAAGAAATATGAAATAATTTCATTCAGTTCAGATTCACTAATCCTCAATTTTCCTCTTTCGTTGTCGATAAGTTTTATTGTTGTTTCAGTTCAGAAACATGAAATTGATAAACCCTAATCCTCAATTAATTTGTTTCTGAGTTGTTTACAAATTCAAGGTTTATTTCAGTTTTATGCATTGTTTACAATCCCTAATCTTTCTCTCATTTCAGTTTCGTTTCCTATTTTGATTTTGTCCCTAATTGTTCTTCACTTTCAGTGACGTTTCTGATTCGACAACACTATTAATCGCTCTCCTCTCTCAATCTTATTGTTAGGTGTTGTTTCTGATTCTGTGGCACTACTAATCGTTCTGAGCTACATTTGAAACGTTGAAAGATTCGACAACACTACTAATCGTTCTGAGCTACATTTGCTAAATTCAACGGTATTTTTCAGAACTTAAATAACTTATATTTATGCTTCTGTTCGTATATTTTAGATCTATTTCCATGCCTTTATGATAGTGTTGATATGCACTTCGTTGATTTAAGTAGCATTTCCATTTAATGGAATGACTCATGTTGAAGCTTTTTACCGCTCCGTTGCAGGGTGTTTTAAGCTTTGGCTTATTCTGGAATGTTTTATGTAATTCCCATTTTTGTTATTTGTATTGGTTGTTTTATGTTAGTTTCTTTCTATAGCTGCTTAGGAGTTGCTTAACTTTCTGCTAGTTTCTGTCTGGTGTAATGGTGTTTTGTTCTCATGATGAATAAATAAAAAACTATATGGTTTTAATAAAATTCAGATGATCAATTTAGGGACAATATTTCTCAGCCTCAACCTCAACATTCTAAAAAACAAATAAACAAGTCTTAATACAAAAACATTATAAAGATGATTTGATAATACTAATTAATTACTATAGAATTGTATATAGAATTGTATATAGAAGTGTAATGTGTTGTAGTAAGATCTATATAATGGTGCAACTCAAGAAAATGCTAGTAGCAATCTGGCCCGAAGGACCTTTCTCTATCTTTTACTGTGAAATGCAAAGAATTGGTCAGTGGAGAAGTAAGTAGTGATAGTTGTAATCATGAGAGGAGAGAGTATATGTAAATATGTTTACATGATGTAACAAGTATATGATCATGCACTTTTGCTTTGTGACATGCCTTATACCTTCTCTAATTAATTCCATTTGCTGATTAAAAAAAACTTAAGGGCATATATATGAATAATTTAAGCCATGTACATGTTATCTTGTTTTTATTTATGAAATTATTATAGTTAAAAGGTTTTTCTAAATCATTATCCAACTATAGAGAATATTTTGTAGTATGAAATTGTTGTCTCATAATGTAAAAATCACTATCAAACCAAAAATGCATCATACTATCTTAAAGTTGGAGGCCATTTTTGTTATATCCAGCATGGCTTATACATAACAGAATTTAATGTGATATATGGCTTTATCACCATGATTCATTAGCTGAATATTTTAGGGCCTGCTTAGTTTTCCAATGTGTACTTGTTTCTTTCTTTTTCACATTTCACTATAGATATTAATCCTTTCATTTGACTTCTTATTTCTTTACACTGCAGAGGCAGTGTTCAGCAGTGAGGTGAACAAGTTGAAGGCAAATCAATTTAAGTCATTTGAGTAAGTGCCATTTTGTTTTGATTACGCTTCTTTGTCTTAGGGCCTGTTTAGTTTTTTAATTTATTTTTAATACTTTGAGTTCATGTTTATTTTAATTAGTACATACAAGTATACAACAATAAGCCAGAGTCTTTATTTAATTCACTTATTAATAAATCCATTATATATATATATATATATATATATATATATATATATATATATATATATGAATCAAAGTTTGATCGTTGTGGCTTATGGGGATGATTTTAAATGTATAAGCTTAATTCTTTTTTAAATTTATAGCAGATTTATCCAATTATGATAAATAAGAGTTGGATTGACAAACCAATAAAATCAAAAGAGTTTAAAGATGGGGTGGTCCAATTTTTGGACTTTGCCTTTTCTAATGCAGCAGTCAATGGAAAAATATTGTGTCCTTGTATTACATGCAGATTTAATCTTTCGGGTAATAGAGTTGAAGTATTTGCTCATCTCCTTCGAAGGGGATTTCCTAGCAAGTACACCTTTTGGAATATGCATGGGGAGAAACATATCCAACGCAATGTTGAATCAGAAGGCCAAGTAGAAACACCGCCAACTAGACAACGTCCAATGCAAGATATGTTAAATGATGTCTTTGGTGTCTTAATTGATCAAGGAGTTCAAGATCATGGGCCATCAAATCCTTCTAATATCGAGGACCCCACAAGTACGGAGGATATAAGTAATGAGGAGTTGAAAAAGATTAAAGATTTGATGGAAGATGGAAATCAAGAACTCTATCCTGGATGCACAAAACATAGCAAACTATCATTCATTGTTCATCTCTACCATATAAAAATTTTATGTGGTGCCACAGATAAAACATTTTCGATGCTTATTGAACTTCTAAATGATGTTTTTCCCTTTGCTAAACTACCAACTTCTTTCTATGAAGCAAAAAAGACGATCAAGAGGATAGGTTTGAGTTACAATAAGATTCATGCTTGTCCAAATCACTGCATGTTGTATTGGGGGTCAGAAGAGGATGAGAAGAGAGATGAATGCAAGATATGTAATACATCTAGATGGAAAGTAGAAGAAAAGGATGGTTCTTCAAATGGTGTAAGTGATGGTACGAAAAAGAAACAAAAACCAGCAAAAATATTGCGATACTTCCCACTTATACCAAGGTTGCAAAGGTTGTACATGTCTTCTAAAACTGCAGAGTTATTGAAATGGCATGCTATGGTGGCAAATCCTGATGGGTTGTTAAGGCATCCTAGAGATACTAAAGCATGGAAAGAGTTCAATTCATTTTATCCAGAATTTGCGTTTGATCCTCGTAATGTCCGACTCGCATTAGCTACTGATGGTTTCAATCCATTTGGAACTTTAAGTTCTTCAAACAGCATTTGGCCTGTAATGTTGTATCTTTATAACTATCCTCCATGGTATTGTATGAAGCCAACTTCTCTTATCATGTCAATGATAATTCCCGGACCTAAGATGCCTGGAAATAAAATTGATGTTTACTTGCAGCCTTTAGTTGCTGAGTTAAATCAATTGTGGATTGGTGTTGATGCTTATGATATCTCTACTAAAGAAATGTTTCAAATGAGAGCTGCATTATTTTGTACAATTAGTGACTTTCCAGGTCTTGATAACTTATCTGGGTGGAACACACACACGTCGTTTGCTTGTCCATCATGTAAGTTTGATACAAAATCTAAAAGGCTTAAGTTTGGTCAGAAAAATTGTTTCATGGGTCACCGCCAATATTTACCCCATGGTCATAAGTACAGGTACAATACAAAGTCCTTTGATGGATATGTGGAACATAGTCTTGCGCCTCATCAAATGTCAGGTTCATCGACACTACGACAAATTGAGGATTATCTAAAAAAGGCTCGTGATGAAGGTACGAGTAAGAAAGGCCCACAACAATGGAAGAAAAAAAGTATCTTTTGGAACTTGCCTTACTGGGAGCATAATCTTATCCGCCATTGCCTTGATATGATGCACATAGAAAAGAATGTTTGTGACAATGTATTGTTCACAGTGCTTGATGACAAAAATAGAACAAAAGATAATCTTTCTGCTCGTAAAGACTTGCAAATTATGGGAATTAGACCAAGTCTTCATCCATATCCAGATCCCAATTCCTCTAAATTTCCTCATTCATGCTTTAAAATGAAAGCTAAGGAAAAAGACATGTTCCTAAAAATTCTTAAAGATGTGGTTTTTCCTGATAGTTATGCATCAAATATTTCTAGATGTGTTGATACTAAGAAACGCAAAATATCTGGTCTAAAGAGTCATGACTCACACATTCTGATTGAACATCTTCTACCAATTGCTTTTAGAAAAACTCTTCCAAAAGAAGTTGCTTCAGTGTTGATTGAGTTATGTAACTACTTTAGAGAAATTTCATCAAAGGTTCTAAATGTCAAGAATATAGAGAAACTACAACAAAGAATTTCTCTAACCCTTTTGTCATACCCCAAAATTTGCCCACAGTATTTCTCTTATTCAAGCTTCAAGTCCATATGCAAAAGCTCATAGACACACTCTCCCATACAAGGCCCTGAAGTAGAGTTTAGGTCATTCAATGGAAAATCATTGAATCAATGACTCAAGGTGGTTCCATAGGGTCACCAACATCCCAAAGAATCTCCATGTAAAGTTTCAAGTCAAACAGAGCAAATTGAGTCCCTCAAATCCTGATTAGGTCAACAATCGACTCTCAAGGGCAAAACAGTCATTTCAAGTCAATATACAGTCAAAGTTCAAGGTATTTGGTCAACAACATCCTCATAACCCTAAAATCATCATTTGATCAAGGGTTGATCATGATGATGCAAGGAAAGATCAGAAAAGTCAGAAGTCAAAAGTTACTATTTCGGGCATGAACTGAAAAAGTCAACCAAACTTTGGAAATTCACCAAATATTCATACTTCATCAGAAAAATTCCCATCAAAGCTCATTTTGAAGGGAATTCATTCCTCTATCCAATGGTTCAAGAATCAGAGCTCATAGGCCAATGGTTTAAGAGATATGGCTTCATACATCATAGGTCCTTTTCAAAAGTCAACAAAAAGACATGTTTTTCAAAAGGTCATAAAATAAGAATGGAAAATGATTTTGATATGAGACCAAAGACACTGGTTAGATGACTCTCTAAGGTTTCTAAGAAGCCCTAGAACACTTCCATAACTCAAAAATTGAGAGAGATAGACCTTGTCAAAGTTGAACAAATTTGAAGAGGAAATGTGAACTAAAAAGGCTTCAAAATGAATTTCTTTGCAAAGGGGCCCAATGTTTTATAACCCAATCTTGCTATACAAGTCATCTAGAAGCTCCAATCTCTGTGCCACGAATTATTAATGATTAATTGATTTTATATGAATTTTTATTCATTAAAAAGTCAATATTAATCAAATATTTTGAAAGAAAATAGAAAAGATTGATTTTATTTTGGTTCTAATCAAATTAAATCATCATTTAAGTGCTATTGTTAATACAATTTCGTGCAGGACATTATTGAAGAAAAAAAGATTGAAATTAGGGCAAGTTTTAGAAAGTTTGAATTCAATTTCCCATCAAATTTGCAAAGATTGATTTATCAAGATTTTTCTACAATTTGTTGCCCTAAATCAGTCCACTATAAGTACATAATCATACCCTGAGGCAGAGGGTTTTTTTAGACAAGGATTTGCAGGCTCCAAGGGTTGGAATTTCGTTCTCAAAAAATCAAGAAAAGGCCAATCCCGAATTCCCAGTTCTAGCTCGATCCAGACTAAACAAAAGGTCCCAACCGATTCCTTGAAGAGTTCTGGACATAAACAGATATTCTCCAGCAATCAAGAAGCGCAGAATCGTCACCTCTTATCGCGGTTTGCATTCAATATCTTTTTGATTTCGTTTGTGGTGATTGATTCATTATTTTCATGTTTCGATTACATGTATGTGTTTACAATGATGTTTATATTATTTCTGGATGCTTGATTTGATGGTTGCTGGTATATACGGCTATCCCCCATGCTAGGGTTCGTGAGTTTTCAAATTGGGGCTAATTGATTTAGGGCGAATTAGGTCTTAATTCAAGCACCATGGAATTCGCATGGCCAAAACGAGTCACGTATTGGTTTTGGATTTTATTTTTCATGCACATACAGGGTCCTAACGGTTAACAGGTGTAATAGGTATGAGGTTTTATAGCTAATCTGGATAAGCGCTGTAAAAGAAAAATCGCAGGTTCAGTTGGAGAAGACGATGGCGTGTCAGCGTGCCATTCGTCCATTCAAATTTCGCGCGCAGCTTTCTATGTCATCAGTTTGTTTCTTTTATAGTCTTTGAAGCGCGTGAACCAAACAACGAATGACAAGCAGCCTGGTGGAGAGAGGCGTGCGTTAAGGCTTTACACCGCAAGGGCAGGGGTTCGAACCCTGCCTCTTGCGTTTATTTTTACGTTAATTATCTTTTGGCTTTTAAAAACAGATCCTGCGCTACGCGCCTCTTAAAGACCACGATGCACCCTCAGCCATCCACCATCAGATCTCTCTTTTCCCAAATCCAACGCGCAAGCAGCTGCAGACGTACCATAGTCCCCACGCGTGCGTCACACAGGATCAAGCCAGCTAAGTTCCAATTTCTTTTTAATTTTAATTGCATAATCTCCATGTTTTTTTTATATATTCATATTTATATATATATTCATTATTTGATTTTTGTTATATATAATAAAATTTCATTCTCTTTATTTCTAAATTTTTTTTATTATTATTAACATCTAATTATTTTTTATTTTCTTTTAATATTCTTTTTTATTTATTTATATTTATTTATATTTTCATATTTATTTAATTTAATTAATCAAGTTAAAATTATTCAAAGAAATCATAATTATTTCATTTAAATTCCAAAAAATTTCATAAATACAATTTTACGCTTGATTTAATTTTCTGAACCTGATTTAATTAATTAGGTCGCGAGACCAATAATTAATTAAATCAATTCATCATTACACTCTATTTGAATCTCAACCAGGATTGATGACACACTGATTTGTTTTCTTTTCTATACTTTATCAGGGTTAGCAACATGATTTGTCCCGAGCGCGCGCCTTCAACAAACCTCGAAGTTAAGTAATTTAATTCCGATTTAATTTAAATTATATCTATATTATTTTGATGTTAGGGTTTGTTTTGCCTTCATCTTCTTCTGCCTTGTCTCTTTTCAGGGTCAACCTTAAAGCGTCCTATCAACCATATCAGATCAAATACAAAGCTAAGTACCCTCACTTTTTTAACTATTATTTTTATACTTATTTATTTTTTATTTTTAGGGTTAATCCCTTTGCCCTCGAATCTCATAATACACTCACGCCTTATTTGTTTCTTTGCTCATTCCTAGTGGTCAGAGTCGATGCTTCTGGCAAACCCTTGCCCTCAACCCTGTCAGGCAAATGCCAAGCTAAGTACCTTCTCCCTATTCTATTTTTAATTTATTATCCTGTTTTCTTTTGTAGTTAATGAGGTTTGCCCTCGAATTTGATAATGCACTCACTATATGTTTTCTGTCTTGTCTTTTTCCTTTTCAGGGTTTATCAATTGCTAAAGCTACGTTGTTGGTAACCTAAACCTCATTTTATTTTATGCCTTTTATTATTATTACTTGTGTCAAACCCTGATAAGGGATCCGCTGGTTACAATTTCCCGCCCCCTTTATTGCTTTATATTATTGTGTGGTTAGTAATCTTAGGGAGTGCAAGCCTTAAACTGAATTAGAATAACTAATTAAAAGATAAATATCTGAACATAATCACGTGATTGTTGCACACGCACCCTTTGGGGTAACCCTCTCTGTTGCCTTGTTGCCTGTTGCCTTGTGTTTTTTGCAGAATAAGCCAAGTCCCTCGAATACGAGGATACCTCAGCCATGTTGCCTCAATAAAAAGGTCACGACCCTAAATGATGCTGCCTTCGATACACAAATATGACCTCGACCCTCGGAAGTTGCCTACGGAAAAAGGCTGAGGTATCTTTTGGCTGCCTACGAATGAGGCTTATTCTGATCCTTACCTTAGACTACCTGCCCTCCTATGGCATGGGACAGTCTTATGGCAAAGGATATTTCGATGACCCTTCTACCTCCAAACGAAAGGCTTCCTGCCCCCTTATGGCAAGGATTGACCCTTTCATTCTGAAAGGCTAAAAAGAGACCTATCATCTGAGTTTAAGGTAATTGCCCCTAATTGCCTTGCAATGCTCAATTTTCATATTCTTTCTCACAATTCTTCAAAAACTGGCTACGCTCATTTACGAGCTAAAGCCCATTTTTTTTCTTTCATCTACTTTTTCTAAAGACAAACGAGCAAGCAAAGCAATTAAGAGCCCATGGAAAACCATGGATGCAAAGGGTGCCTTACACCTTCCCTTTGCATAAATTACCCCCCGAACTTAGATTTCTTTAAAAAGGTTTTTTTCTGTTTCTTTTTGCCTTTCCGAATTTGTTTGGATAAAATAAAAGTCGGTGGCGACTCTTGCTTACCGCGACATTTCGATTGATATAAAGTCAGTTCACCGTATTACAGAACTGGCGACTCTGCTGGGGATTAAAATTCGATAAATGAGGGGTTACCTTAAAAGTTTAGGAATCACTTAAATGTTTTCTACTGTTTGCTTTGTTTGCTTTACTTTTGCAGGGCTGTTTTGGGAAAATTGAAGGACGAATCCTATTCCCGGATTCAAGAACACTTAAGATTAGGAGCGGCATAGTCATGGAGACCCCCTTTGTGCATGCTTGGGGTTGGTCAAAATGAAGTTCGCACTTGAGTTAGGCCTCCACTGGTTATTGTGTACCTCTTTTGCATGAGAGAGGTTTATGCATGTATCTTTGGGTGCGTCGGAGCTCAAGGACCTTTAGTCACCTTTAACCCATCCTGACTTTTAGGAACGTAGTGGGAGGGCTATTCTTGGTGCATGCTAAGTTATGGTCGCTACCCGATACTACAGCTCAGATAGGTTTCTTCCTAAAGTATCATTGCGTGGTATGCATGTACCATGTTCGAGGGTGCTTTAGAGGGGGCTGACAATTCTGAGTCACTTGGTAGAACCCGTTGCTGAAATCTCCTTATCCATAGAAATACCCTTGGGAAGGACACCTGATCAGACTCCATGCAAGCCTTAAGCCAAAAATTGTGTGACTTGCGTGACTTGTGTGACTTGTTTGTGTTTGCTACTAACCTTCGTTCCTCGCAGGTTTTGTTGAAAGGACTCACTTGTCCTTACTATCTCACACTATGCCTAATTAACTTCATTCGCATAACATCATGACATCATAAGCATAACATGATTTAACTAACCCTTTCAAGGATCTTAGGAATTTAGGGCGCACAATTTCAGGTGCCTTTATCAAAGACTGAATCCCTATCAAGGGGCAAGAGGATTTATTTTCCTCTGGCCGCATACCTTCCGATTCAGAGACACAATACCTATCAAGGGGCAAGAGGATTTATTTTCCTCTAGCCATGTACCTTCAAATTCAGAAGTATCCCGAATCAGAGGCGATGACCCACTGGATATGGTGAGCTTGATTCCTATAGAAGAACATCAAAAAATCAGAGTTCTTCAGACAAAGACGCGACCAAATCATTTTCTAAAGTTGCTAACTAAATTCCTAAAAGATCCTTGAAAATATTGCATTTGCATTCATAACATCGCATAACAGGTTTCTTACAATAGGTCTCTCATCCTCCCTCGCTGTTTATTTCAGCATCATGGACCTTGAACAATCTATCAAAAATCTCCAAGTTCAGAACAACCAATTCCAAGAGATGATCTTTAACTTGGCCGAGGGGCAAGAAGAACTAAAGGCACTTCTGATCGAGAATGAGAAGGATCAACATAGGCAACAAGATGGTCAAGGTAAATGGAAATCCAAACCCAACCGATCATTCACTCCGTTGCACATGCCGATGTCTCAAGTTCTGCAACAACTGCTCAACCAGAACTTGATAACCTTATTACCTTCATATTCAATCCCTACAAATCTTGCTCCTGGGTATAAGTACCATGCGAGATGTGCTTATCATTCGAATAGTCCTGGTCATGATACAGAGAATTGTGGATCGTTGAAACACAAGATTCAAGACTTAATTGATGAAAAGATCATTGACTTCAACTCACCTAAAGAACCTCACATGACTAAGGCTGTGTACAATCGGAAAGGTCGCAATGAACACAACCAATCTGTGGGGACATTTCTGATTTCTACACCAGTTCCACAACAAAGGCGCAAGTCAGAGGCACCTAAACGACAGTTCACAAAGATCAACATGACTTTGGCTGAAGCATTACAACAGATATTGAAGAAAGGGCTAATTACTTTAAGGGATCCTCCTGTGAAGCCCAACACTTCCGCTCCTAGCTATAAGCCCAATGCAAGGTGCGCGTATCATTCCAATAGCCCTGGACATGATACGAATGATTGTTGGCCATTAAAGAACAAGATCCAAGATATGATCGATGCTGGTGAAATTGAATTCCCTCATCCCAAGACTCCTATAGTGATCACTGCTCCCATGCACAATCACGACAAGACTGATTAATGTCAGAGTGGATGAACTTTAAATCATTAGCTTTACTTTCATTTGCAATTTCTATCTGTTTGTTTAAACATTCGACTTATGATAGACATTATTTGTCTTAATAATAATCATTAGTGCATTGCATATGTTTGTCTTGAATTAATTATTTCGCTACCACTCATTTTAAATTATGTCTTTATTCTGCATATGTTTTTGTGATACTCAACTCCTGCTAAAGTTGTATACCTTTTGAGGGAGGATGACGAAAAACGATACCGCAACCTCATACAGTATGCTTTTGAGCGGACTATGCTGACGATGTACAGGCATTTGTTCAATTCCTAAACAGTGGAGATATAAGGATGTTAATCCCTCGTCATCCCCTTTGAGCCTAAGAAGTAGGAGTTTCTTTCTTGTACTAATTAAAAACCCTTGATCATAACCTGGGGCAGGGTAGTTCTCAGTTAATTTGGCTGTGCATTCTATTTTAAGAGAACCATTCAGTACATCTTTCAACAAAGGTTTCAACCTCAAGCATTCATTCGCACACATCAAAGAAGTGTTGGAGATGTCAATCAAAAGCCAATGGTTCGTCAATCATTAAGCGAGGCAGTCAATATCTTTCAAAAAGAAAAAAATGAAAAAATATATATACAAAGAGAAGCCTGCTAAGTCAAAAGTCAAAAGATGACTTAGGCAAAAATCAAGGCATCCCGCTGGCTGTAATCTCAAAAATAAACAGTTCAGGCAAAAGTTAGGGATATCAAAAGATGAAAAGAGAGAAGTCAATAAATTACTGAACAACACAATGTTGTGACTACCAAAAGGAAGAAGTGACTGCCATCTCAAGAAGTTCTCCTCGCTTGTGAACCATCAACATTATCAAAGGCGCGAATCCAAAAGTCTCTTGGAACCTGAATGCATAAGTTGAATTAACTGAGCTTAGGACTGAAGAACATCACGAAGAAGGGGATGGGTATAAATAAATTTTGAGCCATTATCCTTTGTTTCTTAAACCGTGAACCAAGCCACGTTACAACCCTTGAAAGTCCTAATTGAAGCATGGTTAGTTCGAAAGCATACTGTCACCAAAAGGTATCCCGACTCCTTAAGGTTTACCAAAATGCCGAGTTGATATCACGTTTCTACAAACATCACGTTGTCATAAATATCATGTTTTTACAAATATCATGTTTTTTTACAAACATCACATGTTTACATCTTTGGTTTTAATGTTTTTCAAAAAAACTCAAGACAAACGTATGCATTGCATCTCATGAATTCATTATTAAACATATTCTGCTACATAATTTCAAATGTTAGCATCAGAAAGAACTTGCACAGGGTACAACTAATGACTAGAAAGTTATCCCGATAGGCAACGTCTCCTACATATACAAGGGGCATGACACGTTTCTCCCAATCAATCTGGGGCAATCAAGTCAAGATTCGAAGAATCTCTCAAATGCCAAAAAGTCAAAAGCATACATCCCAAGCGGAAGTCAAACTATTTCCCGGTCAATCTGGGGAAATCAAGTCAAGATTCCGAGAATCTCTCAAAGATGCCAAAAACAATCAGGGGCATGCATCCAAATAAATCTTAAGCTATTTCCAATCAATATGGGGCATTGTCCTGGACCAATGGTTACTAAGGGGCATGTCGCCCATGGTTCATATCTCATAAAGTCCTCGCGAGACGAATCTTTCCAAAGTTCCTACTAACCGGGGCAAATCTATACAAGTCCAGCTTGACATCTTGATCAACATTCAGTGGCGTGCCCTAATTAAAGTCCAGGAACGACAGGTACTATAATACTAGGGGCAACATTCAAGACATCCGCGTCTTCCCACAAAGCTGATTTCGCAAGATCATATCCCCACAGAGTAATCCCTAAGAAGATGTCTTCCAACACTCCTACCCCGACAAAGGCATGGCTCCCCAACATGGTTTCCCTTTATCCCCAATCAGGGAACATCAAGTTACTAATCATCCCCAAGCAGAAATTATAAATTCCCAGCTGAGCATCTTCAAGACGAAATCCAAACTTCAAAGACTTGGAGATTTATTTTCTCGACTAAATCATATTTGCATACCATATGACACAAACATATTCATACATCGCATACATCACTATATAACAAATCCAGTTTATTTTGAGATACTCATCACATAAACGCATGCATCATGACATAAGAAAACTAACCTCTATTTTTCAGGATATTACTATCTCTATCTGCAAGAGTTAAGTCGACACCTTTGACGGTTCCTTAATACATCAAGAGTTAAGTAGACACCTTTAACGGTTCCTTAACGACATACTTCAGATATAAGTCGACACCTTTGACGGTTCCTTATACAATCTATCTACATATCTGAGTCGATACCTTTGACGGTGCCTCAATGATATGCTTCAGAGTTAAGTCGATACCTTTGACGGTTCCTTAACAACCCGCATCAAGAGTTAAGTCGACACCTTTGACGGTTCCTTAACGACATACTTCAGATATAAGTCGACACCTTGGACGGTTCCTTATACAATCTATCCGCATATCTGAGTCGATACCTTTGACGGTGCCTCAACAATATGCTTCGAATTTAAGTCGATACCTTTGACGGTTCCTTAAATAACCCAACACAGATTTGAGTCGATACCTTTGACGGTTCCTCAACGTTCAAAAGAGGGAAGACAGCAAAAGCAGAAATTGCGTAACAATCTACACTCTAACAACTATCAGATGGCATCTACAAGCCCATCCCCGACAAAAGTCCCTACTTCAAATAGGGCAAATTTCTTGGTATTCTTGTGTTCAATCATCTTCCACCTTCAGATACCGACTGGCACACAAACCACTCTACATCTTCAGGTTTAAGATAATTGAACAGGGGCAGCTGTCATACCCCAAAATTTGCCCACAGTATTTCTCTTATTCAAGCTTCAAGTCCATATGCAAAAGCTCATAGACACACTCTCCCATACAAGGCCCTGAAGTAGAGTTTAGGTCATTCAATGGAAAATCATTGAATCAATGACTCAAGGTGGTTCCATAGGGTCACCAACATCCCAAAGAATCTCCATGTAAAGTTTCAAGTCAAACAGAGCAAATTGAGTCCCTCAAATCCTGATTAGGTCAACAATCGACTCTCAAGGGCAAAACAGTCATTTCAAGTCAATATACAGTCAAAGTTCAAGGTATTTGGTCAACAACATCCTCATAACCCTAAAATCATCATTTGATCAAGGGTTGATCATGATGATGCAAGGAAAGATCAGAAAAGTCAAAAGTCAAAAGTTACTATTTCGGGCATGAACTGAAAAAGTCAACCAAACTTTGGAAATTCACCAAATATTCATACTTCATCAGAAAAATTCCCATCAAAGCTCATTTTGAAGGGAATTCATTCCTCTATCCAATGGTTCAAGAATCAGAGCTCATAGGCCAATGGTTTAAGAGATATGGCTTCATACATCATAGGTCCTTTTCAAAAGTCAACAAAAAGACATGTTTTTCAAAAGGTCATAAAATAAGAATGGAAAATGATTTTGATATGAGACCAAAGACACTGGTTAAATGACTCTCTAAGGTTTCTAAGAAGCCCTAGAACACTTCCATAACTCAAAAATTGAGAGAGATAGACCTTGTCAAAGTTGAACAAATTTGAAGAGGAAATGTGAACTAAAAAGGCTTCAAAATGAATTTCTTTGCAAAGGGGCCCAATGTTTTATAACCCAATCTTGCTATACAAGTCATCTAGAAGCTCCAATCTCTGTGCCACGAATTATTAATGATTAATTGATTTTATATGAATTTTTATTCATTAAAAAGTCAATATTAATCAAATATTTTGAAAGAAAATAGAAAAGATTGATTTTATTTTGGTTCTAATCAAATTAAATCATCATTTAAGTGCTATTGTTAATACAATTTCGTGCAGGACATTATTGAAGAAAAAAAGATTGAAATTAGGGCAAGTTTTAGAAAGTTTGAATTCAATTTCCCATCAAATTTGCAAAGATTGATTTATCAAGATTTTTCTACAATTTGTTGCCCTAAATCAGTCCACTATAAGTACATAATCATACCCTGAGGCAGAGGGTTTTTTTAGATAAGGATTTGCAGGCTCCAAGGGTTGGAATTTCGTTCTCAAAAAATCAAGAAAAGGCCAATCCCGAATTCCCAGTTCTAGCTCGATCCAGACTAAACAAAAGGTCCCAACCGATTCCTTGAAGAGTTCTGGACATAAACAGATATTCTCCAGCAATCAAGAAGCGCAGAATCGTCACCTCTTATCGCGGTTTGCATTCAATATCTTTTTGATTTCGTTTGTGGTGATTGATTCATTATTTTCATGTTTCGATTACATGTATGTGTTTACAATGATGTCTATATTATTTCTGGATGCTTGATTTGATGGTTGCTGGTATATACGGCTATCCCCCATGCTAGGGTTCGTGAGTTTTCAAATTGGGGCTAATTGATTTAGGGCGAATTAGGTCTTAATTCAAGCACCATGGAATTCGCATGGCCAAAATGAGTCACGTATTGGTTTTGGATTTTATTTTTCATGCACATACAGGGTCCTAACGGTTAACAGGTGTAATAGGTATGAGTTTTTATAGCTAATCTGGATAAGCGCTGTAAAAGAAAAATCGCAGGTTCAGTTGGAGAAGACGATGGCGTGTCAGCGTGCCATTCGTCCATTCAAATTTCGCGCGCAGCTTTCTATGTCATCAGTTTGTTTCTTTTATAGTCTTTGAAGCGCGTGAACCAAACAACGAATGACAAGCAGCCTGGTGGAGAGAGGCGTGCGTTAAGGCTTTACACCGCAAGGGCAGGGGTTCGAACCCTGCCTCTTGCGTTTATTTTTACGTTAATTATCTTTTGGCTTTTAAAAACAGATCCTGCGCTACGCGCCTCTTAAAGACCACGATGCACCCTCAGCCATCCACCATCAGATCTCTCTTTTCCCAAATCCAACGCGCAAGCAGCTGCAGACGTACCATAGTCCCCACGCGTGCGTCACACAGGATCAAGCCAGCTAAGTTCCAATTTCTTTTTAATTTTAATTGCATAATCTCCATGTTTTTTTTATATATTCATATTTATATATATATATTCATTATTTGATTTTTGTTATATATAATAAAATTTCATTCTCTTTATTTCTAAATTTTTTTTATTATTATTAACATCTAATTATTTTTTATTTTCTTTTAATATTCTTTTTTATTTATTTATATTTATTTATATTTTCATATTTATTTAATTTAATTAATCAAGTTAAAATTATTCAAAGAAATCATAATTATTTCATTTAAATTCCAAAAAATTTCATAAATACAATTTTACGCTCGATTTAATTTTCTGAACCTGATTTAATTAATTAGGTCGCGAGACCAATAATTAATTAAATCAATTCATCATTACACTCTATTTGAATCTCAACCAGGATTGATGACACACTGATTTGTTTTCTTTTCTATACTTTATCAGGGTTAGCAACATGATTTGTCCCGAGCGCGCGCCTTCAACAAACCTCGAAGTTAAGTAATTTAATTCCGATTTAATTTAAATTATATCTATATTATTTTGATGTTAGGGTTTGTTTTGCCTTCATCTTCTTCTGCCTTGTCTCTTTTCAGGGTCAACCTTAAAGCGTCCTATCAACCATATCAGATCAAATACAAAGCTAAGTACCCTCACTTTTTTAACTATTATTTTTATACTTATTTATTTTTTATTTTTAGGGTTAATCCCTTTGCCCTCGAATCTGATAATACACTCAGGCCTTATTTGTTTCTTTGCTCATTCCTAGTGGTCAGAGTCGATGCTTCTGGCAAACCCTTGCCCTCAACCCTGTCAGGCAAATGCCAAGCTAAGTACCTTCTCCCTATTCTATTTTTAATTTATTATCCTGTTTTCTTTTGTAGTTAATGAGGTTTGCCCTCGAATTTGATAATGCACTCACTATATGTTTTCTGTCTTGTCTTTTTCCTTTTCAGGGTTTATCAATTGCTAAAGCTACGTTGTTGGTAACCTAAACCTCATTTTATTTTATGCCTTTTATTATTATTACTTGTGTCAAACCCTGATAAGGGATCCGCTGGTTACAATTTCCCGCCCCCTTTATTGCTTTATATTATTGTGTGGTTAGTAATCTTAGGGAGTGCAAGCCTTAAACTGAATTAGAATAACTAATTAAAAGATAAATATCTGAACATAATCACGTGATTGTTGCACACGCACCCTTTGGGGTAACCCTCTCTGTTGCCTTGTTGCCTGTTGCCTTGTTGCCTGTTGCCTTGTGTTTTTTGCAGAATAAGCCAAGTCCCTCGAATACGAGGATACCTCAGCCATGTTGCCTCAATAAAAAGGTCACGACCCTAAATGATGCTGCCTTCGATACACAAATATGACCTCGACCCTCGGAAGTTGCCTACGGAAAAAGGCTGAGGTATCTTTTGGCTGCCTACGAATGAGGCTTATTCTGATCCTTACCTTAGACTACCTGCCCTCCTATGGCATGGGACAGTCTTATGGCAAAGGATATTTCGATGACCCTTCTACCTCCAAACGAAAGGCTTCCTGCCCCCTTATGGCAAGGATTGACCCTTTCATTCTGAAAGGCTAAAAAGAGACCTATCATTTGAGTTTAAGGTAATTGCCCCTAATTGCCTTGCAATGCTCAATTTTCATATTCTTTCTCACAATTCTTCAAAAACTGGCTACGCTCATTTACGAGCTAAAACCCATTTTTTTTCTTTCATCTACTTTTTCTAAAGACAAACGAGCAAGCAAAGCAATTAAGAGCCCATGGAAAACCATGGATGCAAAGGGTGCCTTACACCTTCCCTTTGCATAAATTACCCCCCGAACTTAGATTTCTTTAAAAAGGTTTTTTTCTGTTTCTTTTTGCCTTTCCGAATTTGTTTGGATAAAATAAAAGTCGGTGGCGACTCTTGCTTACCGCGACATTTCGATTGATAAAAAGTCAGTTCACCGTATTACACCTTTGCCATATGGAGATGATATTTCCTCCTTCTTTTTTCACTATTATGGTTCATTTAGTCATTCATTTGGGAGAGGAAGCAATGATTGCAGGTCCAGTGCATTATAGATGGATGTACCCTGTTGAAAGGTATATTATATTTTTATTATATGTTGATATTAAATTTTAATGATTAAGCTTTTCTTGGGCTCACCTTATTTTATTTTAGGACCCTTGGCCATTTAAAATCATATGTTCGTAATAAGGCTACACCAGAAGGTTGTATAGCTGAAGGATACATTATGGAAGAATGCCTCACATTTTGTTCAAGATATTTTGAAGATGGAGATATTGAAACGAGGTTCAACCGACCAAGACGCAATGATGATGATAATGGGATCAATACTAGTAGTGAGTCCACTATCTTGTCAAATTTATTTCCAGCATTAGGTAAGCCTATTGGAGCCATCAAGATTGTTTCACTCTCGCACTTGGATAAGATACAAGCTCATCGTTACGTGTTAACTAATTGTGAATTAGTAGACAAATTTCGTGAGTAAGTTCTATGTTTTTACATGTCTTAACTTTATATAAACTTGTTCAACATCTTTCTTAATAAATACAAACTTGATTATATAGGAAATGCAGAATTGAGGTCTCTAGGATGCACCGTGGCAAGAGAAATTCGTCAAAAATTGTGGAAGAATACGTTCACAAACATTTTCATGAGTGGTTTCAAGAATATGTAAGAATATATAATGAGCTTTGCTTATATGTTTCTCAAACATTATAACATATACAAGTGGCATAATGCTTCTCAAAATATAATAGGTTGCAAGAAAGGTTGATCCAGATATTTCCGATGAAATTAGTTGGCTTGCAAACGGACCAAATGATATTGCGAGGAGATTTAATGGGTATAACATTCGTGGATTTAAGTTTCATACCCAAAGGAAGGAGCAAGGTTTTAGAACTCAAAACAGTGGTGTTGTTATGTCAGCTTTTACCAAGAGTTTTTCAACTACAGGGGAGCCTATTGAAAAATCAAGTGATGACATGTACTATGGGAAATTGGTTGACATCATAGAACTTGATTACTATGGTAATCTAAGGGTTGTGCTCTTCAAATGTGTTTGGGCAGATACTAGACCTAACAAAGGAATCAAGATAGATCAATTTGGAATACATAGTGTGAATTTTTCTCGCTTGATACACACTGGCATGAATGAAATAGATGAACCATTCATCCTTGCTACTGATGCTAGAATGGTGTATTATGTTGATGATCCATTTGAAGAAGGTTAGTCTTGTGTATGTCATATGAAGTCTAGAGACATATATGATATGGGAGACGTTAATTCAACGGACTCTGAAGAGATGATAATGGAAGATATACCTTTTTGTGAGCAAAATGTGGAGAACATAGAAGAACTACCATTAGTTCAAGAAGATGACAATGAACAAGAACCAAACTTCAATGAGGAAGAACAAGTACCCGATGAACAAAATCTTGATGAAGATCATGATGGTTGCAGTGATGAAAATGATAATATGGTGTTAGAGTAGTTCAATTATGAACATTTATTTCTTTTGTCATAAGCCATTAGGCATAGTTTTTTTTGTGATTTTCTACTTATTTTTTGTTTATGAACTTTGTACTATTTTTTCTTATGTAATGACTTGTTCATCATATGATTTATTTAGAATATATTTTCATTCCAAATTTTATCTTTTGTTAGCAAATTGTGCAGATATTTGAATTGAGATGAAGCAAAAACGTAAGTGTTCAGGAAAAGATGTGCTAGAAAGGTTACGAGGAGAAGTTCAAAATAATATAGAAACTTTTCAAGGTCAACATCAACAAAGTAACAACAATCAATCTGAACCTTCCTTACATTCAAATGAAGATCAGCCACAGCAAAATATGAATGTACCCAATAGTCCACAACAAGATGTCAACATGACTAATAGTCCATCCTCTGATGACACATTTGACCCTTCCTTAAATACAAATGGAGATCAACTACAGCAAAAAGAGGAGCCTCTACTTGTCAAAGTTAAAGGTTAAAGTCATATATTTATTATAAATATATTCTTAGATGGTCGATATGCTGTTAGAACATATTTACTAACTTTTATTTGTATTTATTGGTAGATATGTGTACTGGAGAAGTTATAACTAAAAAGATGATTGCAAATCAAGTTTGGCATTTGGAAAAAACTAAAAAAGTTATTGTTGAACTCAACAATTTTGGTCAAGGAGATGATAGTAGTTCAAACTTACTTGTGAGGTTCTTAGGCCAAGTTGCTAAAAAGTCTGCCTACTGTCCTATATCAGTTGAAAGATGGGACGAGATGTCTGAAAAATGCAGCCAAGATCAATGGAAATGTATTGAGGTAATTATTTTAACTTTGCTTAATTTTCTTTTGTTGGTGTGTTTTTTATAATGAAATATTGACCTTTAAAAAAAACTTTTTAAGGATCATTTTGAGTTTGACTATGTTGCTGGAATCAAATGGGTGAGGTGTACATTAGGGGAAAGATGGAAAGCCTATAAATATAAGTTACGAAATCAATACTTCTATCCCAACAAAAGAAAGGAAGAAATACTTGCCAATACCCCTTCAGGCGTGGATCCAGTTCAGTGGACTTCTTTTGTGCATCACTACAAAAGTCCAAAAATGAAGGTATAAGTATTCTGTATAGGATATTATTTTACTATGTCATTTTTTTCATATATATATATATATATATATATATATATATATATATATATATATATATATATATATATATATATATATATATATATATATATATATATATATATATATATATATATATATATATATATAATATTAACTTTTATAGTTTAAAATTGTAGAAACAAAGTGAGCAGAATACCATAAATCGTAAGAAGCTTAAAGTCTCACATGCTGGTGGTAGTAAGAGCAATGCAAGAAGGGGTCGTGAAATGGTAAGTGGTTTCAAGAAATTTATGTATCATAACAAAGTTAAGTTGTAATTAATATTTGTTTGTTAATTTATATCTTATTTACGTTGTTAGGAGCTACAATTAGGGAGGCACGTTTGTCGAAGCGAGGTTATTTTATCAACTTTAATAAAGAAGGATGGAAATTATGTGAACGAAGAAGGAAAGGCCATGGCTGTAAGTATACTTATCTTTCTATTGTTGTCACAATTATACAAATTTTAAAGATCATTTTCACAATTTTCTGTTGTGAAACACCCAACCTGCATTAGATAAGTGTATATTTAGTGATGTTCTTTGTCTGCAAATGTGGTTTTGTTACTGCTATTGTGCATGTTTATTTGGATACTTAGTGGAAAAAGAGGATGGTTGCATATTGTATTATGTGGTATAAAACCTTGATTTTTTATCCACTTGTATATTGAATACATGGAAGGCTGCATATTATGTTGCATATTGGATACATGTAAGCCTGCCTATTATTAATAATCACTTAAACATATACTAGTGCAAAAGCATACTTTGGATTGGATATAGAGGTACTTGTGTGAAGTGCTTATTTGAGTTCTGGTATATGCAAATGATGGGTTTCTACACATGATTTATGGCAATTTCCTTTTCTATTTTTTGAGATTTACTCTTTGCGTCTGCTGATTAGCTAGAGCTTCATGTGGAGAAAAAATTGTTGCAAGAGGCCATTTAAGTCATTATCAAATAACATAGTAATTATGTTTTGATTATTTTGTTTTTCTCAATGTCATAATACTTTATTTCATAGTTTAGTTGTTCAATATATTTTTCACAACTAAAGAGTAATATTTCTTATTAACAGGAGAAGATTTCAGAGAGCTTGTCTGAAGATAAAGAATGTACCGCCACAATAGGTGTCTCATCAAAGATTAATGTGTACACTGATGATGCCATTGCAAAAATATGTGGAGCAGAACACTCAGGTCGAGTACGTGGTTTAGGCTTAGGAGTTTGTCCTACTCAAGCTTTTGGAAAACGAAGACATTACACAAATTTTATTCAAGTTGGTAGCTTTAGTCAAAAGAATGTTGAAGACTTGCAGAAGGATGTAGAGTGTTTGGGAGAAAAACTAATTGGATATGAAGAGACTAAAGAAAAACTTACACAAACCACCGAACAACTCACACATACCACTGAGCAACTTGCACAAGCACAACATCAATTGGAGGTTCTTCAAAACTTCATGAAGCATAAATTTGGCGATGAGTTATCTATTTTCAATAGCAATGCTTCTCCAAATTAGTTTTAAGAATTGGAAGTATGATACTTATTTTTTAGTGTTAAGAACTAGAAGCATGATACTTGTTTTTTAGTGTTAAGAAGTGGAAGTATGGTACTAATTTTTTGGTGTTTAGAAGTGGAAGTATGGTACTAATTTTTTGGTGTTTAGAAGTGGAATTATAATACTTGTTTTGGTTTTATAATTAAGAAGTACTGTAGTGGTGAAATACTTCAGATTTATGTTTGACATTAGGAAGTTATTGTCAATTTATTAAAATATTTGTTTGACTCTTAATTTTGTTTATTTTTGCTTTGAATTCATTGAGTTATTGTTTTTAAAGTTTGTGTGAAATAAAAATAACTGGAGGGTTTAATTTTTGTTTTGCCACGGTCAACTAGTGGCTAAAAAATTAAACTAAAATAGACTAAATAAAAATTAGCTATGTTTTGACCGTAGCTAAAATGAAATTTGGATTATGGCTAATAGGGCGGGAAATTATACGCGCGTTTTTTAACTACGGTTTAACTGTGGCTAAACATATATTTGACATTTCTAAAATATTGTTTTACCACGGTACAACTGTGGGTAATAACTGTTACCACACTCAAAATTACCGTAGCTAAATTATATTTTACCCGTGGTTAATAAATTGCAACGCCCCTTTTTTCCACTGTTTTATAAACCGTGGCTAAGTATATTTTGCCACAGTTTTTTTGTTATTTCGCTACGGTTTTAACCGTGGCTAAATAGCGAAATTTTGGTAGTGATTGCTCAGAAGATGTTGTTGACCAGAAAATGTTATCTTCTGGGTCCCATTAGCTTAGTTGTTTATTAGTAAGGGTACTTTAGTATTTTGTAGTTCTGTATAAATAGTCCTGTAGTTGCTATCATTTATTAACAACAACTTTATTCTCTCTTATTAATCTTTTGCGCCGTTATTTTTTTGTCATAATTTTTATTTTTTGTGCATCAACAAATTGCAAGATTATTCATGTGAATGACTTTATATTTTATATTGTGATAATAAATCTTTTAGTGCTTTAGTTCGTAGAGAAATAAAATTTTAAAATATTAGATATTATTAAAGTTGGTTGCTGATATACTATATGTTCTCATTTCTGTTGTAGAATCACACACTATATTTAGTGCCAGGCTAGAGTTATTGACTAATTTCGTTCTAAGTTGAAGGAAGAAACTATCGAGGAACTCATTTGCGGTGTGGGGATTAGGATAATCACGAGTATAATTTGAAGAGAAAATAAAAGGTTGAGTTTTTGTTTTTTCAATTTTTTTCTTATATTTATTATTAAAGTAGGGAGTGAAATGATATACTTATTTTTAAGGTGGACAATACATATTTGGAGATCATCTTAAAGATTTAAAACATTTTTGTTGATGGCTTGTTTGTTATGTTATCACTTTGACGTTTGAAGATTTTATGCATTTTTGTTGACGTTTGAATAATTTATTATTTAAAACTATTCACTAATTAATTTGTTTTAAATTTTATTACTGTTATTAATGATTTGGATTTTTTTAACGATTCTATTTATCGTTAGTGATTTATTCATTATTAATATTCTATTTCTTGACTATAATTTAATATTAATATATATTCATTTTTTTATAAGACATTTTTTAATTTTAAATTCATTGAATAATTAAAATTCGTTTATAAAAAATAACGAAAGAAATATCACATTTTTTTAGTAAGAACCTAACTAATAACATTTAGTTAGGAACCTAACGATGGATTATGAGAAGAATAAATAAGGAAATAATAATTGATATATTAAAAAAAAGTGTTAAGGGTGGTTTGATGCTAATTTATGATAACAACAATTTAGTAAAGTAACACTCATTTAGAATAAAATGGAAAGATAATTGAATTTGTGTTAAAAATATTATGTATTCTTAACTTTCTTTTCTAGTTAATCATAATATGTTTACTCTAACAAATTTACACCTAGAATTTTTTGGTTAGGATCTGCTACTTTGGCTTATGTGTTTTTGGTAACTTTATATTTTTTTATACCAAATTTTCATCCCATTATTTTATTCATTTGTATCCTATAACTAAACCAAAACATCACATATACGAAGAAGAAAAAGGAAAGGTAGACAATCCCATCTTTTAACTTTTTTCTATGAAGTCAAATGCATATTTAAAATGTATTGATGCAAAAGGAAAAGGCAAAAACATGAGAATATGTGGATAACACGACAACAATGACAACAAGAGATAATAAAAACAAAAAAGAGTACCTATTTTTTTTTATGAATCATTTAAAATTTATTGGATCTTCTTGTCTACCTCAACCCAACAATAAATATGATAGAGATACTAATGAATAACCATGAATGAATATAACAAATGAAGAAGTACTAAGAATTATATTATTATGATTTTTTTATATATTTAAAACTTAATGTTAAAGTTGGTATTAGTCTATGCTCTTGGTTTATATTTTTCTCATTTTCATTTTTACTCGTTGAGTTTAAAATATTTTAAATTAATTATTTTATATTATGATCATATTTTACCTTTATTAATAATTTTAATTTTTTAAAATTACAATATATTTTAAAACATCAACTTTGTGACAAACTAATAAATAAATTTGTTTTTTAATATGCCTTATGTCACTCATTATCCGAACAAGAAAATTACATTAAACGTTTATTTTTTGAATATTATGATTTCTTGCATTTTATCTATTGAAAATCCCATAAAAAATCTATTAAAAATAAATTTAAATAAACTTTTTTGACAATTGTTGTAGAAATATTAACAGATATTTATGTTTGCAATAAACATACGCTGAAAATAATTGATAGAAAAAAAAGAATTAAAAACACATACAAAACTACAATCATACATAAAATAAGTAATACCTATACATTTCTAGCAGATATATTCAATTTTTTACAAGTAATTTATGTGAGAATTATCTAAAATTTGAAAATGCACAAAAATGATGATACATAAAATTATTGGCTAAACACCTAGGTTCTTGTAAAATTACTAAATATTTAGTAGAATAGAAAAAGAATTAAAAAAAAAGCACAATAATACAACAGATGGATAAATATTGACAAGACTTAAATAAGTTATCACGTATAAAAGAAAATATAATTTAAGAACTTAAATAAGAAATTAACTTAATCACAATTAATAGGCATAAATTAACATTTTATCAAAAATACAATTTTGTTTAGTTTTAAGGCTCCATATTTATAGAATAAGCTCACTACTCTTCCAACACCCTAAACAACGACTCATGAAATATAAGTAGCAACAAGCGTCATGCAATTAGTATAGTGTATTGATAAATGCGTGTACTAACTAACTTGGAATTAAGTATTATATGACATATACCTAAAAATGTAGTATTACATAATTATTTCAATTTATTTAGAGTGTTTGTTTCAATTTTAGAAATCACAATACATAGATAAGAAATGAGTATATTAAAAATGCATAAATGTTAAATCACAATACATAGATAAGAAATGAGTATATTATAAATCAGAATCTATTTAGGAGTGTTGGTTTCAAGTTTAGAAACCACAAATATTTTTAAGAATGCATAAATGTTTGCCAAAACATTTTTTTAACAAAATTCTTTAGAAAATTTTTTTTAACAAAATTCTTCATAATAAATGGTTGCAACTCGTTTGTTAACAAAATGTTTGCTAATAAATGTTATCACTTTAAAAAAGTTACTTTCATAATGAATAATCTGATTCTTTGAACTTTGAACCTTAATTTTAAAAAATTTTGAGTGTATTTATTTAAGCTCTTAAATATAAACAAAACATGGGGAAAATATTACTATATTTTTTCTCAATATAAACACATTTTTAAATAAAATTTAGGATTAAATATTTTGAGATCCCCTTAATTATACTAAATTTTATTTTTAGTTTCTTAAAATATTTCCTTTAAATAGTTGTTCACCTAAATTTTTCAGTCCACGCTAATGATCTATTTTGTTAACTTCTGTTGACAAGGATAACATGGTATGCCCGTGGCATGATAGACTGACATAGATACTAACATGGAATGTTTTGTGGCCGTTTTTGACACTTTTATATTAATTAATTAGATAGAGACAAATCATTTAAACATTAAATTTTTCAAATAAGATGAAGATTCAAAGCTAAAGCTAAGAGTTTGTCATTAAAATTGTTGTAGAAGATGAATACTCATAGTTGAACTCAAAACCTATCACTAAAAATTCTAATCAATCACTAAATTAGGAAATTCAGAATGGTGGTTTAACAAGGCATGATCAATACCTTCTTCTTGCACTGTGTCAAAATAATTTTGAGCTTGAACAAACTATTCAACTAATACAACTCTTATCTTGTCATTAAGTTCAATTTATTCTTCCTTATAGTTTGGTGAAATACAACGAATGCACTACAGGTATAAAATATAGGTCATTTTTGTAATGAATTTTGTGCTTACTAAAAGTATAATGAGTGACAATATCCCTAATTAAATAGAGTTGTCTTAGAGTTGTTGTTCGTGTTAGAGTAAACTCACCCAAGGATCACTACAACAAATTGTACCTTTCGTAAAAATCTTTTACCTCAGATAATAATTCCTCTGAGGTAAAATCAATTACCATAGGTTTCTTTCTTCTTACCTTTTAAACCATATTTTACCTCAATTAGGTATCCAATCGTGGTAAAATATGACGTCTTCCTTTAGTTTTTAATTTTAAATTAAAATTAAATAACTTTTCCCGACGGTCATGTTTATTAACCATGGGGAAATGTCAATGTGGCACAAGCTTCGAATTTCAGCACTAGTAGTTTTCTTTTTTTATTAGTTTTGTTTCCTTTTCAATTTTTTATCATTCACCATTTTCATTTTTGGTTGCAATATCTTCTCAATTTTTTACTATCGCAATTTTTTTTACCCTAATTCAAAGATGCATATGATATGGGATCTTAGAGGTAAAAATTATGGTATCACATTTGCCCCTATTTTAGGTATGACAATTTTGAAATTTGGTTCTGTCAGTCAACAGATGTCACAACATTTGTCCTGGCATTGTGTTCTGATGTTAGGACATCAGTATTAACATGTGTTGAAAGTGTCAGAATTTCAATAAGGCCTAACATTACTAGTCCCCACTAGTCTTAGGGTCACCGGTTAACCCTGTGTTCGAACGGGGGACAATATTGGTCCATTTTGAGTGTTCGACGGTATCATCGTTGTACTCGTTGTAGAAGGGATTGCTTCAGTCATAGTCACTGTGACCGTATTTTCCCCTATAGAATGGGAAGGTTGTTCTACATTGTTAATTGGTGGATTGACCATCCTTCTAATGTACTTTCTTTTTGTTATAGGTTCATTATTTCTGGATACCCTACCACTTCTCAATCGCATGCAACGACGTTTGAGGAGAAGTTATATGCAGAACTAAAAAAAATAAGATTTCAAAACAAAAAGTTAAACTAGACACAAAGGTCGCATTGGGCGTGCTAATTTGTTTACCCTTGACTTTGGTAAACAATTGTTAATCTTTCGAAATCGATACTTCGATTTCTTGCAGGATCGACTAGATTGATCATAGGACATATGTGTATAGTTTTACTGATTGTTTTGGATTTTCTGGATACAAATGTGTTTGATAATGGTAATTGAAATACAATGCAAGTAAATGTAAAGACTTATTTGTAAAGATAAAAGGGGAAAGAAGAAGATAAATTCAACGTAAAAGTAAAGGGATTCGATTGAAATGTAAAGGAAATAAAAAAGACTTTGAATGTGAATAAATTGTTTTGTAAATAAAAATGGTGTTTCAAACGTACATTTCTCTAAAACTCCTTTATTAACAAGCTTAGATACTTTGAGTGATTTGAGTACAATACAATATTGAACACACAGAAATCTACTCCCTCCGTTTCTTTTTAAACGTCGTTTTAGAAGAATTTTTTTGTTCCTATTTAAGTGTCGTTTTATAATTTAATATTATGATTTTTCAACTATACCCTTATTTTCTCAATAACTCCACCTCACAGAAAAAGAGAGTGTATGATTGAATTTATTTGGAAAGAGAGAAATAAATAAGGGTATAATAGCAAAAGTAACTCTAAAAATCCATAATCTTGGTTGAAGAGCTTTATACTTAAATGACATTTAACAAGAAACAGAGGGAGTAATTGCAAAGACCCTTATTTATACTAATTCGAGTATAACGGTCTTCTGTCCAAAAGATGACACGTTCCCGTCTGTATGCGCTTCGTCTTTCACAAGTCTCCACACGTCCTTCTTAATGAACGGATAAGGCCAAAATACAATTACTGGCTTATTTCTGTGTCGAACTCCAAGTCTGAACTTCTTTAAAACTTCCTAAATTCCAATGTAACATAACCTTTCCAACATGACCAGCCATAACCTGATTAGTATTAATTTAGTAATTAATTAATAATTAGGTAAAAAAAAGCTCTAACCCTAATTTTTATTTTCTAACCCTGATTTTTATTTTCTAATCTTAATTTTTAAATTCTTCTTTTCATCCCTTTTTCTCGAATATATGACTTCTCTGTTATTTAATTATTGTGCACATTTTTTTATGTAACTGCTTCCTGGTTTGTAATAGTAATTAGGGTTTTTATTTCCGCAATTATTTTTCAATATTATGTATCTGCTCCCGAGTTGTAATAGTTTAATTAGGGCTTTATTTTCCGCTTTTATTTTCCGCACCTATATAAACTGTTGATATAATTGTTTAATTGTATGGCTAATAGGATTGTATAACAAGATTAAAAATGAATTTAGCCCACTAATGCAAAGATAAATAATTGAAAACTACACATTTTTATTACTTGTTCACACACTCACCTTTAGGGTAACCTCTCTTCGATGCTTTTCGATTATAATGGTCATATCCCTCGAACATGGGGATACCTCTAGCAAGCTGCCTACGATTCAAAATCATCATGTCCCTCCTATTTAAATATCATAGTCCCTTCGATGCTTCCTACGATTAAAATGATTTCGTCCCTCGATTAAATGATGATATTCCCTTTCAGAAGCTAGGGTATCCCTGCGAGTTGCTTTCGATGACCGTATGATGACCCTTCAATGTCCCTTACATCCAATGAAAGGACTACCTACCTAACAGTTGGTATGGATAGCCCCTTTCCTAAAAACGAAATACTTTAAGAACAAGATAGACCATACGAACTTAGGTTAGGTAGCTCCTGATTGTATGCTCAACTCAAAAACAATTCAAGATGCTTTTTACACCTCCTCTTTTTAAAACAATTTTCAAAGACTACACTTTGTATACATTCATACGAGAATCATAACAAAGTTAAAGTTCTTTTACAAATTGTTTTTCTAAACACACACCACACTTTGAAACATTTCAAAACAAACAAGTGAGCTAAGAAATTAAGAGCCCATGGATAACCATGGATACAAAGGGTGCTTACACCTTCCCTTTGTATAACCTACCCCCTGAACTCAATCTATTTCAAAAAGGTCTTTCCTGTTCTTTTGGCCTTTCCTAATTGGATAAATTAAAAGTTGGTGGCGACTCTAGCTATCCGCAACATGTTTTGTGAAATAGCAAAACAAAAGTCAGTTCTACCACCGTATTACAGAAGTATTTATAGAAGTCTAGTGATCTTGGATTCTTGGATCCAAGGGGTAGTTATTCCGTTCTTTTTCATAATGTGGAATTGTTATGTCCCCAATTTTTATGGAGGACGTGGGTTCTCGTCTGACTGATCTTCAATATCGTTAGTGTCTAAAGATATGCTAAGTCTCATTTCTAGAGTGTGTGATGGGTGGTTTAACCTAAGCCTAATAGGGGGTAAACGATATGGACAATAGGATAATGTTATAACCAATCACTACTACAAAATATACCTTTTGTAAAACCTTATTACAATGGTCGCGTAGTTAACCGTAGCAATACCTCATTTTTTGGCGCGCTTTTTTTATATTTACCAAAAGAAATTTGGTTATGGTAAATCTAAGAAACCATGGTTAAATGTACATATAGTGATAGGGTTCCAATCCTAACTCAAATAATTTTATATTTTTATTACAAATATATTTAGCCTAAACAAGTCTCATGCTTACAACTTTCCATCCTAATCACTATCATGTGCTACCTCTACCTAAGACCATCCTAGATATGAGAAATCCCATCTCACTTCCAATCACTGCAACGATGTCTAACAGTCTCGGTCCCAAATATAATATCAACGAGCTTTCACCTATCTGAAGATCACAATTGAAAGATCAAGTCGCAAACTAGTGACAACGAAAGACTACAGTTCCAGTAAAGTATACTTAGTCTTGCTTCACATCTTTAACTAAGAAAATAACTTGATCTTGCTTAAAAGCATTGATCAAGAACATAACTCAACTCTCATGCTTAAAAGCTTTAAGAGTGAGAATAAAACCTCAACTCATTACCTAAAGGTTTCTCAGTGAGAATAATAATGTCTACCACAAGTATCAAAAGATACAAGGGTGACGTACGCCACAAGCTACACAAGAGACTCTCAAAACCCTTAAACCTAATTTACAAACTATGAAAAAGGTAAAAGATAAAAAAAATATAAAAACTAGGACTAGGGTTGTCTATACATAGTCTTCATAAGTCTTTAGGCTTCGGATTCTTTATCCATAAATGCTTAATCCGCACGTTTATAGTTAAACCAATCTTGTAATTAAATCTCCTTAAATAATGCAACCAATCTTCAAATCTTCAATCTTTAATAAATATTAACTCTGTTGGAGATTTGATTTCCTTGTTCCAAATGAAATCATTTTGACTTGCAAAATATGAAGTATAGAAAAACACTTAGAAAGGGGGGTTTGAATAAGTGTAACTTTAAAAACTCTTAAGATAAAAACAATTGGACAATGATTTTTATCCTGGTTCGTTGTTAACGAAACTACTCCAGTCCACCCCCTTAGAGTGATTTACCTCAACTAAGGATTTAATCCACTAATCAACCTTGATTACAATGGTTTTCCACTTAGATACCCTCTAAGTCTTCTAGAGTATTCTGATCACACCTTGATCACTCTAGGAATTCACTACTTAGAACCTTCTAAGTCTTCTAGAGTATTCTGATCACAACTTGATCACTCTAGGAACCTTTTACAAATAAATGTAAAACAAAATTCTTACAAGAGTATAGAAATGCTTCTTAATAAGCTATAATCACAACTGTGATATTTATCTTAAGTTCTAAGCTTAATCTCACTAAGATATTACAAATGAAGTGAGGTTGAAGATGAAGTTTGAGAGCTTTTCAATTTGACAGCGTTTCTGTATTTTTGCGCAAGAGTTGTGTGTTCAGCTTCTCATTAGAACTTCTATTTATAGGCGTTATGAGAAGATGACCGTTGGGAGCATTTAATGCGTTGCATGATCCGTACAGCTTTGCATGTAATGTTTCACTCTTTTGTCAACTACCTCGAGCCTTGCTTTTCCTGCTTTAACTGACTTTGCCTTTAATAGCCTCTAACGTTCCTTTTGTCAGTCAACATAGCCTATCATCTTGTACTTGCTTCTGATCTGATCTTTGTAGATACAACGTTTGAATATCAGAGTCATTCAGCTTGGTGCAGAGCATCTTCTTGTCTTCCGACTTTGAAGTGCTCCTAGCGTGATACCATAATAACTTCAGTGCTTCTGCTTCTGAACTCAAGTTCTTCTGATGCTTCATAGACCATGTTTTGATTCTGCTTGACCATCTTCTGATGTCTTGCGAGAGCATGTTCTGATGTTGCATACTTGAACCTTTTGAGTCAGTGCTTCTTGCGCTGAATTGTGCATACTCTATATATATTTCCTAAAACGGAAAATGCATAGGATTAGAGTACCACATTGTCTTATACAAAATTCATATATAATGCTATCATCAAAACTAAGAATATTGATCAGAACAATTCTTGTTTTAACAAAATATACTGAGATATATCTTGAATAAATCTCACAAGAACCAATTAAATCTGCCAAGATTTAAAACAGCTCTACACAGATGTTCTATGTCTTGATGTTATGACATATGTTCGAACATTTGTCATTTCAAAGTAGCCCAAACTCGGATGTACTAAAACATGTATGCTTGAAGTCAAATACTGTTGTATCATTTAGAATGTTATGACATTCTATCTGACATCTTCATCAGAGGCGTGTTTTAGCAAAATTAATGCCAACCAACCTTAAAGCTTATGGAACTAACATAAATATATATATATATATATATATATATATATATATTAAAATCAAAATACCTATCATCACGGTTAGTAAAAGAAACTGTTGTGAAAGGCATTAAATTTCATCGTGGTTTTTATAATACAATAGTGGTAAAATATTTACCTATATATAAGCGAATTTAACTCTAGATTCTTGTCAAAATATGCGTTGTTTCTCTCAAAGCAAAACTATAACATATTATCTCTTCTACTTTGATAGACGCTTTCTTCCATATTCCACATGAAGAAATCATCATTCTTCTTCTTCATACTTAAAGGTAATAAAGTTCAACGCTCTTTATTCATTATCTTTCTTCGTCTTCTTCTTCACAAGATTTCTTCCATATCATTCATAGACTTTCTTCCATTTTTCTTTGTATAGGTTCTAATTTTCATCACCATCGAAGAACTTTCAAGGTGTTATAGAGAATTTACATTTGGCATGTTGTTTTTTGATTTTGGTTTCACATGATTTTTATGATTTTTTGTGTCTTTTTAAATGGCCAATCCATGTTTAATAGATAACATAATATAACACCATTTGTTTTTGAAAGCTATTTATATTTCCAAATCTGGTTCAAGAGTATATGTTTCAAAATATGGTTAACATGTTGTTTGTAGGATTACAATGTTATGTTAGTTTATGTTTTCAAATCTGGTTAACATGTTGTTTCTAGGATTACAATGTTATGCTAATACATTTTAACTTGTAGAGAAGGTGAACAAAAAAAGTTAATTCAAGAAAGTGCATACTAAGGATGAGGTTCACAAATGGTTTGTGTTTCTATGGAGAAAAAATACAAGAAGGATAAAGTTATTATGGAAACTTCATCCTCCTTGTATTTTTTCTTCATAGCAGCTCAAAGTAGACCAACTTTAGCTTCATTTTGTGACAAGTAGATCATTTCTTCGTCTTTATTTTCCATGAATTTTTTCAATAAAAGCTACGTTCGTGAATTATTTTGAGTTGATATGTTTTTGTTATTGATAAATGCTGTTGTATGTTGTTGATAAATGTTTCTCATAACAAGAAAGTGCATAAGGAAGGTGAATGGAAAATTAACTCAAGAAAGTGCATACTATGGGTATGGTTCACAAATGGTTTTTATTGCCATGAAGAAAAAATACGAGAATGATAAAGCTATTGCATGTTGGACTTGAGACTTCACACACAAGAGGGAGGGTGAATTATGTGGTTTGGAAAATATGGTTTTGAAAACTTTTTGCAATTTAAATAAGAGTTAAATTTTTTTTTTTAAATTTTAAGCAGCGGAAATTAAATTGCAGAAATTAAATAGTTAAGGAAAGAATAAGAACGCACAAATTATAGAAGATTGGTAAAATCAAGAGGACCTATTCCACTCCCCAAGACTTGGTCTTGAGAGTTTCTAATAATATTTGAGAGGTTTTAGTAGGAAAGGCTCACAAACCCCCTCATACGAGGAAATGTTGGTTGACCTTCAACAAAATATTACAAGACGATAAATATGGGTGTTTGCGTCTTTTCTCCAAAATATTATTGAGAATGAAGTGACCAAGCATCCTTCCCAACTACAAATTGACGCAGTTAGTCTCCTTTCCACAAACACGGACCTTGTAGAGGTTAGTCTTCAAGTTCCAAAAATTTTGAGCTCAATAACTTTGGCTTTACTAGGATAAACGATAACCTCTAAGATTTTAACCGGGCTAATCCCAAACCTAGGAAGATTTTACTATCGGCTAATCTTCAACCAATCTTGGTTTTAACAGGCTAACCAAGAACCAAATGAAGATTTTAATATCATTTAATATTCAACCTAGGACTGATCACACAATCCCCAACCAAAGATTTTACCGGGTTTAGCTACTAACCAAAATTATCCCTAAATGGACAATATTCAGCCAAGGTAAAGATAAATGATATCCTTGATAAACTTTTACAACTCTACCATTCCAAAATTAAATAAATAACCGCACTCACAAAGAAACTTTCCTCACAAAAGCATTTGGTTATATTATCTAGTGAGAGCATGTAAAAATAACTTAGAGAGAGTGAGAGAATTTAGTGTCAAAACACGATTCTGGATTATTTGAAATGAGAAATGAGGCATATATTTATAGGTAAGTGGTGTGCCCTAAACGGAATTTGCATTGAATGAATTTTACCTTTAACTGATTGATTAGATGAAAATCGTATTCGATTAGATTTAAAAAATTAATCGATTATAAGTTCCAAAATGGAAGTTTAAGATATATGGACATTGCACATCATTAAGGAGATGTCTGAATGGCTTAGAGCGTAAGTTTGAATTGAGCTAATTGATTAAATCAAAGACCTAATCTATTAGATGAAAATAATGTTCCCCTCTAGCTATTTTTACAGCTCCTAAGTCATCCAACAAAATTCCAAGTCATTTTTAAAGATGTTTTATCTTTGATAAAAGTATTTGAAAAAAGGTTTTAGTCTGTGTGCGCTTATAGCCATATACTTTTACGGAAAACCCTTTTCTTTACATAAGACCACTCACTTACTAATCTAGGAGATTAACTCATTCTACAAACTTTTGTCAAATATTATCTTCTGTGTTGATACTGCTTGAGATCACTTGAGGCTTTAGATAATGTAATTTATTTGCCTTCCTTGAATATTAAAGTTCATCAAACCATATCGTTCAATTTACATCTTTTAACCGCTTAAGCACTATACTTGATTTATCATCAGTTGTCTTTATGGTTGACCGTATAGATGTCCTTATAGTTATCCTAACAATTATCATCATCAAAAGATGATGTATTGGTTAAAGATAAAGTACCTGCAAAATAAGGTTCCACATTATGAAATCTCCGTACTCATTGCACTTTTTCTTCATAGCAACACAAAGTAGATCAACTTCGGCCTCATTGTAATTTGTCTTTATTTTCAACGAACCTTTTCAATAAAATGTACGTTTCGTGAAATATTTTATGAGCTGATATGTTATTGTTGTATGTTATTGTTGATAAATGTTTCTCAAAACAAGAACAAAACATTGATATGTGATCGGTCACCATTTCTACCTAATTTCCGTCATGTATTCAGTCTAAATCTGTCGATTCGGTAACACTTTGATCAGAGTTTTATTGTTTTTGTTTAAGTATCTCATGTTTGATTGCTTTTATGATTACTTTGCATTATGTTTTAATTTAAGTTGTTTAGATTCTTTTGATGTCGTTTGGTTGGTTTTGTACATGTTTCAGTTTTGGTTGAAGAGTCTAAAGCGTCAATGCAACAATGGAAGAAGATGAGAAAGGTTTGAAGATGAAGTAATGAAATACTGAAGTCTGACACGGCCTGTGCTTCCTAGCACGGCCCGTGTCATATGAATGACACTTCTCCATACAAAAAACAGGGATCTGACACGGGGGGTCGTGTGGCCTGACACGGCCCGTGTCAGGATGGCTGAAGCAAAAATAAAAAAATGAGTTAAAGAAGCAACACGACCCGTGCTGCCTTGTGTAACATCCCGAAAATTCTTATTTAATTAATTTAATCGAGTTTTAAATTAATTATGGGAAATTAACATTTTATCGAATTATGTGGAAAAATATAAAATGTTAAGTTATTGGGCCATGCAGGGGAATTAGTAAAGTGGGGGTGTAATTGTGAAGGAGCCCATTTCTAATTTTATGTTTTTCATAAAATAAGGGAAAACAAGAGGAGAAGGAAAATTAGAACGTGAAAACCAGAAGTTGTGAGAAGAGGAGCTGAGGAACGTGAAGGAGAACCAAAGAGGAAGAAGACCCAATTCAAGAATTTGGCTAAGGTAAGGGGGGACTTATCTGATTAGCATCTATTATCGGGTTAGAGGTTGATAATACTGAATAGATGTAGAATTCGGGTTGATTGAGTCATATGAAAGATTTAGGGATTTAGTCAAATTGTATGATGTTTGATCCCTATGTTTGAATCCATGATGTTTGTGTTGTTATGGTCTCAATTGATGCGTAATTGGTGTATTATGAGGTGTATTTCGTGTTGTATGTGCATTCCATTAATTAAGTTCGTACTGGTATGAATTGAGTGACTTCGGAATATGTAGAATGTTGTTTTCTGCAGGTTGGGGTTTTTGAAATTACCGGTTCGCGCCGCGTACATAGGTTGCGCCGCGAATAGATGGGCAGAATGCCAGGAAGGTGTGATACGCACAGGTCGCGCCTCGTACCAGTGTTGGCGCCGCGAAGGCGTAACTTTTTCTTGTTTCACGCCGCGTGCAAATGTTTGCGCTGCGAATAGCTTGGCAGAGAGCCAAGGATTTTTGAGACGCTCAGTTCGCGCCGCGAACCAAGATGGCACCGCGTGCTGTTGATGTTTGGGATATTTTAAAAAGTTCAAAGATGCATAACTTTTTAACTGTTGGTCCGTTTGATGTGTCGTTTTAAGCTAAATGAACCTTATAAAATAATCTATATGATGATGATTGATTGGTTTTAGAATGATGAGAATACATGTATTCTATTTCTTATTGATGATGATGATTGGTGCAAATACGTGTATGTTTTCTATATGATGATGATAGAATTGTAATTGAATGATGCTAATATATATGAACATACTTGATGTTGATGATGATATTGATGATGATGATGATGATGATGATGGTATAAGAATGTTGTGTATGTTGCATTCATTCATGTTCATTGATGATACGGTATCCATGATGATGTGTTGGATCAGTGAAGGGCATGATTCCCATTGTGTGGAATCTGTGCTGACAGGGCCGTATCTTGATGATGTTGGATCGGTCATGGGTTATTCCCATTTGATCATGTTGGTACCACATGCATAGTGTCAGTTCATACATATGCATAATTTCATAACATGATTGGATGTATTCTAGTGTTGTAAATGGTGATGATGTGTTGTTTGTTGTTTGACTTATTTTGAATGTCTGTTTATGAAACAATTGGGCGAATGATGCAACTGTGATGTGTTATTGCCTTATAACCTTATAACATTTATTAATTATGATGAGAATCAGCCTTACATGTTGTCATTTTCAGATTGAGGATAGCGGCTATTCGACTCGGTGAGGATTAGCTCATGAGTCAGTTATTTAGTTAGCGTCAGGTGTCATGCTCTGATAGTTATAACACTGGGGACGCGATGTTTAGAGTTTATGTTTGATAACTCTAGTTATGTTTTGATGTTTTGAAGGATAAGTTTTAAAGATGTTAAACTTAGTCCGTTTGAGTTAATTTCCGCTGTGTTAACATGAAACGTTTTAATTTATGATGATTACCTCAGTGAATGCATGACATGACTGAATGAAGTTTATTTTATTATGGATTTTGGCACCCTTATTTTCATGTACTCTGAATGAATTTGTTTAAATTTCCGCGTGGTTAGTAAGGGGTGTTACACCTTGCACGGCCAGTGTTGCTGACAGAGAGAAAACTTCCAATTTTAGGGTTTTTTTTCATTAAATCTCCATTTTGGGGGCACTTTAGACATTTCATTTGGCTGAGATTTGTACCTAGACTATTTAGTTGAGTTTTAAAGAAATATTTTAGGATCTTTTTGTACACGAAGAAATATACAATTGAGAAGAAAAGTATATATAATTGGAGAAGAACGGAGAACTCTCATGAGCAGAAGCAATTGAAGATCAAAGTTCATCATCCATATTGTAATGTATTTATTTGATATCTATGTAACTTGTGTGAATGATATGAGTAGCTAAACCCCCCAATGCTAGGGGGTGTCCCTGATTAACATTTTTGATGATTTTGAATTCCGAATTTCAATAATATATTTATCTTTCACGTTCAATTTAATGGTATAAGGTTTTTAACGCTTTCCTAGTCGGACCAACAAGATTGATATATGACTAACAATTAGGATGGACCTCCATTGTTAAGGTTTTTGTACCATTAGACTATAGTAGATATCACCTAGAACTAGGGATACCCTACAGTAACCGGAATATTCTTGATAATTCAAAGGCTTGATATCATCATAATTCGCTAAGGAATTAGGCTTTAGGATGAATGTTCAAAGGTTTGCCCACTAAGGACTTAGGAGCAAACACCCTTAAGAACCGATAATTGATAAGTTGGATTTTGTTATGAAACAAGAGTTCAGAATTGTTACATGTTAATGCACACACCTATCCTGACATGTTACTCATATTTGGCTAAATACATCTTTTACTTTTATTTGCAATTGAATTCATAATTTCTAAATCATTAACCCCCGAGGCTTTTTGTTTAATTGAATTAATACATAACTCTGTATTGGTACGTAGTCCTTGAGATCGATACTTTGGGATTTCCTATTATTACTACATTGGCAGATTAGTACACTTGCTAATTTACCGATCAATAAGTCATAAGGAAAAACCTTCTTGCGATTTACCAATGTTTTATTTTTGTGAATCTCTTACAACATTAGTCTCCTATGTAGAATGATAAAAGATACAATTAAGTTTATTATATCGTATGTAGATTTCTTGTTTCACTAACCCTTCGCCGAACATTCATTTAAATTAATTTAAAAAATAATAATCTAAAAATTAAGTTATATTTGAAAACCAACTTAGATCAACAAATATTTTTAAATTTTCATACATCTTGTAATTCATCTATCGCTCTTTAACACATAAAATTTGGTTCAATACTCCATGTTCTTCAAAGCAATGATTCATTTTCTTCTAATTTATTTTGAAAAACATAAATCTGTTGAGAAATCATGATTCACCGTCATTGTGGTCATCATCATTATTTATTCGACGATGATGATTATTATGATGACAGTGATGACGATGAGTCTGAATTATTCAACAAATTGATGTTTTTCAAAATAAACTATAAGGGAATGAATTGTTTCTTTGAAGAACTTGGAGAATTGAACCAAATTCTATATGTTAAAGAGGGATAAATGAATTACAAGATGCACGAAATTCGAAAAATAGTGGATCGTCTAAGTTGGTTTTCAAGAATAATTTAATTTTTCAGATTATTATCTTCTAAATTAATTTGAATGGTTGTATATGTTTATTGAGGGGTAAGGAAAAACAAGAATTCCACATATTTTATAATAAACTCATATACATACTACCACGGTTGGAATATATATAAAACTGTTGTGAAATGTTAATTTTATTCGCGCTTTAATTAAGTTGCTATTGCTAGGTTTTGAACCCATGACCAATATATTTTAAAAAGTTTATTTAAGATAATCGTTGATATAGGTAGCACATTACTTAGTTTATCACTAAAGCCAAACCCCATGATGGAAAGCAGCATACTTACAACCATACCATACCTTACCGATGGTATCCCTTTTCCAACTATAGTGAAAGGGTCTTTACATAGAAGTGAATGGGTGTATGTTGTGATCCATGGGCGGTTACGAGCACAATATATCATTAATGAGTTTTGGAGAATTTAACTTGTCACCCAACAATTTAAACTAGCAACCCCCCCCCCCCCCCCCCCCCCCCCCCCCCATATTTTCATAATGTCAAAAATGCCCCTGAGAAAAAAAAAGAACAAAATGGCCAAACAAAATTTAATAGGAGTTTTTAAAATTTTCGTTAAAAAATACAACCGTTTTTACCAGTAATTTCTAGTAAAAAACGCACACATTTTAAAGTTGTTGGTAATAAAATGCATGAGTTTTTACTAAAAATTTTGAATTTTCGATAAAAACGCATACATATCGATATTGCTGGTCAAATTTGCATGAGTTTTTTACCAGAAATTTCTGGTATTTTTTTAAAATTCCCAGTATAGTTTTGAATTTCCTGGTTAAAACTCGTGAAAATTATGATTATTTATCGGAAATTTAAAAAAATTTTGATATTGGTATAGTTTTGAAATTTTCGGTAAAAAATCATACTTTTTGAATTTGGTAAATTTAGACAAGAATATATATAATTATAAAAGTATGCAATATTATAAGGTGTCAGATATAAGTGAAGGGTGGCAAGTTAATTCTTCTGAATTTTGCATTGCCTTCTGTAGCCCCTTTCCTTCTAAAATTTATCCTTTGTATAATGCCTAATACAATCATATCGGTACAAATTTTGATCTAATAAAAAGGAAGTTTATGCATATTTTTTCAATTCAACTTATGTAACATGTTACTAAATATTTGCATCTTTTTACAACTTATTGCATAACAAAGTATGAGATATAAGGAACAATAGATGCTAAAAATCTAACACACAAAATATTAGATATTCATGGTTATCGGGTTAAGTACAACTGTAAACGTTGTCAAGCACACGGTTGCATGATCAAATTGACATGGTAAAAAAGGCATGGTTGAACCAAATTCCATAATACTAGTTCATTATCTTATACCATAAAATTAAATACTTGCAAGATCATACACTGAATCAGGTTAGAATTTGCATAAACTAGATAAATGCATAATAAACACAATCAACTACCAATCTAGCATGCTACTATGCATTAGTTTCACATCAAAATTACCATAATAAAATATGAAAATTTCAGAACAAACTAACAAACTAGGCTTTAAAATTTGCAAGTTATAATGTAGTGAGAATTCAATCATGTCGAGAGTAAATACAAAACCACGCAACATATTGGCAGAAACAAATTCCATTAACAAGTTTCTAAGCATGGAATGCAATGATATCATGGTTTTGATAGAATGATGAGATAGAACAAGCTCGAAAGTATTTTGACGTAATACAAAAAAGAAAACAAATTTATTATGGCTATGTAAACCTCCATTCACAATTGTATGATTTAGTGATGGATTGTGAGTTTTAATAAATAATTATAGATTCAACTATGATTATTTATCTTTTGCGACGATAAATAATTTGAAAAGAGTTTATATGAAGTGGCATTTCTTTACAAATTGATTTCGTAGGAATGTGCTAAAAATACAAAATTAAACACCTATACAAAAGGGTATTCTAAGAACACTTATCTATTAAATAAACACAGCATTACTCTATCAATTCATATAATGTAGTGTATGTATACATATATTCTTAAGCACCATGCTGCATATTTAGAACTCAAAAATGATCTTTCCAGTTGCATGACCATCAATACTCTTTGCCCAACCATCTTCAGCTTTTGTTATTGGATATTTTGAGTCAATCACTGTTCTAAGTTTTCCTTGCTTTACTAAATCAACAAGATATTGAAGATTCTTACCCTTTGGAACCAAAAGCAATGGCACAAGTTGTTTTCTGGAGCAGGTAAGTTTCTTAAGAGCAAATGTCATCATTGAACTAGAGGTAGGAGTTATGTCTACAACCTTACCATTCATGCTCAAATTAGGCTCAAAAGTTGACCATGGAACTTCCACTGCACAATGAATCACTGCATCATATTTCTTACCAGAAGGACTCTTTAATGCTGCACCTTCTGGTGTCTTATAATCAATTACCTCATCAGCTCCTAAGCTTTTGACGAGTTCGATGTTTCGAGCACCGCATGTGGCAGTCACATGAGTGTTGCCCAATTTTGCTAATTGAACTGCATAGTGGCCTACACCACCTGATGCAGCAGTGATTAAAATGTTTTTCCGCTTACCGCTTCCATCGAGTTTGATTCCTATTGACTGGGAAAGTGCTTGGAAAGCTGTTAGACCTGCAATAGGTAAGCCAGCACAGTCGGATGCTGAGACTTCTGGTGGTCTTGAAGCTGTGAGACACTCCTTAACAACAGCAAACTCAGCTAGTCCTCCACCAGTCTACCATAATATAAACTCAGCCATGTAAGTGTTGATAGTGAAAACTGTTGAATATATCAAACAAACTGAATAGTATGGTAGCAACTTACAAAGGGGCTGACCAAGCCTACAACTTTGTCACCAGCTTTGAACTTTTTAACACTTTTACCAACCTCCACGACTTCTCCTGCTATATCAGTACCTATTACAGAAAAGATCAAGATTTAAATATCAAGTTCAATTTGTAGTATGTAATTGAATAAAAGAGTTGGAAAGGAAGTTACAAGGTATATATGGGAACTTTGGAGGCAAAATAGGCCATAGCTTGCGTTTCTGTACTTTCCAATCAAATGGATTTATGCTAGCTGCTTCCAATTTTATCAAAACTTCATTTTTACGAGGACTCGGTATCGGAACTTCAACATGCTGCGATAACTCAAATCAAACTTAGAAGGTGATAAATTAAAAGAGAAATGAAGAAATAAGAGAATAAGATGAAGTTGAAGAACCTTTAAGGCTGAGGATCCTCCACCATAGGCATTGTACTGAATAGCATGCATGAGTCTCCTTTCCATCTCCAAAGAGAGAGAGAGTGTTGAGAATGTGTTTAGGCTAAGAGTTAGAAGTTAGAAGAAACATAAATAAGAAAGATGAAACGTAGTTAAAAAACGTGTAGATAGAAACAAGACAAGTAGTGGCATCGAAGGTTGCATAGGTTTTGCCACAAATTTGTTTTTGTAGAATATGATTTTGTAGATTAGATGCTCATTTTAGTTTCTTACCAAAATTTCACAAATACAACCTCTAGTGAAGTAAAATTAACTGCAGAGTGTAATTAATTAAAAAATTGTTGAATACTTATCTATTTAACTCAAAAAATTGGATAAGATTAATTTTAATATAAAATATTTTAAAAACAATAAAAATTATATTATTAAATAAATAATTAAATATATAAAAATTATATGATATCATAATATTGATTAGATGAAAGGACACTATTCAACATTTTGTGTTTGTAGAAAAATTGTCTCCTTTTTATTTATGCCTTTGTGTTATCGTGAAAGAGAAAGATGCAACAAGAATGGGGTTTTTGGAAATATTAAGCTTTTCTCTTTCCTAAATGTGAATATATGGTATTTGTTTTTTTTTTTAATTTAAAAACTTACATGTATTGCACCATGATAGTTAGTTAATTGTTAGTTTAGGTAGTTATGATATTATGTAGGCTTACCATCATAACTACCATGCTACCGGGTGCAGTTACCGTGCATAGATAAAAATCTATGCACCATGCATAGATTATTATGGACCCTTGGATCATTGGATCAAATTCTAGATATCAATTGTTATTACTCAATACTCATTACTCACCACTCAATGTTCAATACTCAATACTCAATACTGGATTAAAAACATGATTCAATGGTTTATGTAGGCTTATGCATGGTGCATAAGGAAAATCCTTATGCATATTAGCCAAAGCCCATGCTACCCATGCCTTGTATATATACCTCTTGTACCAACTTTATCAAACTAATGAAGATTAGATTTCATCTCATAACATGGTATCAGGAGCTCTCTCCTGGAGAGAAACTTTTTGATTTTCATTCATCTTCTTCGCAAGCATCTTGAGTGATTCCTTTTTCTCTTTCTTCCTCAAGGTTCTTGATTTCTTTCTCGTTGCCTTTTTCGCAAGCATCGAGTTTCTTTCACAGTTGCGTGTTCTTGAAGCTATATGCTTTCACCATTAGTTTCTTTCTGAAACGGTGTTATCCTTCGATCCTTTACACCACCTTCCATTGATTCTTGTTCACCATGCCACCTAAAGCTCCACCTCCGGCACAAACTGATTATCCTCTCTATGTTCACCCCAGCGATGGTCCTAATTCTGTTACCATTGCATCCAAACTCGATGGTAACAATTATGCGATTTGGAGCCGGGCAATGTGTCGAGCACTTGGCGCAAAGAATAAGCTTGCCATCATTGATGGATCAATGGAGATTCCAGAATATGATGATTTGAATCGTGCTGCATGGGAACGCTGCAATCATCTGGTACACTCTTGGCTAATCAATGTTGTATCTGATTCTATTGCTCAAACTATTATGTTTCATGAAAATTCCATTGACGTATGGAATGATCTTAAAGAAAGATTCTCCAAGATCGATCGTGTTCGTATCGCTCATTTGCGTTTTCAGTTGAATAACATGAAACAAGGTTCTAAAACTGTGCTTGCATATTTCATTGAAATGAAGGCTCTTTGGGATGAAATTAATGCCTATCGTCCCATACCTTCATGCACTTTCCATCATCCATGTAGATGTGATGCTATGCGTTCTGCAAGACAATACATTCTTGAAGATCAAGTTATTCAGTTTCTTACTGGATTGAATGATCAGTTTTTAGTTGTTAAGACTGAGGTTCTGCTTATGGAATGTTTACCTTCCAACAATAAAGTCTATTCATTAGTGGCACAAGAAGAAAGTAATTGTAATTCTACACCTGTTGTGGATGATCCCATCCTTGCTAATGCTTCTGATTCAAAGAGATCCTTTGGTCGTGGTCGAAGTACTAACAATGGTAGAGGGAACTCAAGATATTGTACACATTGCCACAAGTATGGTCACACCATTGAATTTTGCTATCAGAAGCATGGACATCCAAATATCAACAAGCCTCATTCTTCCAGCAGCAACAACATTGAGTCTCAATCCAATACTTCTGAGAGCACTCAACAAGAAACTACTCCTGGTCTCACTCAAGAGAGGTGTGATCAGCTCATGACCTTACTCCAACAAGCTAACTTGATTCCTTCAGCAGGTCCTGAAACTGGCTCAAGCTCAAATCAAGTCCACACTTCCATTTCTACTCATCCTGATCATTCATCAGATGAGACTCACCAGTCCGGTATCCCAAGTATCATAACTTGTTCTGTAAGTCATAATAAGGTTGTTTGGCTTCTTGATTCTGGAGCAAATGATCACATTTGTTCATCTATATCTTATTTCACTTCATTTTATCGCATTAAACCTCTTAAGGTACATTTACCTAATGGCAATTTTGTGCTAGTCAATCATGCTGGCAATGTTCAATTTTCACCCCAACTATATATTAAAAATGTTCTTTACTCTCCTGAATTTCAATTAAATCTTATCTCAGCTTCCAAATTGTGTCAGTCTCTAAATTGTCAACTTACTTTCAATGCCTTTTCTTGTCAAATACAGGATATGAAAACATTTCAGATGGTTGGTTTGGCTGATTCAGTGAATGGACTTTATCAATTTCAAGTACATCAAGATGTTAACCACCAAACCAACCATTCACCTTACCTTCAGAATTCTGTCAACACCTTAGAAGTTCCTTCTTGTGATGTTACCATACCTTTTACTTCACTTTGGCATTTTAGACTAGGACATTTGTCTAATGATAGATTGTACAAAATGACACAATTGTGTCCAACAATTTCTCATAATAAAGCTCACATTTGTGATATATGTCATTTTGCCAAGCAAAAGAAATTGCCCTTTTCTGTTAGCACTTCTCATGCCTCATCAAAATATGAATTATTGCATTTTGATATTTGGGGACCTATGTCCATTCAATATGTTCATGGTCATAGATTCTTTCTTACTATTTTAGATGACCATAGAAGATTCACTTGGATTATTTGTCTTAAAACCAAAGCTGATGTTGCTCCTTGTGTCAAAGAGTTCATTACCATGATTGAAACTCAGCATCACATTACCCCTTAAACTGTCAGGTCTGACAATGGCCCAGAGTTCATCATTCCACAGTTCTATAGTGTCATACCCTAATTTTTTACCCCCCTAAGATGACATATCTTTAGGATTTTCATCAGGTCAAAGCAAGTACCCAGAGCAGTCACTTCTTCATTTGGCATTTAATCAAGAATGTTCAAAGACAAGAAAACTCAGGCAAAGGATCAATCAGTAGAAGGATTAGTCTCTAACATAATCATAGGACTCAAGAGCTTCATTTTTTCACCTATGATTGATTAGACACCCAGTCCTCTGAGTACAGATTTACTCAGGTCACCAGACTAGGGTTTTTGAGCCTATCAAGGACTGAAATCAGGGATCACCTTTGGGAAACCCTAAAAAACTCCAGGACATCTATTAAAGACTTCAATCATCTTCAAATGATCCATACAATAAGATCCACTGGACATCACACCTCAATTCAAGATCCACAGTCACCAATTTCATCTGGTCGACAATTAGGGTTTTTAACCTAATTCATCTGGATAGTTGACTTTTAATCAGGGCATGGATCCAAAACTCAAGACATGATTCAAGAACCTCTACTACCTCAATATAACCCATTTACATCACTCATTTGAGGAGAAGATCTTAATTCCACACAAAAGTCCAAAATCTCACCTTATTTGGAAAAAGTCAACTGTATGGGATCACCTTTGACTTTTAAGATTTTTGGTCAAACCATGACTTTCAAGGATCAATATCATCAATATATGGATATTAAAGTCATTTGACCAAAGAAATTCAAGAAGAATCATCAAGGAGCAAAAAGTCGGGAATTAGGGTTTTTGAGGGCATTGTGGGAACTCAAAATTTCACCTACACAACTCAAAAAACTTCCAACATGAAAGTTGTAGATCTTGCAAAATAAAACAACATCTTACATAGGAACTTTTTTCAAAAGATCAACCATTTAAGAGATTTGGAATTTTCAAGCTTTAGGTTATAAAAACTTAGAAATTTTTCTAAGTGTTTTTAACCTAGTTTTCATCCAACTTTGGGCTCATTTTTCACAATTTTCCCAAATGATTATGAAGAAACACCAAACTAATGATTTGAAGTAGATGTTTAGGGCTTTCCAAATTGTGCTCAACCTTCTCCAAATTCATTTTGAGCCAAGAGTTATGCTTGTTCAAAGTTGGCACCATGAAGTAAAATTATAGGTCATGCATCATTTTTGAACTTTGCAATTTTGTGCACATGACCTCACTTATGGATGCTACACGATCCATAACACATCTGAAAACATGCCATGCATTCATTTCCACCATGACATGAGAATTGAGGAAGATTCCCAAAACAATAACATGTGATTATGTAATGATTACATTTGGGAATTTATGGCAAATTGATGAATCACCCAAGGAATCTTCTTGTTAGAACAAGATTTGTTCTTATCAATTATCTTAGTTTTGATGATAACAATAATATGAATTTTGCTTAAGATAATATGGTACTCTAATCCAATGCAATTTCCCTTTCAGGAAATATATATAAAGAGTACGCATAATTCAGCGCTCAGAAGATGTGTCTCAAATGGTTCAGCGTGCAACATCAGAACATGGTCTGGCAAGACATCAGAAGATGGTCGAAGCAGAATCAGAACATGGGTCTATGGAAGCATCAGAAGAACATGAGATCAGAAGCACTGAAAATCAGAAGATGGTATCACGCTCAGAAGCACTTCAAGGTCAGAAGATCAGAAGATGCTTTGCACCAAGCTGTTTGACTCTGATGATATTCAAACGTCGTATTCACAAACATCAGATCAGAAGGAAGTACACGTGGCAGACTACGCTGACTGACAAAAGGAACGTTAAAGCTACTAAAGGCTACGTCAGTAGACACAGCGTGAACAAGGCTCGAGGTAGTTGACAAAAGCGTATAACATTAAATGCAAAGCTGTACGGAACACGCAAAGCATTAAATGCATTCAACGGTCATCTTCTCAACGCCTATAAATATGAAGTTCTGATGAGAAGCAAGGTCAACGATCCTGAACAAAGACAATTCAAATTAACTTGCTGAAACGCTGTTCAATCAAAAGCTCAGAATCTTCATCTTCATCAAAGCTCACTACATTGCTGTTGTAATATCTTAGTGAGATTAAGCTTAAATTGTAAGAGAAATATCACAGTTGTGATTATCGCTTTTAAGAAGCATTTGTAAACTCTTGAATAGATTACATTAAGTTGTAAGGAACTAGAGTGATCAGTTGATCAGTATACTCTAGGAAGTCTTAGCAGTTGGCTGAGCAGGAAGTCTTAGCAGTTGGCTGAGCAGGAAGTCTTAGCAGTTGGCTGAGCAGGAAGTCTTGGCAGTTGGCTGAGCAGAAAGTCTTAGGAGTGAACTAAGCCTAGAGTGATCGTGTTGATCAGTAGACTCTAGAAAAAGTCTTAGGAGTGAACTAAGCAGTTGTTCCTGGAGTGATCAGGTTGTGATCAGAAGACTCTGGAAGACTTAGTTGCGGCTAAGTGGAAAACCATTGTAATCCGTGCGATTAGTGGATTAAATCCTCAGTTGAGGTAAATCATCTCTGCGGGGGTGGACTGGAGTAGCTTCGTTAACAGCGAACCAGGATAAAAATATTTGTGCATTTATTTTTATCGTCCAAGATTTAAAGTCACACTTATTCAATCCCCCCCTTTCTAAGTGTTTTTCTATCCTTCAATTGGTATCAGAGCGCCGGTTCTAAGGTGCAAGCACTTAACCGTGTTTAGAAAAGATTCAGGAAGAGAAAAACGCTTCATTTAAAAGATGGTTGATGAAAGTGAAAGGACTATACCTACACCTGCATCTACATCTGGCTCTGCTGAGCAATACAACGGTAACAATGGTTATACTAGACCGCCGGTATTTGATGGTGAAAACTTTGAATACTGGAAAGATAAACTGGAAAGTTACTTTCTGGGTCTAGATGGTGATCTATGGGATCTTCTGATGGATGGTTACAAACATCCTGTAAATGCCAGAGGCGTAAAGCTGTCAAGGCAAGAAATGAATGATGATCAAAAGAAGCTTTTCAGGAATCATCATAAATGTAGAACTGTTTTGCTGAATGCTATCTCTCATGCTGAGTATGAGAAGATATCTAACAGGGAAACGGCCTATGACATATATGAGTCCTTGAAAATGACTCATGAAGGAAATGCTCAAGTCAAGGAGACAAAAGCTCTTGCCTTAATCCAGAAGTATGAAGCCTTCAAGATGGAGGATGATGAAGACATTGAAAAGATGTTTTCGAGATTTCAAACTCTGACTGCTGGATTGAGAGTTCTTGACAAAGGATACACCAAGGCTGATCATGTAAAGAAGATCATCAGAAGCTTACCCAGAAGATGGGGTCCTATGGTGACTGCATTCAAGATTGCAAAGAATCTGAATGAAGTTTCTCTGGAAGAGCTTATCAGCGCCTTGAGAAGTCATGAAATAGAGCTGGACGCAAATGAGCCTCAAAAGAAAGGTAAGTCTATTGCATTAAAATCTAATATCAAGAAATGCACTAACGCTTTTCAGGCTAGAGAAGAAGATCCTGAAGAATCAGAATCTGAAGAAGAAGATGAACTGTCCATGATTTCCAGAAGGCTAAATCAACTCTGGAAGACCAAGCAAAGGAAGTTCAGAGGCTTCAGAAGTTCAAGGAAATTTGAACGTGGAGAATCTTCTGATGAAAGAAGATTTGACAAGAAGAAGGTCATGTGCTATGAATGCAATGAGCCTGGACACTACAAGAATGAATGTCCAAATCTTCAAAAGGAAAGTCCCAAGAAAAAGTTTCATAAGAAGAAAGGTCTTATGGCAACCTGGGATGAGTCAGAAGATGATTCAGAAGATGAGCAGGCCAACTGTGCGCTGATGGCGACAGAAGATGACGGATCAGAATCTACATCAGAATCAGATTCCGAAGAGGTATTTTCTGAACTTACTAGAGATGAGTTAGTTTCCGGTCTAACTGAACTTCTGGAACTCAAGTCTCAGATTAGTCTCAAATACAAAAAGCTGAAAAAGCAATTTGAATTTGAAACAAAGAAGCTTGAGTTGGAGAATTCTGAATTAAAAGAAAAACTTTTAAAATTATCCAATAATGTTGGATCTCCTTCTGATTCAGAAAAATCCACTCCTAGTCTGAACCATATTCTGAAAGAATATGATTTAAGTTTCAGAAAGTTCTTATCTAGAAGTATTGGCAGAAGTCAGCTAGCTTCTATGATATATGCTGTGTCTGGAAACAAAAGAGTTGGCATTGGTTATGAGGGTGAAACCCCATACAAACTTGAACCTGTTGATGAAATGAAAATTACATACAAGCCATTGTATGATCAGTTCAAGTATGGCCACTCTCATGATATTAGGCACACCTCACATGCACAAAGTTTTCACATAACACACACTAAGAAGCATGTGACACAACCTAGGAAATATCATGAAACTCACATTAAGAATTATCATGCTGTTCCTCCTATTGCTTACAATGTTAAATCCAAGTTCAAACAGAACTTGAGAAAATCTAACAAGAAAGGACCCAAAAAGATGTGGGTACCTAAGGATAAGATTATTCCTATTGCAGATATCCTTGGCTGCAAGAAGGACAAAGCACAACATGTCATGGTACCTGGACTCTGGATGCTCGCGACACATGACAGGAAGAAGGTCTATGTTCCAAGACCTGGTGCTTAAGTCTGGAGGAGAAGTCAAGTTCGGAGGAGATCAGAAGGGCAAGATAATTGGCTCTGGAACTATAAAGTCTGGTAACTCTCCTTCCATTTCTAATGTACTTCTTGTAGAAGGATTAACTCATAATCTCTTATCTATCAGTCAATTAAGTGACAATGGTTATGATATAATCTTCAATCAAAAGTCTTGCAAGGCTGTAAATCAGAAGGATGGCTCAATCCTATTTTCAGGCAAGAGGAAGAACAACATTTATAAGACAGATCTGCAAGATCTTATGAGTCAGAAGGTGACTTGTCTTATGTCTGTTTCTGAAGAGCAGTGGGTCTGGCACAGAAGATTAGGTCATGCTAGTTTGAGAAAGATCTCTCAGATTAACAAACTGAATCTTGTCAGAGGACTCCCTAATTTGAAATTCCAATCAGATGCTCTTTGTGAAGCATGTCAGAAGGGCAAGTTCTCCAAACCTGCATTCAAGTCTAAGAATGTTGTTTCTACCTCTAGGCCATTAGAACTCTTGCACATTGATCTGTTTGGACCAGTCAAAACAGCATCTGTCAGAGGAAAGAAATATGGATTAGTCATCGTAGATGATTATAGTCGCTGGACATGGGTAAAATTCTTAAAACACAAGGATGAGACTCATTCAGTGTTCTTTGATTTCTGCATTCAGATTCAATCTGAAAAAGAGTGTAAAATCATAAAGGTCAGAAGTGATCATGGTGGTGAATTTGAGAACAGACCCTTTGAAGAATTCTTCAAAGAAAATGGTATTGCCCATGATTTCTCTTGTCCTAGAACTCCACAGCAAAATGGGGTTGTAGAACGAAAGAATAGGACTCTTCAAGAAATGGCCAGAACCATGATCAATGAAACCAATATGGCTAAGCATTTCTGGGCAGAAGCAATAAACACTGCATGTTATATTCAGAATAGAATCTCTATCAGACCTATTCTTAATAAGACTCCCTATGAATTGTGGAAGAATAAAAAGCCCAACATTTCATATTTCCATCCTTTTGGATGTGTGTGCTTTATTCTTAACACTAAAGATCATCTTGGTAAGTTTGATTCCAAAGCTCAAAAGTGTTTCCTTCTTGGATATTCTGAACGCTCAAAAGGCTACAGAGTATACAATACTGAAACATTGGTTGTAGAAGAATCAATCAATATCAGGTTTGATGATAAGCTTGGTTCTGAAAAACCAAAGCAAGTTGATAATTTTGCAGGTTGTGATATTGACATATCAGAAGTTGTTGAGCCAAGAAGCAACGCATCAGAAGCAGAGCTTCTCAGAAGCAAAGAATCTGAAGATCAAGTATCAGCTTCTCTGGAGGATCTAAGTATTTCTGAAGAACCATCCGTCAGAAGATCATCCAGACTCATCTCTGGTCATTCAGAAGATGTCATTCTTGGAAAGAAGGATGATCCAATCAGAACAAGAGCATTCCTTAGAAACAATGCAGACTGTCAATTAGGTCTTGTATCTTTGATCGAGCCAACTTCTGTTGATCATGCTCTAGAAGATCCAGACTGGATAATTGCTATGCAAGAAGAACTAAATCAGTTTACAAGGAATGATGTTTGGGATCTTGTTCCTAGACCAGATGGATTCAATATAATTGGTACAAATTGGGTCTTCAGAAACAAGCTCAGAATGAGAAGATGAGAAATTCTTACGTATGAGTATCCTTTGATATGAAATTTTTGTTAAGAAGTTCTGATAGAAATCAATTAGAAATTGTGATTCAGTTATTACTAACGTTTCAGTGTCTAAGTTGATTCAGAATCTCTCTTTAAAGCAAAACAGCTGTAACTGGCTATCCAGATGGTAAACACGTGTTCACTATTCCTGGACAAGCGTGCGTGCAGTTGAGGGGACGTCTACTTAGGTAACTGTGCAAATCACGTCTTTTGTCATTATTATCTCTCCTCATGTCACGTAACATTAAATGCTTTTCATCATTTACTCTCTTTCAGTTTTTTTTTATATACTCTTCAAACGTTTCTTTTCCCTCTCATACTTCTCTCTCTCTGCATTTGGTTTCTTTTTCATCTCTCTATTTTCATATCATAAACCCTAGCAGTTTCCAATATCCGAAAATTCATCATGAATCCATCGTCAAGCTCTGGGAATCAAGACAATGATAGGAAACAAAAGAGAAAAGCATCTGCTGAACCAGAAACCAAATCTAAAAGAGTTAGGATCTCCTATGACCCTCTCAAAGTGTATCAACCCTTTGACGGTTCCCGTCAATCACCTCCCTCTTCAAAGACCTCCACCACCGCTTCCTCCTCATTCATCCTCTCGGAACCACCTTCTTCACCATCTGATATCTCCTCTCCTTTAACCCTTCCATCAGATATTTCTTCATCCCTCTCATATCCTTTTCCCACCAGAACACCTAATCCCTATAGTGTTGTTCTTCCCGACGCAAGGTTCACTGTCAACCCTCCAACCCCTACCACTCAAACATATCTGGAGCTTTTACATGCTGATGTAAATGGCTGGTTGGAGATTCTTGGTGCTGCTCACCTTAATCATCTGGATGAGTATGCTACAAACAACCTCTGGAATACCTTTCGTCAGGATTTTCTGGAGAAGGCTACAGACACTCAGAGAAGGATTATGTCTGAAGCTCCTGGTGTTCGTGGTCTCCGGTTGGAAGTTGGTGAGAGCAGCCACCACTGTCTCATCAGGAACAGAAGTGTTCTTGAAGAGAAGATACCTGCAGATGAGTTGGAAGAAGAAAATCTCTGCAGAGATATCGTGGTATGGAAACCCCGATCTTCTGTGCTCTGGTTTCCTGTGCTGACTGGAGATTTTCAGTGGCTGTTCAACTGGTTCAGAATGAACCCTTCTGAAAAAGCACCTCACATGGTCTTTCCAGTAGTGGTTTATCGTGCTGATGTTGCCGGTCCTACTCCTCCAACAAACCTAGCAGCTATTCTTCAAGCATTGGAAGATGGAACTTCTGAGCTGCCTGAACCAGAATATGCCAAGGCTCCTTCTGAGTCAGACTCAGATGAGGAAATGGGAGATGCACAAGCTGAAGATCTTCCAGAAGATCACCCTGCTGAGATTGCTGTCCCTCTGGGCAGAAATACTGGTGCTTCTTCTTCTGGTGAAACCTCAGCTCTGATGGAGACCTTGGAAACTCTTCATCAGAATCAAGCTATGCTGGCTTCTCGTTTGGACGCGCAAGAAGCAGCCAATGCTGAGTTTCGTTCCTTCATGACAAGGCAAGCTACAAGCACTGACGGGATTCATGATGTTCTGGCGCGGATTTTGCGTAGGCTAGGATCTTAGTCTTTTGGTCTTTGTAGTTTCCTTTCCTTGTTGCATCTGTTTTCCTACATTCTTCTTGTAATCCTCTTTTGCTGATCAATAAAATAGTTTCTTTGTGTTTTACATTCCAGTACATGTTTTCTTTTGTCGTTTTATACATCTGAATCTTTTTATATATTCTTTTTGATGTTATGACAAAAAGGGGGAGAAAGATAAATGATAAATGATTTGATTAAATCTATCAGTTGCTGGGTAAAGGCTCCCACACATTCACTAACAAGAACTGCAAGTTCTATATGGTTTAAGTGTTTTGCAGGTACAGAGAAGTGAAGTGAATCTTCAAAGCAAACACTAGAAGCAAAACCATGGAAACTGAAGCAAGCTGAGTGCTGTCAAGCTTCAGAGATCAGAAGCAAGAAAGAAGAATGAATCAGAAGCACTGATAATAGAATTTGAATATCATTGTCTATCCTGTTATGACAAAATTCTATTCGCCCTGATACATATAATGTTATGGCTCTGATACATTATTTGCTCTGATACATGTTTTTAGCCTAAATGCTCTGATACATTTGGCTCTGATACATATCATGTATTTGAATATACATTTTATGTTCTAACTCGTTCATGCTGACTTTTGTCGTTTAGTTTTTGTTCTGTAACATTTCAGGATGTAGAGATGCTCAGATGATGCTCTGGTACATTCAACAATGTTCTGATACAAATCTAGCATGAAGTGATGTTGGTAGACATTCAAAGTTCTGAAGCTATCCGAGGGAAGCAGAAATCAGAAGATGTGAGTGTTCTAAAAGATCCAAGAAATTCAAGTTCTGAAGCTGTCCTGAATGGAAGCAGAAGTCAGAAGCTGTGAATGTTCTGAAGATCAAAGAAATTCAAGTTCTGAAGCTGTCCAATGGAAGCAGAAGTCAGAAGCTATGAATTCTCTGAAGGCAGAAGCTTATATGATCGTCTCTACCGAAATAATCAGGGAAGTCTTTTATCAAAGTTCTTCGAGTATTTATTTCAGGGGGAGATTATTTATCTCAGGGGGAGATTGTTAATCTCAGGGGGAGACATATTCATATGCTTATGCTATAGCTGTGTAATTTGTCTTTTGCCGTCTACTCTTTCTGATCGCAAATTCATATCATTTATATATGTTTTTGTCATCATCAAAAAGGGGGAGATTGTTAGAACAAGATTTGTTCTTATCAATTATCTTAGTTTTGATGATAACAATAATATGAATTTTGCTTAAGATAATATGGTACTCTAATCCAATGCAATTTCCCTTTCAGGAAATATATATAAAGAGTACGCATAATTCAGCGCTCAGAAGATGTGTCTCAAATGGTTCAGCGTGCAACATCAGAACATGGTCTGGCAAGACATCAGAAGATGGTCGAAGCAGAATCAGAACATGGGTCTATGGAAGCATCAGAAGAACATGAGATCAGAAGCACTGAAAATCAGAAGATGGTATCACGCTCAGAAGCACTTCAAGGTCAGAAGATCAGAAGATGCTTTGCACCAAGCTGTTTGACTCTGATGATATTCAAACGTCGTATTCACAAACATCAGATCAGAAGGAAGTACACGTGGCAGACTACGCTGACTGACAAAAGGAACGTTAAAGCTACTAAAGGCTACGTCAGTAGACACAGCGTGAACAAGGCTCGAGGTAGTTGACAAAAGCGTATAACATTAAATGCAAAGCTGTACGGAACACGCAAAGCATTAAATGCATTCAACGGTCATCTTCTCAACGCCTATAAATATGAAGTTCTGATGAGAAGCAAGGTCAACGATCCTGAACAAAGACAATTCAAATTAACTTGCTGAAACGCTGTTCAATCAAAAGCTCAGAATCTTCATCTTCATCAAAGCTCACTACATTGCTGTTGTAATATCTTAGTGAGATTAAGCTTAAATTGTAAGAGAAATATCACAGTTGTGATTATCGCTTTTAAGAAGCATTTGTAAACTCTTGAATAGATTACATTAAGTTGTAAGGAACTAGAGTGATCAGTTGATCAGTATACTCTAGGAAGTCTTAGCAGTTGGCTGAGCAGGAAGTCTTAGCAGTTGGCTGAGCAGGAAGTCTTAGCAGTTGGCTGAGCAGGAAGTCTTGGCAGTTGGCTGAGCAGAAAGTCTTAGGAGTGAACTAAGCCTAGAGTGATCGTGTTGATCAGTAGACTCTAGAAAAAGTCTTAGGAGTGAACTAAGCAGTTGTTCCTGGAGTGATCAGGTTGTGATCAGAAGACTCTGGAAGACTTAGTTGCGGCTAAGTGGAAAACCATTGTAATCCGTGCGATTAGTGGATTAAATCCTCAGTTGAGGTAAATCATCTCTGCGGGGGTGGACTGGAGTAGCTTCGTTAACAGCGAACCAGGATAAAAATATTTGTGCATTTATTTTTATCGTCCAAGATTTAAAGTCACACTTATTCAATCCCCCCCTTTCTAAGTGTTTTTCTATCCTTCACTTCTCACCAACCAATTAGAACTCACTCTGCATCAGAAATGTTCCCTAAGATCAGATAGGATCAATGGATGGGGGGGCTGGCTCGAAAATGCAATGATCACTCTTGGATATTCCTTGAAATTTCTTCATGGCTAAGAAACCAAACTCACTTCACTAAGCAAGCTCACTCTCTCAATCAGTACTGAACCATTTGCCTATAAATAGAGGGCTCTTTCTCATTCAGAAAACACACCAAAGCAACCATATTCCTTGCTTTCTCTTTCTCTTCTCATGCTTATGGTTTTTCAAAGTTCTTTGGCAAGAAGAATCGTTTTCTTCAAACCAAAGCTTATCTTTGGAAAGTAAGCATTCTAACATCTCAAAGGGGTTCATTTGAGGTGATCCAAGCACCTGGATCACTTCTGTAAGTGGAGGAACGCCATTGTTTCTCTCACTTTGGAGCTGTTGCAGTTGGAGGTCCATAGAGCAATTCAGAAGGTTTCCAACAAAGCCAAGCATCCAGACGTGTTCCTCAGGTCATAGTGAAGCTGTTCAAATGGCTGCAGCTCATCTGTAACTCAAGATTCATCACTCTCCATGTCCACTTGAAGCTCAAATCGAGGGAGGTCCATAGAGCAATTCAGGAGAATTGAAGTTACAATAAGCATTCAGTTAGCATCACTGAGTCCCAAGGAAGCTTTTGGGATCATTCATACAAGCCCAGGTGCTCTCTATCATCCTCACGACCTCCATTTTCAGAGGTAAGTTTCTGAACTCTATCTCTTTAATTTAAGTACTCTTTGTGATAAAGCTCGATTCTATCTTGTTCAGCATCTTCAGAGGATTGAAAACCCTCTATCATCATTCATTTATTCATCTTGTTTGTCATTTAATTTCAAATTTAGGGTTCATGTGTTCTTAGAGTTCTCTGAGAAATTAGGTAGCTATAGTTAATATAAATAAATGTTAGTTACATGTCTGGGTTCGTGAGGAAATTTAGAGCAAGATTGATGTTTACATCATGCCATTTAGTTGAGAAACCAGAGAGTTAGAAATTTGAAAATCTTTGAGCTCGAGGAAGAAGATGACTATGGTGGCGCGCGAAATTCAAATCCATGGGCTAGGTTTATTTTATTTTGAATGGTATGCGTTTTATAAACGAATTCATCGTTTGCCCTAGTGGCCTCACATGCGCTCTTAGTCTCCTCATGCCTCAAGTCTGGGGTTCGAATCCCCCTCGCCCCAGACTTTTTGTTTCTTTTATTTTTCCATGATTTACCACTTGTTTGAAAATATAATGAACTGGGTGTGTGTTATAATCACCAAGCGCGCGTTGGCTCAGTGGTGTTATTTTGAGCTGGTGACTTAGAGGGCGTGTATTCAAACCTTGGAGGAGACAAACCCAATTTTTTACCACTATTTTTCTTTGTTTTTATTCACAAACTTCACACAATTATTTAACCTATCAAAAATATCCATTTTCACCTCATTTTTCACACACTTGTTATTTAATATATCTATTTTGTGAATAATCAAAAAAATCATAAAAATATTATTTATTTCATATATTTTTATTAGGTTTAAAATAGTATGTTTTAAGTGTTTTCTTAAATGCTTTGAAAATATATTTTTTCATTTTGTTTTAACCTAATTACTTTGTGAATAATTTTATGATAAAACCCTAATTGTTTAGGTCTTAATTAGGTATAGATTTCATCTTTGCCTTAATTAAGTTGACTTTTGTCAATTTGCAAAACTGTTTTCAATCTCCGATCAAACAGACGATTAAGGTTTTCAAACAACAAAACCTTATATCATTTCAATCATTTTCAACTGTTTCTCATAAACAGTAAATCATTTTTAAGTGGGCCTCTAATAGAGTGTAAGTCCCAGCACCTTCTTCTCTTCTTAGCTTGTTTTCAAAACTGTATTTTCAAAATCTTCTTTCTGTTTTCAAAACATTCTTCTGGTATTTGAAGGGCATTATTCCCGGTGAAACTCTTCAGATACCTATGTGACCTTTGTCCATCTCCACTTCTTCTGTTTTCAAAATCCATTAACTGTTTATCATATATATATTCAATGTTATCCATCAATTGCTGGTAAGGCTTTGTACATACTTCTTCAAAGGCCTCCACTCCATCCAGGTTAGGCTTTACAAGCTTTCAATTTACAGTCTTTGTTTAAATTACTGTCAAATATAAACTGTGCATATATTTGTTTAGAACTACGTTTGAGTGTAAACCCTAGGACAGTTAAACTATATATATATTATAGGAATATGACCTAGGATTGAGAATGTCTTCCCGGTGAAGGCTCTTTCCTAATTAGAGATCTGTAGTTCAAACCCCCAAGATGAATTATTCCCGGTGAAACATCTTGGCAAAAACCTTAGAATCCAAAAAATAGGACACATCCACCCAAGAGGAATTATTCCCGGTGAAACCTCTTACCCATTTGCTTAAAGCCAAAATAAGTTCAAAACTACATAGCTTTCTCTTGTGCTATAACAAGGACCCTCGATGACCCTCGATTAGCCTCCTCTTGGGCTTTGTACAAGGACCCACAGGCTTTTTAAAAGCATTTCCAGCTTCCCCTTGAGCTTGTATACAAGGACCCATCAGGTTTCTTATAAACATAGGAACAGGTCTTTAGTCACCTTTTAACATACCCTGGTGAGTTTCTTCCAATTTAAACCAGACTTTAAACAAGCTAAGTTTGTCTCAATTTTACATTGAGTACACCTTTTGGAATGAGAGACATGGACAGTCTCTGTCACCCTTATCTTCATCAATCTTCCTTAGCAGAGTCTAGGATCCATGTTTGCTTATCCTCAGCAAGTGTCAGCCTTCATCTTGGGCTTTAAACAAGAAGTCTCACTAGATAATATTTCTGCCATTCATCTTAACAAAACCCCTGGAAAGGGTTAGCCTCCACACATTCTTTCATCTTAACAAAAACCCCTGGAAAGGGTTAGCCTCCAAAATCACTTCTTCAAAAACCAAAGATTCATTTCTCTTAGGAGATAATTTCCCCAAAAGAGTCAAAACCCCTGGAAAGGGTCAGCCTCCAAAAACATGACAAAAATCAGTCTTTTAACAGACAATTTCTCCAGCTGAGTCAAAATCCCTGGAAAGGGTTAGCTTCCAAAAATCAGTCTTTTAATAAATAAATCCTTCAATAGAGTCAAAACCAACAAAAAACAGTTAGCCTCAACCTTGGGCTTCACACAAGGCACCAAAACAATAAAACTCCCCTGTTAATAGTCAGCCTCAACCTTGGGCATTGTACAAGGCAGATAATAGAGTCTCCCCAGTGAGTCCTTCATTGTTCAGTAGCCACAACCTTGGGCTTTGTACAAGGCAGATAAACCACACTTCATGTGTCAAAGATTCCTAACATCTAGGATCTTTTCCCTATTAGAGTCATTCATACTCAGTCAGCCACAACCTTGGGCTTTGTACAAGGCAGAAAATAATATTTTTTTCTAGCTAGAGTCAGCCTCAATTCTGGGCTTTGTACAGAACACCAAATAAAACCCATCAAAATAGATTTTCCCTAAGTAGAGTCAGCCTCAATTCTGGGCTTTGTACAGAACATAAAAACCCCTTGTAAATTAATCCCCAGTGGAGTTTTCTCCCAGAGTCATAATAATAATCAATCAATCAAAAAGCCTCAAGCTTGGGCCTCATGCAAGCCAGCTAAAGTCAAATCTTTTATACAATAGATAGACATAGCTTATCTCTATAGAGAGATATTTTTACTACTCTACCGCATTCAAACAAACAAACATTCCAACATTTCAATTTCAATTTCAATCAAGTCTCCCATTTAGGATTTTGAAAGGCATGAGCTGGCAGTAAAACCCAGACATGTGGTAACTTTCCCTAATTTGGACGAGCATCTTTCTTTCATTCAAGAGATACTAGCATACTTGCAAACACACAAGTAAGGTCACTCTCTTAATGAAATGAATTCAATCATTCTGTCACTCTTTTAAAATGTTTGTGGTAGAATAGTACAAATACCTCTCTGTAAAGATGATTTCATGTCTCTTTACTGTAAACAGAGATTTAATTCAAAGCTTCAACCTTGAGCTTCAAGCAAGGCACCCAAAAATAATTAATAATTAATTAGTTCCCCGAACTACATTAAGCTTTGACTTCCATTAGGGATATGTAGGCATGAGGTTCACAAGGAACCTCAGCGAGCTAATAAAATACCAAAAATAGTCAGTCTGTCTGTCTGTCTTTCTTTTATTCAATTCAATTCCTTCTCCTAACACAAAGGAGAAACTTTCCCAATCATTAGCAGTAAACACAATCACAATGACACAGAGAAGGTTCCTGTAGAGTACTACAGATATGTAGGGTGTTTAAACACTTCCCTATGTATAACCGACCTCCCGGACTCCAGAATTTCTAGTCTAGGTGTAATCCCCACACTTAGCAAACTCCTAGGGTTTAGTTGAGATCTTTTTTCCCCTTTCCTACTCGTAGGACAAATAAGAAAGTTCGTGTGATATCGTAGGAAGAACTGAAATAAAATTCATCCCACCACGGGCGCATTCTCCTTCCAAATTTCGCGTGAAGGGTCTAGCGTGCCGTCCTCCCAAGTAAAACGGGGAGGTAAAAAAAACGACACCACATATAGTTCTAAGGGTATCCAGCATCATAGATCATGTGTTGAGACACCTCAACAAAATGGTCGTGTAGAAAGAAAACACCAGCATATACTTAACATAGGTAGAGCATTACTTTATCAATCTAAGTTGCCAAAGCATTTCTAGTCCTATGCTATCCAACATGATGTTTTCCTAATGAATCGAATACCTTCACCCTTACTCAACCAGAAATCACCCTTTCACATCCTATTTGATCAACTACCTGATATTCAGGATTTCAAAGTTTTTGGCTGCCTTATCTATGCTTCCACCCTTCAAAATCATAGATCCAAACTTGACCCTAGAGCTAGAAAGGTTGTTTTCTTGGGTTACAGGGCAGGATTTAAAGGTAGCATCCTTCTTGATTTACATACCAATGAAATATTCATATCTAGACATGTAACATTTCATGAGACCATATTACCTTACACAACTAAAAAATCCACACCTACATCTAAATGGCAAGTTTACCAAAATTCCAAACCTGAACTCACTTCCAAATCTAACATTACAAATCCCGTTCCTTCATCTCCTATCCCACCTCTCACTGAGTTACCTATCACTAACACACCACCACCAATTCCTGTAGTCCAAACTTCTTTCCACCCTGAGCCTGATGCCCCCACCATACCTATCCATACACCTGCACCATCAAACCAACTTCCACCTTACCTAAAAGATTACTTGTGCAATTCATTCACTGATCAGGCTCATCAATCATCATCAGGAACTTCATATCCTTTATCTAACTATTTGTATTATTCTTCATTGTCTCCTTCTTTTCATCATTTTGTCATGTCCATTAATATCCTCCATGAGCCAAGGACCTATGCTGAAGCCGGCAAGTTTGAGTGTTGGAATCAGGCCATGCAAGCTGAACTGTCAGCTCTTGAAAGAACAGGCACGTGGCAACTTGTTGATGCACCTCCTAACATCAAACCAATCGGGTGCAGATGGGTATATAAAGTAAAATTTCATGCAGATGGCTCAGTTGAAAGATTTAAAGCACGTTTGGTTGCAAAAGGTTTTAATCAGATTGAAGGCCTCGATTACTTTAATACATATTCTCCTATTGCAAAAATGACCACAGTTCGAATGGTGATTGCTCTTGCATCTATGCATAACTAGATCATACATCAATTAGATGTCAACAACGTATTCTTACATGGAGAATTACAAGAGGATGTGTATATGTCTCTTCCACCTGGTGTTACACCAACCAAACCCAATCAAGTGTGCAAACTTGTTAAGTCCCTTTATGGACTCAAATAAGCCAGTCGCAAATGGCACAAAAAGCTTACTACTACAGTTCTTGCTCAACATTACAAACAAGCCAGTTCTGATCACTCTTTGTTTACAAAACAAGGCACTCACTCATTCACACTTCTCTTGGTGTATGTTGATGACATCATTGTTGCTGTAAATTCCTTATCTGAAATTGATCACATCAAATCCATCTTGCACCACACGTTCCAAATCAAAAATCTTGGACAGCTTAAGTACTTTCTTGGCCTCGAGGTAGCAAATTCTTCTAAAGGTATCATAGTTTGTCAACACAAGTATTGTTTAGACCTCATTTCAAACACTAGATATCTTGGCTTCAAGCCTGTCTCCACCCCTGTGAAGGATAGAAAAACACTTAGAAAGGGGGGGTTTGAATAAGTGTAGTATAAAAACTTGAACGATAAAAACAATTTGCACAGTTATTTTTATCCTGGTTCGTTGTTAACTAAACTACTCCAGTCCACCCCCACAGAGTGATTTACCTCACTTGAGGATTTAATCCACTAATCGCAACAGATTACAATGGTTTTCCACTTAGCCCACGACTAAGTCTTCTAGAGTATCCTGATCACAACCTGATCACTCTAGGAACAAATGCTTAGACACAAGCTAAGACTTTCTTAGAGTATCCTGACCACCACGTGATCACTCTAATTACAACTGCTTAGACACAAGCTAAGACTTCCTAGAGTATCCTGATCAACACTTGATCACTCTAGTTACTTACAAATTAATGTAATCAATTCTAAGAGTATTACAAATGCTTCTGAAAAGCTATAATCACAACAGTGATATTTCTCTTAACGTTTAAGCTTAATCTCACTAATATATTACAACAGCAATGTAGTGAGCTTTGATGAAGATGAAGTTTCTGAGCTTTGATTTGAACAGCGTTTCAGCAAGTTAATATTCACAGAAATCGTCAAGAATTGGTAACCTTGCTTCTCATCAGAACTTCATATTTATAGGCACTTTGAGAAGATGACCGTTGGGAGCATTTAATGCTTTGCGTATTCCGTACAGCATTGCATTTAATGTTTTACGCTTTTGTCAACTACCTCGAGCCTTGTTCACGCTGTGTCTACTAACGTTGCCTTTAATAGCTTCCAACGTTCCTTTTGTCAGTCAGCGTAGCCTGCCACCTGTACTTTCTTCTGATCTGATGTTTGTGTATACAACGTTTGAATATCATCAGAGTCAAACAGCTTGGTGCATAGCATCTTCTTGTCTTCTGACCTTGAAGTGCTTCTGAGCGTGATACCATGAGAACTTCAGTGCTTCTGCTTCTGATCTCAAGTTCTTCTGATGTTTCCATAGACCCATGTTCTGATTCTGCTTTGACCATCTTCTGATGTCTTGCCAGACCATGTTCTGATGTTGCATGCTGAACCTTCTGAGTCAAAGCTTCTGAGCGCTGATTTGTGCATACTCTTTATATATTTCCTGAAAGGGAAATTGCAATGTATTAGAGTACCACATTATCTCACACAAAATTCATATCCTTGTTATCATCAAAACTAAGAATATTGATCAGAACAAATCTTGTTCTAACAATCTCCCCCTTTTTGATGATGACAAAAACATATATAAATGATATGAATTTGCGATCAGAAAGAGCAGACGGCTAAAGACAAATTACACAGCTATAGCATAAGCATGTGAATGTGTCTCCCCCTGAGATTAACAATCTCCCCCTGAGATGAATAATCTCCCCCTGAAATTAATACTAGAAGAATTTTATAAATAAAAGACTTCCCTGAGTATTTCAGTAGAGACGTTCACAGTGCTTGATCTTCAGAACATTCATGACTTCTGATTTCTGCTTCCATAGGACAGCTTCAGAACATTGAATTTCTTTAGATCCTCAGAACATTCACAGCTTCTGATTCCTGCTTCCATCGGACAGCTTCAGAACTTAAATTTCTTTGATCTTCAGAACATTCACAATTTCTGACTTCTGCTTCCATCGGACAGCTTCAGAACTTGAATTTCTTCTTTCATCACTTCATGCTAGATTGTATCTGAACATTGTTGAATGTACCAGAGCATCATCAGAGCATCTCTACATCCTGAAATGTTACAGAACAAAACTAAACGACAAAAGTCAGCATGAATGAGTCAGAACATAGAGTATGTTTCATAACACATAATATGTATCAGAGCCATATGGTATGTGTCAGAACACATAAACATAATGTTTCAGATCATATTCTATCATCAGAATATCTGAACATTCTTCCTTCTTGCTTCTGATTCTGAAGCTTCATAGCACTCAGCTTGCTTCAAGGATCCAAGAACTTGATTCATCTTGTTGCTTCTTATATTGATCTTGAATCTTCAATTCCTGCAACAACACAACTTAAAGCATAGAACTTTGCAAGTTCTGTTAGTAATGTGGGGCCTTTTTACCCGGTAACTGATAATATTTAATCAAATCATTTATCATATATATTCTCCCCCTTTTTGTCATAACATCAAAAAGAATATAAAAGATTCAGATGTAGAAAACGACAAAGGAAAGAAACAGAATTAAACTTTTCATTGATTAAACACGCAGGATTACAAAAGATGTATGCAGAATAAGCAGATGCAATCAAACAAAGAAAATTACAAGGACTTAAGGACTACAACCCTAGCCTAGTCATAATCTTAGCTAGCATATCATGAATCCCTGCGGCGTTCTCTGCATTCCTGTCCAGACTAGAACCTCCACTGTAGGAGAGATGCATGAATTCAAGGAGGAAGTGAGAGACAGTTCACAGGAAGAGAGTTAATGTCTCAAACGGGGCTTTCCCTTAACATAGAAGTCAAGAACATGATCCTTAACTTCATCCAATATCTCAAGAAAGTCTTCTTCCTTTGGATAAATGTTGATAACAGCATCACAGAAGAGATCTGACTTGAGACTTCTTAGAATCTTGAGAGATCCGTCTTGAAATCAATGTCAGCAATCCCCGAGATTTGTTTCTCAACCTGGAACCAGACAACCCTTCCAACCGTTCTATTCAAATAGATCGACCATCCTTGAGCCTTCGTCTTCGTTTTTGGTTTGAAACCATAAGCACCCAAGTCATCAGAGTCCACAGAAGATTTACACAAAACTTCCATTTCTGATGGAGGAATGTAGCGAGTTTTCAGTGGAGAAACCTCTTGAGAGGAACTTGAAGACGGATTCATGGTGAATGCTAGGTTGAAGATGAATAAACTAGGGTTTATGCAAAATGCAGATAAAGAGAGAGAGAGAGAGAGAGAGAGAGAGAGAGAGAGAGAGAGAGAGAGAGAGAGAGAGAGAGAGAGAGAGAGAGAGAGAGAGAGAGAGAGAGAGAGAGAGAGAGAGAGAGAGAGAGAGAAATAAATAGAGGGAAAAGAAACGTTTGAAGAGTATAAAAAGAAACTGAAATGATGAATGGCATTTAATGTTACATGACGTGAGGAGAGATAATAATGACAAAAGAAGTGATTAGCACAGTTACCTAAGTAGGCGTTCCCTCAACTGCACGCACGATTGTCCAGAAATAGTGAACACGTGTTTACCATCTGGATAGCCAGTTACAGCTGTTTTACTTTAAAAGAGATTCTGAGTCAACTTAGACAATGAAACGTTAGTAATAACAGAATCACTACTTCTAATTGATCACAATCAGAACTTCTTATAAAAGACTAATCCAATCTCATTTCAGAAGATACTCATACATAAGATCTTCTCATCTTCTCATTCTGGGCATAAATCCATACTGATATTCTTCAGAATGAACTTAAACCTATCTTCAGCAAGGGGTTTTGTAAAGATATCAGCCCATTGATGGTCTGTATCCACAAAGTTTAAAGATATAACACCCTTCTGAACATAGTCCCTTATGAAATGATGTTTAATCTCAATATGTTTAGCTTTTGAATGTAAAATAGGATTCGTAGATAAACATATAGCAGAAGTATTATCACAGAAAATAGGAATGTTACTCTCATATATCTGATAATCTTCTAGCTGACTTCTCATCCAGAGCATTTGTGTGCTACAACCAGCAGCAGCAACATATTCTGCTTCTGTTGTTGAGAGGGCAATAGTAGCTTGCTTCTTGCTGTACCATGAGATCAGGTGACTTCCAAGAAATTGACAACTTCCAGAAGTACTCTTCCTTTCTATTCTATCTCCAGCATAGTCAGCATCATAGAATCCTACTAAGTTGTAATCTTTGGATCTTCTGTAAACTAAACCAACATTAGTAGTACCTTTCAGATACCTCAGAATTCTCTTAACAGCAGTTAAATGAGATTCTCTCGGATCTGATTGGAATCTAGCACACAAACAAACACTGAAGAGAATGTCAGGTCTAGAAGCAGTTAGGTATAGAAGAGATCCAATCATACCTCTGTACAACTTCTGATCTACCTTCTTACTTACCTCATCCTTACCTAGGACACATGTTGGATGCATAGGAGTTTTGGCTTCTTTACTTTCAGAAAGATTAAACTTCTTCAGAAGTTCTTTCACATACTTCGTTTGATGAACATAGGTTCCATCAGAAGTTTGGTTGATTTGAATCCCAAGGAAATACTTGAGTTCTCCCATCATGCTCATTTCAAATTCAGCCTGCATAGACTCAGCAAACTCCTTTCTAAGTGTAGCATTAGATGTTCCAAAGATGATATCATCAACATATATTTGACATATTAAAATATCCTTTTTAAAGGTTTTACAAAAGAGAGTAGTGTCCACTTTTCCTCTAGTGAAACCATTTTCCAGAAGGAAAGAACTTAAACGTTCATACCAAGCTCTAGGAGCTTGCTTCAATCCGTATAATGATTTCTTTAATTTAAAAACATGATTTGGAGACTTGGAGTCTTCAAAACCAGGAGGTTGATGGACATAAAATTCTTCATCTATATAACCATTTAAGAAGGCACTCTTGACATCCATCTGATAAAGAGTGATGTTATGTTGAGTGGCAAAAGAAATTAATAGACGAATAGATTCTAACCTGGCCACTGGTGCAAAGGTTTCTGTGTAGTCAATTCCTTCTTGCTGACTATAACCTTGAGCAACCAGTCTGGCTTTGTTTCTTACCACTTCTCCCTTCTCGCTTAGCTTGTTTCTGAATACCCACTTAGTGCCGATGATGTTAAATCCTTTTGGTCTAGGAACCAAGTCCCATACATCATTCCTTGTAAACTGATTGAGTTCTTCTTGCATGGCAATTATCCAGTCTGGATCTTCTAGAGCTTGATCAACAGAAGTTGGCTCGATCAAAGAAACAAGACCTAATTGACATTCTGCATTGTTCTTAAGGAATGCCCTTGTTCTGATGGGATCATCTTTCTTCCCAAGGATCACATCTTCTGAATGAGCTGAAGCAAGTCTAGGTGATCTTCTGACTGTTGGCTCTTCAGAAATCCTGAGATTCTCTAAAGATGCAGCAACTTGATCTTCTGATCCATTGCTTCTGAGACTATCAGCTTCTGCAGCTTTGCTTCTTGGTTCTACTGCTTCTGATATATCAATATCAAAATCTGCAAAATTCTCAAACTGCTTTGGTTTTTCAAGACCAAGCTTATCATCAAACCTGATATTGATTGATTCTTCTACAATCAATGTTTCAGTATTGTATACTCTGTAGCCTTTAGAGCGTTCAGAATATCCAAGAAGGAAACACTTTTGTGCTTTAGAATCAAACTTACCAAGATGATCTTTAGTATTCAGAATAAAACATACACATCCAAAAGGATGAAAATTTGAAATGTTGGGCTTTCTGTTCTTCCACAATTCATAAGGAGTCTTATTTAGAATAGGTCTTATAGAGATTCTATTCTGAATATAACACGCAGTGTTTATTGCTTCTGCCCATAAGTCCTTAGCCATATTGGTTTCGTTGATCATGGTTCTGGCCATTTCTTGTAGAGTCCTATTCTTTCGTTCTACAACTCCATTTTGTTGTGGAGTTCTAGGACAAGAGAAATCATGGGCAATACCATTTTCTTTGAAGAACTCCTCAAAGAATTTGTTCTCAAATTCACCACCATGATCACTTCTGACCTTTATGATTTTACACTCCTTCTCAGTTTGGGTCTGAGTGCAGAATTCAAAGAACACTGAATGAGACTCATCCTTGTGTTTCAAGAACTTTACCCATGTCCAATGGCTATAATCATCAACGATGACTAATCCATATTTCTTCCCTTTGACAGATGCTGTTTTGACTGGGCCAAACAGATCAATGTGCAAAAGTTCTAACGGCCTTGAGGAAGAGACAACATTCTTAGACTTGAATGCAGGTTTGGAGAACTTGCCCTTCTGACATGCTTCACAAAGAGCATCTGATTTGTATTTCAGATTTGGGAGTCCTCTGACCAGATTTAGTTTGTTAATCTGAGAGATCTTTCTCAAACTAGCATGTCCTAATCTTCTGTGCCAGACCCATTGCTCCTCAGAAACAGACATAAGACAAGTCACCTTCTGATTCTTAAGATCCTGAAGATCTGTCTTATAAATGTTGTTCTTTCTCTTGCCTGTAAATAGGATTGAGCCATCCTTCTGACTTACAGCCTTGCAAGACTTTTGATTGAAGATTATATCATAACCATTGTCACTTAATTGACTTATGGACAATAAGTTATGCGTTAATCCTTCTACAAGAAGTACATTAGTTATGGAAGGAGAGTTACCAAGACTTATGGTTCCAGAGCCAATGATTTTGCCCTTCTGATCTCCTCCAAACTTGACTTCTCCCCCTGGTTTAAGCACCAGGTCTTGGAATGTAGACCTTCTTCCCGTCATGTGTCGCGAGCACCCAGAGTCCAGGTACCATGACATTTTGCTTTTTGTCCTCTTTGTCGCCAAGGATATCTGCAACAGAAATTATCTTCTCCTTAGGTACCCACAATTTCTTGGGTCCTTTCTTGTTAGTTTTCCTCAAGTTCTGATTGAACTTGGGTTTAGCATTATATGAAATAGGAGGAACAGAATGATAGTTTATGTTCTGAGTTCCATGATATTTCTTAGGTTTTGTCACATGCTTCTTGGTGTGTGTTATGTGAAAGCTTTGAGCATGTGATGTGTGCCTAATATCATGGGAGTGGCCAAATTTAAATTGGTTATACAGAGGCTTGTATGATATTTTCATATCATCCACAGATTCAAGCTTGTATGGGATTTCACCCTCATAACCAATCCCAGCTCTTTTGTTTCCTGACACAGCATATATCATAGAAGCAAGTTGACTTCTGCCAATACTTCTAGATAAAAACTTTCTGAAACTTAAGTCATATTCTTTCAGAATATTGTTCAGACTTGGAGTAGATTTTTCAGAGACAGAAGGAGATCCAGTATTTTTGGATAAATTTAAAACTTTTTCCTTCAGTTCAGAATTCTCCACTTCAAGCTTCTTAGTTTCAAATTCAAATAGCTTCTTCAGCTTTTTGTATTTGATACTAAGATGAGCCTTGAGTTCCAGAAGTTCTGTTAAACTGGAAACTAACTCTTCTCTAGACAGTTCAGAAAATACCTCTTTAGAATCTGATTCTGACGTAGATTCTGATCCATCATCTTCTGTAGCCATCAGCGCGAAGTTGGCTTGTTCTCCTTCAGAGTCTGATTCTGATTCTGATTCAGAATCATCCCATGTTGCCATAAGACCTTTCTTCTTATAAAACTTCTTCTTGGGATTCTCCTTATGAAGTTTTGGACACTCGTTCTTGTAATGTCCAGGCTCATTGCATTCGTAGCACATGACCTTCTTCTTGTCAAATCTTCTGTCATCAGAGGATTCTCCACGTTCAAATTTCTTTGAACTTTTGAAGCCTCTGAACTTCCTTTGCTTGCTCTTCCAGAGTTGGTTTAACCTTATGGAGATCATGGATAGTTCATCTTCTTCTTCAGATTCTGATTCTTCAGGATCTTCTTCTTTAACCTGAAAAGTATTAGTGCATTTTTTAACATTAGATTTTAATGCAATAGACTTACCTTTCTTTTGAGGCTCATTTGCATCCAGCTCTATTTCATGGCTTCTCAAGGCACTGATAAGCTCTTCCAAAGACACTTCATTCAGATCCTTGGCAATCTTGAATGCAGTCACCATTGGACCCCATCTTCTGGGTAAACTTCTGATGATCTTCTTTACATGATCAGCCTTGGTGTAGCCTTTATCCAGAACTCTCAATCCAGCAGTTAGAGTTTGAAATCTTGAAAACATCTTTTCAATGTCTTCATCATCCTCCATCTTGAAGGCTTCATATTTCTGGATTAGAGCCAGAGCTTTAGTCTCCTTGACTTGAGCATTTCCTTCATGAGTCATTTTCAAGGACTCATATATATCATAGGCCGTTTCCCTGTTAGATATCTTCCCATACTCAGCATGAGAGATAGCATTCAGCAAAACAGTCCTACATTTATGATGATTCTTGAAATGCTTCTTCTGATCATCATTCATTTCTTGCCTTGTAAGCTTTACGCCACTAGCTTTTACTGGATGTTTGTAACCATCCATCAGAAGATCCCATAGTTCACCATCTAGACCAAGAAAGTAACTTTCCAGTTTATCTTTCCAGTATTCAAAGTTTTCACCATCAAATACAGGTGGTCTAGTATAACCATTGTTACCATTATATTGCTCAGTAGAGCCAGATGTAGATGCAGGTGGATCTGTTGGAATTTCACCAGCCATCTTTTACTGAAGCGTTTTTCTCTTCCTGAATCTTTTCTAAACACGGTTAAGTGCTTGCACCTTATAACCGGCGCTCTGATGCCAATTGAAGGATAGAAAAACACTTATAAAGGGGGGGTTTGAATAAGTGTAGTATAAAAACTTGAACGATAAAAACAATTTGCACAGTTATTTTTATCCTGGTTCGTTGTTAACTAAACTACTCCAGTCCACCCCCACGGAGTGATTTACCTCACCTGAGGATTTAATCCACTAATCGCAACAGATTACAATGGTTTTCCACTTAGCCCACGACTAAGTCTTCTAGAGTATCCTGATCACAACCTGATCACTCTAGGAACAAATGCTTAGACACAAGCTAAGACTTTCTTAGAGTATCCTGACCACCACGTGATCACTCTAATTACAACTGCTTAGAAACAAGCTAAGACTTCCTAGAGTATCCTGATCAACACTTGATCACTCTAGTTACTTACAAATTAATGTAATCAATTCTAAGAGTATTACAAATGCTTCTGAAAAGCTATAATCACAATAGTGATATTTCTCTTAACGTTTAAGCTTAATCTCACTAATATATTACAACAGCAATGTAGTGAGCTTTGATGAAGATGAAGTTTCTGAGCTTTGATTTGAACAGCATTTCAGCAAGTTAATATTCACAGAAATCGTCAAGAATTGGTAACCTTGCTTCTCATCAAAACTTCATATTTATAGGCACTTTGAGAAGATGACCGTTGGGAGCATTTAATGCTTTGCGTATTCCGTACAGCATTGCATTTAATGTTTTACGCTTTTGTCAACTACCTCGAGCCTTGTTCACGCTGTGTCTACTGACGTTGCCTTTAATAGCTTCCAACGTTCCTTTTGTCAGTCAGCGTAGCCTGCCACCTGTACTTTCTTCTGATCTGATGTTTGTGTATACAACGTTTGAATATCATCAGAGTCAAACAGCTTGGTGCATAGCATCTTCTTGTCTTCTGACCTTGAAGTGCTTCTGAGCGTGATACCATGAGAACTTCAGTGCTTCTGCTTCTGATTTCAAGTTCTTCTGATGCTTCCATAGACCCATGTTCTGATTCTGCTTTGACCATCTTCTGATGTCTTGCCAGACCATGTTCTGATGTTGCATGCTGAACCTTCTGAGTCAAAGCTTCTGAGCGCTGATTTGTGCATACTCTTTATATATTTCCTGAAAGGGAAATTGCAATGTATTAGAGTACCAAATTATCTCACACAAAATTCATATCCTCGTTATCATCAAAACTAAGAATATTGATCAGAACAAATCTTGTTCTAACACCCTGGTGATCCATCCATTAAGCTACATCATGATAATGCTCCATCTTATCATGATATATCTGAATATAGACATCTGGTTGGTCGTCTCCTATACCTTTCAGCCACATGACCCGATATTACTTTCATAACCCAACAACTGGGCCAATATCTTACCACTCCCACCATCACTCACTACAAGGCAGCTACACGTGTCATCCGTTATCTCAAAGGTTGTCCTGCTCGTTGTTTATTCTTTCCCCGACAATCTTCCACTCAGTTGATTGGCTTTTCAGATGCAGATTGGGTTGGTTGTGCAGATACGAGACGTTCTATATCTGGCCAATGTTTCTTCATTGGAAAGTCACTTGTTTCATGGCGCACAAAGAAGCAACTCATAGTTTCTCGCTCCTCATCTGAGGCTGAATACCATGCCCTTGCAGCTACCACCTGTGAAATGCAATGGTTGATATATCTTCTTCGTGATCTTCATGTTTCCTCACCCAAGCCTCCGGTTTTGTATTGCGACAATTTAAGTGCCATTCATATTGCTGCCAATACGGTGTTTCATGAACGCACCAAACATTTGGAATTCGATTGCCACATTGTTCGCAAAAAGCTCCTAGCTCACGTGTTCAAACTATTACCGGTTTCATCCAAAGATCAACCGGCTGATTTCTTCACCAAAACGCTGCTGCCTCTTCCATTTCATACTCTACTATCCAAGTTGGGGATGATCAATGTCTATCCTCTAACTTTTGGGGGGATATTGCACAATGATAATATAGATGATAACTAACTTGTTTTGTATAGTAGTTTAGTTAGTTAATTGTTAGTTTAGGTAGTTATGAAATTATGTAGGCTTACCATCATAACTACCATGCTACTCATGCCTTGTATATATACCTCTTGTACCAACTTTATCAAACTAATGAAGATTAGATTTCATCTCATAACAACATTCCATGTGTCGGTATGGGACTTTTGTTGGTTAAAATTTAGTTAGAACTAGTAACAAATCCGTGCGTTTGCACGGGTTCTAGTACGGGACGCACATTTGTTTCATATGTATATTTTTTAATAGAAAAGTGTCTTGTACCCGTGAAAAAACAATAATTGAATGTATAGAAAAATGTCTAGTACCCGTGAAAAAATAATAATTAAATGTATAGAAAAATGTCCGGTACTCGTGAAAAAGTAATAATTGAATGTATAGAAAAATGTCTGGTATCCGTGAAAAAATAATAATTGAATGTATGGAAAAAATTTCGGTACCCGTGAAAATAATAATTGAATGTATAGAAAAATATCTGGTATCCGTGAAAAAATAATACTTAAATCTATAGAAAAATGTCTGGTACCCGTAAAAATATTTAGATCAATAAGTTTTTAATACAAAATACAATTTTGTTATAAAATATGTGAATAATAGAAGCTAAAAAATATAATAAAAATATAGAAGCTAAAAAAATTATGAATGAAAAGAGTATGAGAAAAATTAAAGAGAAGTTTAAGAACATAAAAATGAAAATAGTGAGAAAGCAAATAAATGGGTTGTATTGAAACAACAAAATATATGACATATAAGGCATAGTAGGATAGTTGGGTTGTATTAGACAGTTGATGTGATGGAAAATGTAAAAAATATCAATTTTGTGGAATAGTTTGTTGGAGTTGAAAGAGAAGTTTAACGATGGAGAATGGATCATGAGAGGTGACTTTAATGCTACTAAGGCTCGTGGAGAAAGGAAAGGTAGAGGAACGGCGTCAAACTCGACTGAGTTGCATGAGTTCGCGGCTTTCATGGATGATAGTTTGTTGGTGGATATCCCTTGCAAAGGAAAAAAATTTACTTGGTATAGCGGAGACGGTAAATCGATTAGTAGAATTGATAGATTTATTGTATCGAGCAAAATGGTGAATGATTGGAGAGTGGTGGGACAATTGGTAGGCGAGAGAGATGTTTCCGATCATTGTCCTATTTGGTTAGAAGTTGATAATAATAATTGGGGTACTAAACCGTTCATTTTTAATAATGAGTGGTTTTCTTTTGCTTCGTTTTTTCCTTTTGTGGAGAAATAGTGGAAAGGCTTTAGGGTGGAAGGAAGAGGGGATTACGTGTTGAAAGAAAAGCTTCGTCTTCTTAAAGAAAGACTTAGATGGTGCAACAAGGAAGTGTTTGGAAGAAAATATTTGGATGTAGAGGAAGGTGTTAAGGATATTAACATAGGGGACGATATATTGGAGTTGGAAGCGGAGGATCTTCATCTCGGCATTTTAAAGAATATGAAGGAAGCCACTAGCTGGTTTTGGTCTAAATTGAGAATTAAAGAGAACATGCTAGTCCAAAAATCAAGAGTTAAATGGTTAAATGAATGCGACTCCAATAACGACTATTTCCATAAGGTTATGAAAGAAAGGAGAAGACATAATCACATTGGTCCTATTAATTCTTCGGAGGGAAATATGAAAACGGTGAAGGAAGTTAAAGAGGAAGTAGTTCGCCATTTTTCTAGTAAATTTGGAGGAGTGGATGGAGTTACACCTAGTCTTGACGGGATTCTATTTGACAAGATTAGTGAGGAGGATAGAGGGTGGCTAGAAAGTCCTTTTCAAGATGACGAATTCAAGGAGGCTATCGGCGGTTGTGGCATATCTAAGAGTCCGCGACCGGATAGGTTTTCTTTCCTTTTTATCAAGAGGTGTTGGTCATTTTTAAGAGTAGACTTCATGAGGTTCTTTGATCATTTTTTTGAGGGAGGAGAGTTGTCTAAGGCAGTTACATCTTCTTTCTAGTTATTGATTCCTAAGACTTCTAATCTTCTTTCTTTGGATGATTATAGACCCATTTTCTTGGTGGGACGTATGTATAAAGTGATGGCTAAAATTTTGGCGGGAAGAGTGAAACAAGTTTTAAATTCCATTGTCTCTCCTTGTCAAAATGCTTTCGTTCCGGGTAGACAATTGCTTGATGTTGTTCTTGTGGCAAATGAAGTGGTTGACTATGCTAGAAAGGAATATAATTCTTTTCTTCTCTTTAAAGTTGATTTTGAGAAGGCCTACGATAAAGTATCGTGGGATTTCCTTCGTTATTTGCTTATTAATATGGGTTTGGGGGAGAGATGGAGGAGGTGGATGGAATTATTGATATTTAATAGTAATATGTCGGTTATGGTCAATGGTAGCCCGAGTAAGGAATTTGTTGTCAAGAGGGGATTAAGACAAGGTGACCCTTTATCGCCTTTTCTTTTTGTGTTAGTGACAGAGGCCTTAGCAAGGCTGGTGAGGAAATCTATTGATATTGGAGATTTTGAGAATTTTGTCATAAAAAGAAGTTGTAATGTGGATATTCTACAATTTGCGGATGACACTTTGTTGATTGGAGAAGGGACGTGGAAGCATGTAAAAGCGATAAAGATTGTATTTAGAGCGTTTGAGTTAATTTCGGGTCTTTGCATTAATTTCCATAAAAGTAAATTGGTTGGAGTTAATGTGTCGCCTCATTTTTTAGAAGCCACCGCTTTTTATCTTTCTTGCAAAATTGAAGATAGCAACTTTATTTTTCTTGGAATTCCGATTAGGTGTAATCCTAGAAAGGTTTCAACATAGTCTTCGATCTTGGATAAAGTGAGAAAGCGTTTGGCTCGATGGAAGAATCGTTGTCTCAATCTTGGAGGTAGAATTACTCTCTTGAAATCTATTTTGAGTTCTCTTACTATTTATACTATGTCTTTTTACAAGATGCCGGCTAAAGTAGTAAAAGAATTTACTAAGATTCAAAGTAATTTTCTATGGGGTGTGTTGAGGAGAAGAGAAGTATTCATTGGGTTAGTTGGAAAGTGGTGACGTTACCTTATTTGAAAGGGGGATTAGCGATAAAAAATATTTCTAATTTCAATTTTGCTCTTCTAAACAAGTGGAGGTGGAGGATCGCTCGAGGGGAGAATTCTTTATGGTTGGATATATTGAAGGCCCGATATGGAGATTTATGTTTGCAAGTTACTTGTGGTGGAGATGATTCCAAATTGTCTTCCTATTGTTGCACTCTGATTTTTACCCTACGATTCCAGTTCATTCGCACTGTCGCATTTTATTCGATTATTCTTTATGTTTACTGATCATTAATCAAAAATGCAAAAATATGTCTTGTTTCTCTTTTATTGTGTAGGACAAGGACTGGATCGAGAATATCAAAGTTTGCGAGATGATTCGTAACAGTTGATGTAAAAGTCAATATTTCGAATCAATTCCAATTTGAAGTTTAAAGTTTCATTCTGTTATGAACATTCTATGATTTTATATTAATTTTAGTTTTAATTCCAATTTTAATTCAAAATTGAAATGTTCTTTTAATTTGAATTATTATTAAAGTTAAAATTGATTGTTAATATAAAAAATCATTTCTCTTTTTTTATTGCTATTATTATTTTACATTTTTCTTTGATGACATTTTTCTTTATTATTATTATTAACCATTACTGCTTTTATTACTTGTATTATTTTTTTGTTGTTGTTTATGTCCAAATAAACAGGAAGAAAGATGGAATTGTTGAGGTCCCCACTCAAGCAAGCATTCCACGGTTTTCTTCTGCAGAGACCAATTTCTCCAAATTGTCCATCCTTACCTCTAAATTGTCCATCCTTACCTCTATTCCATCATGTGCCTGCAAATCAGAAAACAAACAAAACGGTCCAAAATACTGCTCCACCAACCTTGCAGCTCAGAAACTTGCAGTACAAAACAGTCCAAAAATTGCACAAGAATGTACCAAGCAAAACCTGCATCATTAAAGCAAAACAGGATAGAAGAACAAAGAGGAAAACTTAATGAACAAGGAGGCTTAATTCTTTTTTTTGAAATTCATCTCAGCTCTATATAACCAGCTGCTCAGCACACACAAAGGGAAGAAGAAAATTACAACAAAAAAACTCTGCCAAAAGCTTCCTCCAAATTCATCTTCAAACCTCACCGTTCCATCACTCACCAACTCTTATAATCTACATCCTCTTCACCATCACCTCAACACTGAGTTATTGATATCACAGCCAAAATCACCTTCACCATAGAAATCAACCTACATATGCTTAGCATAATCTCATCACTGATTCATAAACCTGCAAATCTTACACAGCTTCCAAACACAACGGTTCAACCTTCATAACAAAACCATTTTCACAAAAACGATACAATATCTCATACCTGCAAAAGCCACGTTCATAAACCTTCAAAAATCATCTCACCGAGCCACCCAAAACAAACGCACCATTCATCACATCACCTTCAAACTTTCCTTCGTACATCACCTCAGAATAGAACAACAACACAGTAGCCATTCCGCCGTAGAAGGCTACCTCACAAACTCTTCAACGCACACATCTCCGACCGAAGCACACAGCTGCGAGAGTTCGAGCACGCAATAACAAAACCATCAGTGACTCTCCCCATACCTTCATCTACCATCGATTCGACAACTCGAACAACACCAGACTCACAAACGCTCCGTTGGTAACCATTAACAATTCGTACCATAGCTTTTTGCTCTTTTTAATTGATGTTGCCCTGTTAATTTGTGACGTGACTGTGTCGATTGTGTTGATAATTTTATTGATGTTTGACTTGTTTTTGTGTGTTAATGAAACGAATTGCAAGAGACAAGGATTGAGGTATGAGTTTAATAGAGAGTGTATATTGAGAGAGAGAATGATGACCGAAAATGGGGAGAGGTTTAGTTGAGTTTTCGTTGGTTTTTGTTCTGATTGATGGTTGAAGTTTAGAGCAGAGAGAGACTGAGTGCGAGAGAAATCTAAGAAACAGAGGGAGTATGTTCTGAAACGTGAGAGAGGTGAAGTTGAGTGTTGGACCGAGAGAGAAAAGAGGGATGGGGCGGCCCCTCTTTAGTTTATTAGGGTTTTTGTTGGTTTCAAATTGTGGGCTTAAGCTGATGTGAGCCCAATCCATTTTCATTACTATATATCCATGTAAATTCAATACTACCCCTAGTTTAGTTATGCTTTTGTTTTGGGCTTAGCAATCTCAGCCCACCTGATTTTCTATGCTACGCCCTTGTTCCCAACCAACTCCCCCTCCTTGCTAGATTTTGTGTTTAACTTTGGGCCGAATTCTCCTTAAAAGCCCAGCGCCTCACATATATATCATCATCCCTCTGTAGCGGGTGCCTCACATATATATCATCATCCCTCTGTAGCGGTCACACCTCCTCTCTTGGTTTAACCTTCATATTTCTTTGGGCTTGACTGTTTTAGCCCAACAATTCCTTTTAATTACACCTTCCCTTTTATTTGTTTTAGTTAGCCCATTTCTTTTTTATTCTATGTTATATTTTTGTTCTCATTTTCATTTTAGTTTTATTTTGATATATGCTTTAATTTCTTTTATGATTATCAAAAAAAAAAATGCTTTTAATTATAATTTTTTATTTTTTTATTAAAAAACTCCAAAAATATATTTTTTTAAATTAATCAGTTGTCTTCTTTTAGTTACAAATATTAGTCTTTTCTAGTTAGACTTTCATTTTTTTTTTATATTAAAAATCCCAAAAATATTAGAGTAGTTCTTTAATTTCCAATTTTAGGTAGAATTAGATTAATACAATTTAGATTTAGAATTCCCCTCGTTTAGTTTTAGTTCTCTTTTTTTTTTCAACTTTTAAAACACTTAATAATTATCAAAAGTGGAGAACGATGAGCATCCTTGCATTGGGATTCAGTTCACAACTATCTACATTTCCCTTTAAAAAATACTCAACAAAAAAACACATAAAATACCTAATAAATTTCTGATTCTTAAAAAGTAGAGAAGAGTGAGATTCCTTGCATTGGGATTTAATTCACCATTATCTACATCAAAAAATACCAATCAATTCAATTTTTCTTTTCCTTTAAGAACGTGTTAATTCATTTCCACGACAATTGTGTAAGTCTCCAAAGGTCGAGCATCAGTGGAAGGCGACGTTTAACATCGTTCATCTAAAAAACACAAGAGCATACAAAAATTGTAAGCCGAACTACGGCTGCTCTGATTCCTTAAAGGGATACGTAGACATTGGGTCGTGGGGCCTGAACGAGCACATCTTTGTAAATATTTCTTTCTTTTCCCCGTGTTCCTTTTCTCTTCCTTTCTTCACGCGTTTTCGTTTAGTTTTAGGCTTTAGACTTGTAGATAACACCCATAGATTTAGACTAACAAGAGTGGATCCCGTCGAGTACGACGGACGTGAGGAGTGCTAATCCCTTCTCCTTGCGTAACCGACACCCTTACCTTTTTCTCTGGGTCGTAAGACCTTTATTTGTTTTTCCCGTTTGGTTTTAGTCGATGTTTTCCTTTCCCATCTCCTGGGATAAATAAATAATCGATGGCGACTTCATTGATTTTAATCCATGATGATTTCGATCCGGTTGTCAAACCTATTCTATTTGGTGGCGCAATATTCAAAAGGTTAGGCTTTCTTCTCTTTCTTCAAATGACCCAATTGTCTTTAATTGTCGATTTAGTGTTGGAAACGGTTTCAACACACCTTTTTGGGAAGTTAGATGGTTAGAGAATTTTATTTTGAAGGAAGATTTTATGGATCTTTATGCGGTCTCGTCTTTGAAAAAAGTCTCGGTGGCGGCTATGGGAGGTTGGTGTGATGGTGTTTGGAGGTGGGAGATTTAGGCATTTCGGAGGTCGAAATGGATGCGGCCAATTTGTTACCTTCTTTCACGGCCTTAAGGGCTCTTTTAGAGTCTTTTCGTGACTTGAACGGCGAAAAAGACACCGTGGAGTGGTCTCTCGATTTGGAGAAAGTTTATCGGTCTCTTCTTGTTATTCTTCGTATGCTTCATCGCGTATTCCATATGGTCCTTCAAATAGACATGATGAGGTTTTGGAGTGGATTTGAAAATGGTGGTTCCTTTTAGGATAAAAGCTTTCGGGTGGAGACTTCTTGTGAATAGGTTGCCTACTAAAGATTTTTTGTTGTGTAGAGGTATTTCCTTATCTTCCTCTTCTTCTCACTTAAATTGTATTTTTTGTGAATTGCATACGGAAGATAGGGATCATATGTTTTTTAGGTGTAAAGTGATTAACATAGTTTGGAAAGAAATTTCTTTGTGGGTGGATTTTCTGGAGTTTCCGGGAGGGATTGAGGACTCGTGTATCTCGTCTTTTATGGAATGGTACACTTGGAGCCGTGTAAAAAGACTTAAAGATGGCAAATTGGGGGTGTTATGGTTAGCCACTTTTTGGATCATATGGCTAACTAGGAATGGATTTTGTTTTAGAAATGGGGTGTGGAACATAAACATCATAGTTTGGAATATTAAGATTTTGGTTTGGAGGTGGTCCTTTTTTTGGCGATATTGTCCATCCAAATATTAGATTTTACGATTTTATTAAAGACCCTTTATCTTTTATGTCGTAATTTTTATTTGGTTCGTAATATCGTTTTGGCGGCTTTGGACCCTTCTTGTGTATCAAGGTTGGAGAACCCTTAGTTCTCCTTTTTATTGATTTCTTGCTTACACAAAAAAATAAGGAAATGGAAGAAGGGAAGATGAAAAACAAATTTGAATGTTGATCAGATTATGTCTTTGTGTTATCGTGAAAGAGAAAGATGCAACAAGAATGGGGTATTCGGAAATATTAAGCTTTTCTATTTCCTAAATGTGAATGTATGGTATTTGTTTTTTTTAATTTAAAAACTTACATGCCATGTGTCGCTATGGGACTCTTTGTTGGTTAAAACTTAGTTAGAATGGTTGACTGAACAAAAAGGCGACGCCTCTTTCTTCTTGTTTATGTTTTCTTTCTTCTTTTTTATGTTTTCTTTCTTCTTATTTCTCCATGCGATACCAATCAAACCTCTTTTGTCCATTGCATTTAATTCAAAACTAGCTCTAGCCTCATGCGATAAATTTTTTTTTTTATAAATTAAAAACAACCAACCAACAAAACATAGAACTACTATGACTATGATTTTCTCATCCTTTGATGAGAGTTACGTAGGCACAACAAAGTTGTAAAATCAAGACGAGTCTACTAATTTTTTTCCCAACTTAAACCTTTGTAAATATCTTTTCTTTCTTTGACGGAAGACAAATAATCAAATTAAACAGAGTGTCACCTTGCTTTCGATTATTCGAGGATAAAAATAGAGTACCCCAATTTTCCCATTTTAATCTAGTTTAATTATAAAGAGAGGTTTGATATGAATCGAGTCAAAATTCCTCAAAGATGAAGAGCACTCGAAAGACAAGCTATGTTGCTTATATTCATGTACTCGGAAAAAAAAGAGAATATCACGTCCGATTAATCCTATTTCATGCGTGAAAGAACAAATTGAATTCGATTGTATAATTAAATTTTAAGAAAGTGTAACCTAATTCATGACATAATGTTCTAGAAATAAATACAGTTAAGGTGTACTTGGCAATGAGGTGTAAACCTTAAAAAGCTAAAAATGGGCTAGGCCCAAAAGTTCTATCATAAAGTAATAAAAAATCAATATTATATAATTAAAAAAGAAAAAGAAAAAACGTATTCCTTTTTTAAGAAAAAACTTAAAACAGGTGAACTATCCTTTTGTTTTCTTTGTTTGCATGAAAATTAACAAGGAACCCTCTCTTCCTTTTTTTTCCATTTAATACCCTTTCTCTGTAAAAACTCATCTTTTCTCTTCATCATGAAAACTAAACACATATCGATTTTCTCAATAAAGTGCAACATATGCAAATGAAAAAACTCTCACGCATCTTCTATTCGAGAAAGAAAATCCAATCAGAATAAAGACTAAAATAAAAAAGGGTCACCGTAAAGTGGTGGCGCTGGTACCACGATGGCAGTGGCAAAACGCGCGACAAAGGGTGGTTGCGACGAAGGGTGGTTGCGACAAAATGTGGATTTGGCTTAAAACCATACTAAAATTAACCGGTTTTTTTTAACCGGATTTGGATATGGATATGGATAATTTATATAACCGGATAATTTGAACACTCTTAGTGATGGTTAGGGCTGTAAATGGAGCTGAAGAACCGAAATCCACCCTGGAATCGGTCTAATGGAACCGGACCATTTGACCGACCGAAACAAAATGTTGGTCTAGTAATGGATATAATTTTAATCTGTATCCAGAACAAATAACCGGACCATTTATCCAACGGATACCCGGTAAGCATGCATATAAATTCTTTAGTTTTTTCATTTCATCATTTTTCCCCTCTCTTTTCACTCCCTCTCTCTCTCTCTCTCTCTCTCTCTCTCTCTCTCTCTCTCTCTCTCTCTCTCTCTCTCGTGTCTTACTCTTCTGTTCCGTCTCCTAGGGTTTCTTCTTCCTCCCATATTCCGATCAAGCCAAAGTGGTTCCTTGCATGAGTGTTTGAATCATTTATGTTAGTGTGATTTATTCAAGAATTCAAGCCTATTACTAGTACTACAATCGTGTAATGTTTCAAAACTCTTATAGTTCTTATTTATGTTCGCCTATTGTTTACAATGTTTGCATGTTTGATATATTGAATACTTCTTTACCTGGTATCAATTTTCGCATAAAATGTTGTGATTTCGGAATCGTTCTTGACCCTGTTTCAATGATGTTATGAAATTTTGACCTAAACAGTTTGAGTATTTGATTTGTTGTTTATATTGCTTGAGTTGTGATAAAAAATGTCTAAGAGGGTGATTATGTTTATGAGTATTGTTTTCATTAGGGTTTCGAGGTTTTGAATTGAGGTTCTTTCTGTTTCAATTTCGAACACAATTTTGACCTAAATTGTTTGAGTATTTGATTTGTTCTTTATATTGCTTGAGTTTTGAGAAGAAATTGTTTGAGTATTTGATTTTGTTGTTGAGTTTTGTTCTACATTAGGGCTCGGCCTTAGGGTTTTGAATTGAGGTTCCAATTGTATTTGTGTTACTCAGTTTTGTTCATATTTCATCATACATTATTGTTTGATTGATATTTTTTCTTTTTGCCATGTCTTTTCAAGATTCTTTATTGACTCCAACAATGGATGATCTTATTGATATTAACATGATGCTTGATGGGAGTTTGGAAGAGGAGACAACGGACAGAGGAAATTTAGAGATTGGCGAGATGATTGATTTGGACCTTCCAGTTACACTTCCAAATGACAACACTACTCAAAATACAACTACTACTCAAAATACTTCTACCACACAAAATACAACTACTGCTGATGATGGTGCAACCCCTCTAGTTGACCCATATCAGAGTTCTCAAAGTCATAGAAATGCATTTGGTAAAGCTCCTCATCCTAAGAAGTCTGCTATTCATACTGAAATGGTTCTTATAGAAATGCCCGATGGTACCAAGAAGTGGAAATTCAAATGGTGTGGTAAGCTTTACACTTATGATGTGAAATGGAAAAGTACTTCTAATGGTAAGAAACATTTAGAAAACTGCATTCAGAGAAAGTTGAGGCTGAAAGGTAATACTGACAAACATGTTGCACAATCTAGGTGTTGATAATACTCCTAGTTTAGCAACTTGGACATATAATCATGTTAGGGTTAGAGAGGTTGCAACTCATATGATTCTAGGTCATGAATTTCCTTTTTCTGCTATGGAAGGTGTTATCTTTAATGAGTTTCTTAGAGAAATTTATCCATGGTACAAAAAGATTACTAGACAATAGGTTAAGTTTGATTGTGAGAGATTTTATGAGGCTGAGAGAGCTAAGATGAAAAAGTTTATGTCTTTGATTAACAGGATCAGTCTTACAACTGACTTGTGGTGGTCTAGTGAGCAGAGGATAGGTTATATGACTGTGACTGGTCATTTAATTGATTCAAAATGGCAGCTTCACAAAAGAGTTTTATCTTTTAAGAATGTGCCACCACCACATTCAGGTGAGGTTTTGTGTAGAGAATTTATTAATGTCGTGGATGACTGGGGCATAAGGGATAAGGTTGTTTCAATTTCAGTTGATAATGCTAGTGCCAATGATAATTGTATTGTTAAGTCGAAGAGAGATTATTCTGGTAGGAGAAATCTACCATTGAATGGTAAACTGTTTCATGTGAGATGTTGTGCACACATCCTAAATTTGTTGGTTCAGGATGGTTTTGATATGATTAAGTTGACTGTTGATAAGATTAGGAATGGGATCAAATACTTGCTGAATTCTGAAACTAGATGCAAAGTCTTCAAAAAATTTGTTGATGAGTTGCAACTTGAAGGCAGAATGCAAGTGTTGGATACTAAGACTAGGTGGAACTCAACTTGGTTGATGTTGTCCACTGCATACTGTTGCACCCCAAAATGTGCCCATCTAATTCCATTTCTAATTGGCTTATGTTTTCCCATTTTATTTGCATTATCATCCCATCAGGTCATAAATAAAATCATGCATTTATAAATAATCTGGAAATGAGAGCAAGGATCATATATGTAAGGATTCAGTTATGGCTCTTTGTAAATATTCACATACTTGTGGTCATTATTTGAACAAGATATATTGTGATATTCTCTGACTCTATCGTTCACCAATTCAAGGGGTTCCTAGTGCTGATTGAGATACAAGAAATAACTCATGGTTTGTGCAATAAGGCGATGATGAGTTTGTTTATCTTGTGACACATCGAGTTAAGGTCTTATGCATATTAAGGTTGCTTCAAGTACTAATTATTATGAATTTAATCAGGAGTGCTCAATTTGGATCTAATTATTATGGAACTATGTCAAAATTACAAGTTCAACTACCAAATTTCACTATTCAATATCCATTACAAAAAGCCAAACTCAAAAATATATACATTCCTCATTGGTTGACTTTCTAGTCACAGTTGACTTTTATGGTCAACTGTTGACTTCTGGTCAACATTCGACCATTGACCCTAAAATTCTGACTTTTGGTCCTTTGACTCAGTTGGACACCTTAAATCTATTTCTTTCATTTTTTCTAATTTCCAAACCATATTCACCCATTTCACATTCATGTAACTAAGCATTACCAAAGGAGATAACATAATTTCAAACTTGTAGTGGCAGCCACAAAATCAGTCATTGAGGTCCATAAAAATCAGTTCATAAGGAAACTTCATACAATTCAGAATCCTTTAAACAGTCAACAAAAAATATCATGCCATGTACATCCATTTCAAAGTAAAAAAAAACTACACAAGTTTATACTACATCAGTGTTCCTAATCTCCATTCCAAGTCGTACTCTACAAAAGGAAGTGTTTCAAGTCTTCAGCACACCAACTCCTTAATTCTCTAATGCTGCCTCAAATAACTAGCTACTCCGAACCGAAAAGTTGCAGCCAATTGAACCATAAAACCTGCATATACATAAACCACATATCAGCCCCATATTTCAATTCCAAACATTCAAAAAAAAATAGACCCACATCTCAGCATGCTACATGATTCAAGCCAATCCAAATTCACATTCATACAACACATAACATATTATCCAGGCCTACACAAACTTCCAAACAATAAAGACCTCAAACCAAAACAGATAAATCGGTTCAGATTTCCAATGCAAATCAACTCAGTAGGAAACTTTAACTTGCACAAAGTTAATAGTAAAATTGGTTCAAAGATCAATGGAATCGGTTCAGCATAATTCAGTATGTCAGAAGTTCTTAGAATTTTCCAAAGTGAATTAACAGAATAAGACAGCTCCTAACAAACTCTCAACTAACCTAACCAACTATAACAGAATTATAACAACCTAGAACATCTCTAACAGATTTTTAACCAATTTATAAACTACAATAACCAACTTCAATTTCCACCCTAAATCTCATAACTAGGGGTGTTCAAAACCAAACCAACCCAATAGGAAACCGCAAACCAAACCAAACCGAAACCGCAAAAAACCGCATTTGGTTCGGATTAGTTTGGGTCATCTTTTAATAAAACCGCACGGTTCGGTTCGGTTTGAGGTTTGTATTTTGTAAACCGAACCAAACCAAATCAAACCATATTATGTTACAACCTAATTTTTACTTAACTCACATCCAACCCAAACTTAAACCTAATATACCTTAATCTTATGATTACTAACAATTTTCTCATTCTTACATATATAATTTAAGTCCCGATCTTCTTAAATCTCTAATAACATTATCGCACCTTCTTTGCCACATACATCGTACCTCTTCTTCTATAATCTCCACTATCTTATATTCTTTCTTTTTCACTTTCTCATTTTTATGTAAATGTTTCGTATTTCAGTTTCGTTTTTGTCGTACATCTTCTTCTCTAATCTCTCAACTCTTTTCTTTTTCTTTTTCACCTTCACTAATCTCTCGTCTCTTCTATTTTTTGTTTCATTATAATAATTTTTATACTATTTTATGCTATTATTTTATGTTTAATATTCCACTTTTGTCTAATTTAATTTTTACATAATAATTGAAAAATTATTGTCAAAATATGACGAGTTTTGTTGTTATTTGATAGTGTATGAATGTCTAAATATAAAATCATGTTGTCATCTATATGTGTATGTATAGCTCAATAAAATATTTGTAAGGAACCGAACCAAACCGCATTAGTTTCGTTTGGTTTGGTTCGGATTTTTTTTAAAAGTCAACCACACCAAACCAAACCAAACCGCACGATTTTTTCTCTTGCTGTTCGGATGATTTTTTTCGACAAAACCGCCCAAACCGCACCGCGAACACCCCTACTTATAACAGAATCCTCTCAATCCAAGGGCTCACAATTACTCTCCTCTAACTGGATCAACTCCATTCTACTCTATATATTCATGACTTTATCTTCAAGCCAGGGTGCCCACCATTTTTACTCACCTTCAACTTCCATTTCTTATTCTCCCCATTCTTCTTTATCTCCATACTCCAACCACTCTCCATATTCATCTCATCGTCTTCATCACTCAAACCTCATATCTCTGCAAATTCTCTCTCTCCAACCTCTCTCTCCAATTACCCTCACTATACGCTCGGTTTTCAGAAGCTATTGGAGCTCCACAATCGGAGCTCCGATTAAGCTTGAGCTCGGCCTCCATCCTCCTATTTACAAGTCATCCTCTGCAACTTCTCTCTTCATCAGTTCGTGCCTCCCTCACACTCTATTCAACAACTCAAACAAAGAAACACAAAAAAGAAAATGAATCAGAAGAAGACGAAGATACACACACAAAGGAGAAGAACGAGAATTGAAGTTACCTGAAACCGAAGTTCCCCTCGCGTTTATTTCGCCAAGATACAATCGTCGAAGAGCCGTCGGAGCTACTCCGGTAGGTAAGTAGTTGTTTAACCTTTCTTCGATATTCTTGATGCCATGTGGTAGATTTGTATCCTTTGATTATTTTCCCCATGGTCTTGTTCCTTTGTTCGTCACCATCGCTGATTAATTGAACATTTAGCTAGATCTAGGGTTTCACTTTGGGTTTGATTATGAGAATTTGAGGGAGAATCAAAGAAAACAGAAGATATTGTCGTAGTCGGGGCAACGTAAAGATTGGTTTAGAGGTTTCAATCGGAGGTTTTGACCTCCGGCCGTTGCAGTCGCCGCCATGGGGAGATTTCTGGCCACTGTGTTTTGAGAAATGAGAGCATGACATGAGTTTGAGAGGAAAAGCTGATGAGTCACGAGTGAAACCCTAAATCCCTCTTTCAATTATCTTTTTATTTTATTTTTAATTATAATAAGAAAATCTGATAAAAAAAACCTTTGCTTGGGCCTCACCGTATTACTGCACATACCCCCCTGTGGCCCATGATACGCATTTTTTGCTATAAAAAATCTATAACAAAAACACCCTTTGGGCTGGGCCCTGCGCCCACTGCTCTTCACACTCTAATTTCAATTTGACACCCCCTGTTTACATTTTTATTTTATATTTTATTAGTTTCTTTTGCCATTTCTTTTAGGTGTTAAAATGCTAATTTTTCCTATTAGTCTTAGGCCTTTAATACACAATTTTTACATATAAAAACGATCACAAAAATACTAGTTTAGGCTAATTCTTTGGTTAGAAATCATTTCTTCAGAAAATCAAAAAAAATAAATAGTATCTTTTATTTCATTTTAGCACTATATTTTGAATCATTTGTTTTCATGTTTGGTGCTTTATTTGTCAAGTCATTCTTAGTCAATTTTGTACTAATTTTGTATCATGCTCACTTGTGATTTTTACTTGTAATTTCACTTGTATGTTCCTTAGAATTTTGGGACTTGTAATCTTCACATGCTAACTAGGCTAGCTTTCTCTCAAAAAATCCTTAAATTGTAGGTAGAAACCATGACAACATTAGGATCTAGAAATTCCCATTCATATTAGGCTAGCTCTTTTTTCTTTTCAACTTTAAAACACTTAACTAATATTTGAATCTAATTCCCCTTAAAAGATACAAAGAAAACACTTCAAAACATCTAATAAAGGTCAAAACAATAAAAAAAAAAGGGAAATTAAAACTCTCGTCTCCCTTGCTTAAGGGAATCACTTGAGTGGAAATTCCCAATCATAAAAAACACCAACCATAGAGCAACTCGAGTCTCCCTTGCTTTAGGGTGCCACTTGAAACGCTCAAACTCTCTTCTCTCTTGCCTTCAGGGCATTCTTTCTCTTAATCGGACACGTTGCTTCCTTTCGATCGCAGACAGGTAACACATAAGACTCCACTCAACGAGCTGCTATCCTAATGCTAGATTGCGAATGTAACTTCGTCCACTAAAAAATACAAAAAACAAACAAAAACATGTGAGCCAAACTACGACGCTCTGATTCCTAAAAAGGATACGTAGGCATTAGGTCGCGGGGCCTAAGTGAGCACAACTATTTATAAACCTTATTTTCCCCGTATTTCATTTTCTTTCTTTTGCATGCATTCCCTTTGCATTGAGATTTAGATTTATAGCTAACACACCCTTTAGATAGCAACAAACATAGGTGGATACCATCGAGTACGATGGACGTGAGGGGTGCTAGTACCTTCCCTTCGCGTAACCGACTTCCGTACCCTATCTTTGGTCGTAAGACCTTGTTCTTATTCGTTTTTAGGTTTGTTGGCGTTCCTTTCCTTTTAGGATAGATATGTTAGTGGCGACTCTGTTGTTCATATTTCGCGAGCGTGCGACACATACCACTATAGAGAAGTCTGGCCTAGATATGCTGAAGAAAATGGTACATTTCTCAACTATTTTCCTGATGCAAATGATTTGGAAGATGTTCATGATATTTGCAAGTTCTTGGAGGTTTTTGCTGATGTTACATCAATTTTTAGTGGTACCTCTTACCCTACTGCTAATTTGTTTTTGGCTGAGCTTTACAGGGTGAAGGTTCTACTTGACAAACCTTCAAGTATCTCAAATAATCCTCAGCTGCAAGCGCTTGCTAATGAAATGAAGTTAAAATATGACAACTATTGGTCAGAGTCTAATACATTGATTTCTATTGGTGCAGTTCTTGATCCAAGGTATGTACATTTTACAAGTAGATAGTTAATTATGATGCCATTGTATTGTACAATAGTTAGCTACTATTCTGCTTTGTATGTTGCCTTGAGATTCAACCTTGGATGATAAATTTTGTTGCCTAAGTTATACATCTTGAGGCCACTTCTATGTCTCTGATCTACTTGTGGTTCTGTTTGATGAATTATTCATATGATGACTTCTGTTGCCTTATTGTGTACTTCTATTTTATTTAATCTTGGCCTTTGATGAATATTGAGGCCACTTTTATGTCTCTGATTTTCTTGTGGTTCTGTTTGATGAATTATTCATAGGATGACTTCTGTTGCCTTGTTGTGTACTTCTGTTTGATTTAATCTTGGCCTATGATGAATTTTGTTGCCTATGAAATACATGTTGAGGCCTATGATTTATGTTGCCTTGTCATCTACTTCTGTTTGATTTAATCTTGGCCTATGATGAATTTTGTTGCCTATGAAATACATGTTGAGGCCTCTGATTTCTATTGCCTTGTTGTGTACTTTTGTTTGATTTAATCTTAGCCTATGATGAATTTTGTTGCCTATGAAATACATGTTGAGGCCTATGATTTATGTTGCCTTGTTGTGTACTTCTGTTTAATTTCATCTTGGCCTATGATAAATTTTGTTGCCTAAGAAATACATGTTGAGGCCTATGATTTCTGTTGCCTTGTTGTGAATTGTGAATCAACCTTGGGCTATGATGAATTATGTTGTCTTGTTGTGAATCTGAGGCCAATTCAATTATCTAACATTGTGAGTTGTGACTCAATTGTGCCTATGATTAATTATGTTGCCTAGTGAGTTGTGACTAAATTGTGCCTATGATAAATCTGAGGACAATTCTGTTACCTCCTTCTGATGTGACTTTAGTTGTGTCTAGGGCCAATTCTGTTACCTCATAGTGTCTTTTGTTGCCTATGATGAAATCAAATTCTGAGGCCAAACAATGTTGAAAATAAATTATGCAAATAGGTATAGCTGAATTTAAGTTGGTTGACAACTCTACTTGTTCAAATAGGTATAAAATGATCTTCATCAAATGGGTATATCCCTTCTTGTATTCAAATTCTACTCAAGCCACGGCCTATGAACAAGAGTTGGCAACCAACTTAAATTCTCTCTTCCAATTATATCAAGATACCTATGGAACCAATGGTGAGAATGTCCCTGGATCTGAGACTCCAGAGGTTGGGTCTAGTTCTGGGTTGGGAAGGAGGAGTTTTGAAATGTTTTTAGAAACTGTTGTTGGTAACACTAATTCAAAATTTGATCTTGAATTATATCTTGAGGAGCCTCCCTTAAAAGTTCTCCCTAAAACTAAGTTTGATGTTTTAACATGGGGAATGAAGCCAAGTATCATGTGTGAATACAAGATTACACTCAAAGATGTTTTTGATTCATGGCAAACTCAAATAAGCATTCAAACAACAAGACGGAAGCAGAAAACCCAAAGAAAAGCAAGCATTGATCACTCATAGGTCAACCCATTATGTTTATATGTTTATAGGTTGTCTCAACACAAGCAAAACAAGAAGAATGCAGAAAAACAGCAGTTAGGTCGACCTACCATCAACCTAGGTCGACCTAAAATGGAGAAAAATTCATATACCCCTGCTAGGTCGACTCACACATCATTTAGGTCGACCTAAATTGATGAATTCTACATACCAGCCTGTTAGGTCGACCTACACATCAACTAGGTCGACCTAATCTGTGAAAATATCCCCAGAATGCATCAGAAGAGGATTCTGGTCGACCTACTCCTTCAACAGGTCGACCTAACTGGGAGCAAAATTCTGCAAGCTCTGTTAGGTCGACCTAAGCACTACAAGTGGTCGACCTAACTGATCAAGAAAGTTCAAAAATCAGTTTTTCTTGGTTCTAACTGTTATGCAATCATATATATTGTGCAAGAGTAATTATTCAAGAAACACCAACGACTGAAAGATACACAAACGCTTCTCATCTTCGTTCTTCATCATCTCCAACACAATTACACATAATCATTCTTGCGTTGCGGGTTAGTGATGAGTTCGATAACGTCCATGGAACGGAATTGAAGATTCCTAGTGGGTGAAGGTTTGTGGGGTTTGTTGGTGAATAAAATCTGCGGGTTTTGTCCTCCACGACGGGTGGTTCTTGGGGGTTTTTATCAAGAGGCGTTCATTGAGGATTCGGCTGAGTGTAACGATTGAGGAACGGGGAGTTCAAGGAATCAAGACACTGCAGAAGGGAATCAAAGTGAAGCTCTTGGATAACCTTGATCTTGGTCAAGATTAAGGGGGAAGAAGATTCAAAGGATCGACATAATTGGTTTATCGTTTATCGCTTTGTTATCTTCTTTGTATATACTACTTTCAACATTAATGAAAGATTACCCAATTTCAATTTGGAATTGGGGGCAGACGTAGTCGTAGCGAGGACGATCGACGAACTGCCTAAACAAATATCGTGTTCTTGTCGCTTTTACTTTTTCATTTACATTCTGTTCATATTTGGTTATAATAGCAAATTGATCAACGATTCGAGTGTTAAGATTGTGAATTAAGTTCGTTCATAAACATCACAATCCATCACACATTGAATTACCTTCAATTTGATCATTATCACCAAGTGTTTGTATATTTGTTTCTATCACTCTTACTGCATTGCAAACATTGTCCATCATACAAAAAGTTAATCTGATTTTCATAAGAGAAACATCTTGATTCTGCGACATATACTCTTATCATTTACTTCAAGTCTTTGACTGGTTTTTCCAAACACATATATAATCGTTTCGATAGTGGTTCGGAATAGACGCGAGTCGATTCAGAATTCACTTCCGCTGAAAAGTCGTTTAAATCCGTAAAACTGTGAACGATCTATTCACCCCCCCCTCTAGATCCTAAGGCCAGCGTCTAACAAGTGGTATCAGAGCCTGGTTTATTCCGTGCTACGTGAAACACTTATTGGAAAGATGGCTTCCGGACCTAAAGGGGCTCATAATAGAGCTCCAGTTTTCAACGGCGAAAACTACGGCTATTGGAAGGATTGTATGTGTGTCCATATCAATGCAATTGATAGGAACATCTGGACAGCTATTGTCAATGGTCCATTTCAGATCACCATGACAAATGCAGCTGGTGCAGTTGTTCCAAAACCAGAAGATACTTGGAATGCTGAAGATGAAAAGAGATATGCATACGATTGGAAAGCGAGAAACATTCTAATCTCAGCTCTAGGAGTTGATGAATACTATCGCGTTTCCCATTGTAGATCAGCTAAAGCTATGTGGGACACATTGCAAGTTGCCCACGAGGGAACGGATGATGTCAAACTAGCTAGGATCAATACGTTAACTCAAGAGTTCGAACTCTTCCACATGGAAGATGGTGAATCCATCGAAAACATGCAGAAGAGATTCGTTCATCTGAAAAATCGGTTAAATTCTCTTGATAGACCTGTTTCCAATGCAGTTGCTACTAACAAAATCTTAAGATGTTTGAACAGGGAATGGCAACCCAAAGTTACAGCAATAAAGGAAGCAAATGATCTAAACACTTTAGATATCACAACTCTATTTGGTAAACTAGAGGAACATGAACAGCACCTTAAATGCCTTGACATGCATGAGAAAAGGACAAAGAAAGAAAAGAACATGGAGAAAGAGGTAGAGAAGAAGTCAATAGCTCTAAAAGCTTCGAGCTCCAAGACCTCAAAACGAGAGCCAAAGGATAGTGACACAAGTGATGACGAAGACTCCGATGATGAGGAAATGGGACTGTTTGTGCGAAGATACAACAAATATCTAAAGAAAAATGGAGCAAAACATTCCGACAAAGGCAAAAGATCGTATACTCCTTTATATAGTAAATACACTTTTGTACCAAAAGTATCAACTAGCAAAACTCCATATTCTCATCATATTACCTGTCATTATTGTTGCAAAAAGGGACATACCATTGAAAAATGCAAATTTAGGAGAATTTTAGTTCCTAAAGGAGTATTTCAATGGTTGCCTAAGTGCAACAAATTGTGTACTCACTACCAAGGACCCAATGAAAATTGGGGACCTCCCTCTTTAAATTAATCTTGCAGGAAAAGTGTCTTGACATTGCCGAAAGGTTGTGGTTCCTTGATAGCGGATGTTCAAGACACATGACTGGAGACCTATCTCTTTTCGTTGAGTTTCAAGCAAAGAAAAAGGGGTATGTCACCTATGGAGATAACAATCGGGGAGCCATACTTGGTAAAGGAAGTGTAGGTAACCCTTCTACCACTACTATAACTGATGTGCTGCTAGTAGAAGGTCTTAAACATAATCTTTTAAGTATAAGTCAATTGTGTGACAAAGATTTTAAAGTAATGTTTACAAATTCTGGCTGCACAATAGAACATACTAAGAAAAGAGACATTATGTTTAAGGGCTTGTAATACGGTGAACTGACTTTTATTTTTATAAGCAACAATGTTGCGGTGAGCAAGACCTTTTATTTTGTCCAATTTAGGAAAGGTATAAAAGTACAGGAAAGACCTTTTGAGAAAAAGAGTTCGGGGGGTAAGTTATGAAAAGGGAAGGTGTTAGCACCCTTTTCATCCGTAGTTATCTACGGGCTCTTAGTTTGCTTAGCTCGTTTTGTTTTGTTTGAAAAGCTTGAAAAAGCAAGTGTGTGTGTTTTGAAAGACAGTTTGATTTTTGAAAATGTCTGAAGAGACAATGTTGAAAAATGGGATGTGGAAAGCATTTTTATGTTGAGCAAGCAAACTAAAGCTTTTTACCCTACACTTAGTCTCTCCTATACTTTTATGCTTTTGGAAGGGATATGGCTAACCATACCATTTGTGGGTAGGTAGTCCTATCTATTGGACGTGTTCGGGACATCGAAGGATCATCGAAGGTCGTTGAAGGCAACAAGATAGAGGTACCTTTAGCAAATTCGAAGGGACAATCATCTTTCGTAGGCAGCAGTTCGAGGGACTAGATCATGTATTTGTAGGCAACATCGGGGTCATCGAGGGACCATGATCTTTGATGATTTTTGTTTATCGAGGGACATTTGCTATTTGGTACCTCTATATTCGAGGGACGCAGCCATATAATCGAAGGCAATCGAGAGGGGCGTACCCTAGGGGTGAGTGAGTGCAAGTGTGTTGATTCAGATATATTATCTTTGAGTTAGTGATCTAACGGTTAATTGATTAATCTTGCCATACACGCCCTAACATACATCTAGCAGTTATAAGGGTGCGGAAAATAAATCAGAAACATAAGGTCCTACGCTATTACAAGGCTTCGGGGGAGGGGATTACAATTTAAAAAATGGGGATAGAAAACTTATTACAACAATCGAATAAAAATAAAACGAATAAGTGTGCAAAATTAAGTACTTGTAAATGTCCATGAAAATATTCCGAAAGCCTCAAGTGTAGTACTTGAAGTGGAAAATAAATCCACAGGTTCTTCAAGTTCCAGTGCCAAGTAAACCCGGAGATCCTCCTTGTGCGGGATGGGGCGATCCACGGTGAGACTTTAATGGTGGTAGCGCGGTTGTGACTCGCGTGCGTGTTGAAGGTGTGGGTTGCTCGTCGGATCTTCACAGCGGAGGTCGGTTGAGTGGGATCGGAAGGAAGAGATACCGAGTAACAGTTTCACAACAGCAGCCACATGTGAAACCGAACCAACGTCGTATGCTTTGGAACCTACAAAATTAAAACAACAACACCAACCAAACAAAAAAAAATTGCAATTTACATAATGAAAAATAATGGTGGATGCATATTAGTGAGGAAACATTGAAGGAGAAAATAAAGTTGCGTGATGGTTGAAGTAAATTGTTGTAACACTGTGAAGTTGTAATGAGGTGCAGAGGATTGATTTGTTGTTTTTTTTTTTGAAAAGTCTGTGTATGTACAAGGTTAAAACAAATATAGGGTTTGACTGAAAAAAGAAGGCTTTTTTGTGGAAAGTTTGTTGTTTGTACGTGAATGAAATTGTTGTTGTTGTACGCGTGAGGTGAAGAGAATGGATGTTACAAAAATAAGGGTTTCTGGTTGAATTGTGGGGGAGAGGTTCAAGGCTGAAAAATTGTTAGTCTATTTATATATAAAAATTTAGGTTAACAAATAAGGAAAAGAAAATTAATATTAATTACAAAATTAATTAAATGATATCATGTTTTACTTGGTGATAAAGTTGACACTATTTGGACCAATCAAAGGCTAATTATGACACTAATCAACCAATAAGAAACAATGATGACAAGAAAGGAAAAGATTTGATTTTTATGGACATTTTTTGACTCATTTTTTGATAAAAGTGCATAAAACAAATTAAAAATTATTATTTAAAAATGCCTAAAATTAGAAAACGAAAATTAAATTTAAATACTAAAAAAAACATATTTTTTATGATTTTTGTTGACTAAATGGAAATAAGGTTAGAATTGAAATTAGAAACAAATAAAATGGAGAAAAAGGTAGAAGTGAGATTCGAGCCCGAGACCTCTCGCTCTTGTGCCTTTCATGCTCAAATTCTTACCAACTGTGCCAATTCATTTATTCGAAATAAAATGGCATTCGTAAATATATGAGGGCAAATTTTGGGGTACAACAGCTGCCCCTGTTCAATCTTCTTAAACCTGAAGAGGAAGATTGGCTCGCTTGCCAATTGTGATCTGAAGGTGGAAGAGGATTGAACACTAAAGTGCCCAAAAATTTGCACTCGTCGGTGTGCGAAGTAATGGCGCTGGAGATGGGCTTAAAGATGCCATCCAGATGTTGACAGAGTGTTGTATGAGATGGAGGAATTCATCAAAATGAAGTAATGTCTTACATAAGACTACCTGGAGAGGTTCTTGAATAGGGTATATCAATGACTGATGTAAAGAAGATTAGGCTTTAAACAAAGCTCGGGAATAACTGTCTTGTAGAAGATTAACTGAGAAGCTCCTTGAAATGGCAAGAGATGTCTTAGAAAAGATTGGATAAATGTATTAAAGAAGATTACCTAAAAAAGGTGGAGATATGTCTTAGAGAAGACTACCGAGAAGGACTAAGTTACGTCTTGAACAAGACTAACCTAGAAAGGTTGGTAAACGTCTTAGAAAAGACTACCTAGAAAGGTTGATAAATGTCTTAGAAAAGACTACCTAGAAAGGTTGATAAACGTCTTAGAAAAGACTACCTAGAAAGGTTGATAAACGTCTTAGAAAAGACTACCTAGAAAGGTTGATAAATGTCTTAGAAAAGACTACCTAGAAAGGTTGATAAACGTCTTAGAAAAGACTACCTAGAAAGGTTGATAAATGTCTTAGAAAAGACTACCTAGAAAGGTTCCTAGAAAGGATGTGATACGTCTTAGAAAAGACTACCTAGAAAAGGTTCCTAGAAAGGATATGAAACGTCTTAGAAAAGACTGCCTAGAAAGGCTCCTAGAAAGGATACGAAACGTCTTAGAAAAGACTGCCTAGAAAGGCTCCTAGAAAGGATACGAAACGTCTTAGAAAAGATTGCCTAGAAAGGCTCCTAGAAAGGATGAGAAACGTCTTAGAAAAGACTGCCTAGAAAGGCTCCTAGAAAGGATATGAAACGTCTTAAACAAGACTACCTAGAAAGGTTCCTAGAAAGGATATGATATGTCTTAAACAAGGCTACCTAGAAAGGTTCCTAGAAAGGATGAGAAGTTCTTTGATTGTTTCTGAATTATCTTTGAAGAAAGACCCAGAATGAAGCCTCAGAATTGTATTTGTGTTTGGAATGAGTGTCAAAATTAACTCGTTGATAAGATCATCTTTGCACTGTACTTGGATGATAATATTCTTTTGATTATGAAGTGACCTGAAGAGGAAAAATTAGTTTTATGCAATGTCATGATGCATGTATTGTGTAATGAGGTTCTCGAAATAAACAAGAATGTTATATGTTATGTATGTAATGTAAATGAGGTTCTCGAAATAAACGAGAACGTTGTATGTTATGTATGTATTGTGAATGACGCATGGATGGACTATATAGTCGAAGCATATTGGTAACTTTGTATAGCAATTGCTGATTGAGAAAATAAATCTCTGTATGCTGCTGGAGATGATGACAAGGTGATTGTGTTGAGAATTCATGTCTTCCGTTCGAGGATATCCAGCTGGGGATTTTTATTACCGCTTGGGGATGAAAGTGGCTTGAGTGATTTGATCCTGATGTGCCCTGATTGGGGATAAGAGAGATGGATAACTGACCAAGTTTCCACCGTGAGTGCCAACTTTACTGGGAACAGTGAGTTTGAATAAATCCTGTTGGAGAAGAAGATTGTATCGGAGAACCGATAGCGTCAGAGATATAAACTCCGTTGGGGAACCGAGCTTTTGTTGGGAAGAGAATATTTGAAGATAACCCCTCGAGGATTACTCTGTGGGGATGTTTTGTGAAAACAACTCTGTGGGGAAGATTCCCGGGAATTTCAAATTTTCCATTGCCCCATGTCTCTGAGTACTTGCTGTTGGAAAACACTTTTTAACCATATATGGTCCTTCGCTTGTGGGAGGCTACCTGCCCCTGGTTTCAGTAACCCGGTATGCTTGATACTTGAGATTACAGGAACTAGAACTTCGTATGAGAGATTGATACTGACACCATGTGATACTGGTAGCTAAACAGCTCTTCTTGAAATTTGTGACTAATGCAGCATGCCCCCAGTGATGGCCTAGCCTTTCTGGTGGTTCAACGTCTTTGAGAGGTTCTATGAACTGTGACCAAATTGCCTCTGGTAGATGGAGTGATAATATGCTCCTTGTATATACAAGCTTTTTAGCTGACTGAGTCAGGCGTAGGAAACATCTCTGCTTTTGATGCGCCTTTGAAGCGACTTTGTCTGTCGGGAGGACTTTCTGAGTTCTGTGCTACCACAAGCAACCTGCCCAGTATCATAAGTTTAGGAACGATGCCCACGATTGATCAACACTTTTGAGAGAGTCTTCGAGTCTTGACTTGATTGCCCTAGACATATGAATTCTTACTCAAAAGGGTATTCAACTTTTTTTTTGTGCCCCTGAGGGTGATCAGTATTTGAGATATTCTCGCTCGAACTCAACGGAGTTCTGAAGACAACTTGTCCCTTGAGAGGATTCAATTTTTCATCTGCAGTTCATGATGGAAGCTTTCCTGGTGTCAAGTACTTGTTCATATGCAAAGAATGTTTAGTATGAGAAATATAATTCTAATGCAAAGTGCATGTTTGTCTTGAAGTTTTTTTTTTTTCTTAAAAAAAAGATTTTTTTTTTGAAAGGATGTCAAAACATCGATTTTTGTTAAAGATGGTGTGATACCAACTCAAACGTTTTAGCAAAACTTCTAGGAGTCAGTTTACCGTATTTTCATTACAGTATGCTTTCGAATTAACCCTGCTTCAATTAGGACTTTTGAGGGTTGTAACGTGGCCAGGTTCACGGTTTTTTAGAAAAAAAATGGATTTGTAGGCTCAAAATTTTATTGGTGCCCACCCCCTTCGTGATGTTCTCCAACCTAAGTTCAGTTAACTTGATGCGATCATTCATCCTTCAAGAGGAGTTTGAGAAGATTGAGGAATCAATGAGGTGTTTGGACATGGAAGTCACTTTACCTTTCGTATTTTGTGTCTGATCACACGACCTTGAATTTATAGTCACGCGACTTTTCCTTTTTGTTGAGGATTTTTTTTGTTTCCCTGACTTTTGCCTGGACAAATTCTTTTGAATTCTGAGTTTGAAGTCCAGCGGGATGCCCTAACTTATGCCTAAGTCACTTGTTTTCAAGTTATTGACTTAGCGGGCTTTCTTTTTTTTTATTCGTCCTTTTTATTGTTTTTTTTTTTTGAGCAAGTCGTATGATCCTGAGACGTCTTTGATTTGTTGGAAAGATTGTGACTGCCTCATTTATTGGTTGACGAGGGATAGTTGTTGTTGTATCGTCATATTTGACCTCTTGTTGCGCGAGAGATGACCATTGCGGTCTCGACTTTTCCTCAGCCTTTTGAAGGATAACCATTGTTGTATCCTTATATGCGTGCTCCTGATGAATTTTGAATGCTCAACCAGGTTAACTGAACACTACCCTGCCCCTGGATTAAATATGAGGGTTTTCCATATAGAAAAGAAACTCCTACTTCAAGGCTCAAAGGGGTTGACGAGGGATTAACTTCCTTATATCTCCAGCGTTTGGGAATTTGAAACAATGCCTGTACATCATCAACAGGGTTTTACTCGAAAGCACACCATTTGAGATTATTGGTATTATGTGTTCGTCATTCTCCCTTCAGAGTCATCATGCTTTATCATTGAGAGTTTGGTATCACAAGCAAATAAGAACATATTAGAGCGAGAGCGAGTGAATTTTTTCAAGACAAACACATCCAATGCATCGTTATTATAGTTCAAAAACAAACAAGTATTGCATATAGACAGTATTGAACAAGAACAAGAAAGATTACGCATGAAAATGCATGATAAATTACGAATTGCCAACATTGAGGAGAATTTCTCCCTATGGACGTATTGCTTCAGAAGGTCCATTGAGTCGAGGGAGAACTTCAAATCTGTCCTGCAGGTGTGAATATGATAACCTTTGCATCAATCAGGTCTTGTACCTTATCTCGGACTGGTTGGCAATTATCGATCGACTGACCAAGTGCCCCAGATAGGAAACCAAACCAAGCGTTCGTATCTGAACTACAGATTACTTCTAAGAAGAAGATTCTGACGAAGCCACAAAGGAGTTGTAAGTATCAAGCTTTAGGGATTTGAGGTAGAAAATGAGAAGCTCGTTGTCTGGAAACCTGTTATGCAATGATATGTATGCAAATGCATATGCAATGCTTTCAAGGATCTTTTTGGAACCCAATTTGCAACATTGACATGTATTTGCAGCTTTGTTGAAGAACTTCGACTTCCGTCTTTGAACGTCCTTCTTTAAGAATCAGGCTCACCATATCCAGTGGGTCACAGCCTCTGATTCGGGGTATGGTACTTTTGAGCTTAAAAGCATGTGGCTAAAGGAAAACAAATCCTCTTTCCCCTTGATAGGAACTGTACCCTTGAGTTTGAAGGCATCTGGCTAGAGGAAAATAAATCCTCTTGCCCATTGACAGAAGTTTATTCTACTTTCGAGTTTGAAAAGCATCTGGCTGGAGGAAAATAAATCCTCTTGCCCCTTGATATGAATTAAGGCTCTTGATAGTCCTTCCATAACAGTACCTGGGAATTATGCATCCTAAATACCAAAGATCCCTGAAAAGGTTAGTCAGCACATTATGTAAAAGCATAGGGTAGTACGGACAAGTAAGTCCTACAAACAAAACCTGCAAGGAGATCAAGTGGTTAGATAACAAACATGTCACACAAGAGTCCTTAGGTTTACAGCTTGCATGGAGTATGACCAGGTAATTACCCTTCCCCAAAGGTACTTCTAAGGATAAGGATGATATCAGCAACGGGTTCTACCAGTGACCCAGAATTTTCAGCCCCTTCTAAAGCACCCTCGAACATGGTACATGCATACCACGCAATGATACTTTAGGAAGAAACCTATCTGAGCTGTAGTATCGGGTCGCGACCATAACTTGGCATGCACCAAGAATAGCCCTCCCACTACGTTCCTAAAAGTCAGGATGGGTTAAAGGTGACTAAAGGTCCTTGAGCTCCGACGCACCCAAAGATACATGCGTAAACCTCTCTCATGCAAAAGAGGTACACAATAACCAGTGGAGGCCTAACTCAAGCGCGAACTTCATTTTGACCAATCCCAAGCATGCACAAGGGAGGTCTCCATGACTATGCCGCTCCTATCTTAAGGTGCACTCGAATCCGGGTATAGGATTCATCTTCCATTCAAAACCCAAGCAACCTTGAAAAGTAAAGCAAACAAAACAAGCATATTAAATGGTCTAAGCTCTAAGGTAACCCCTCTTTTATTCGAAAGTATCCCCAGCAGAGTCGCCAGTTCTGTAATACGGTGAACTGACTTTTATTTTTATAAGCAACAATGTTGCGGTGAGCAAGAGTCGCCACCGAATTTTATTTTGTCCAATTTAGGAAAGGTATAAAAGTACAGGAAAGACCTTTTGAGAAAAAGAGTTCGGGGGGTAAGTTATGAAAAGGGAAGGTGTTAGCACCCTTTTCATCCGTAGTTATCTACGGGCTCTTAGTTTGCTTAGCTCGTTTTGTTTTGTTTGAAAAGCTTGAAAAAGCAAGTGTGTGTGTTTTGAAAGACAGTTTGATTTTTGAAAATGTCTGAAGAGACAATGTTGAAAAATGGGATGTGGAAAGCATTTTTATGTTGAGCAAGCAAACTAAAGCTTTTTACCCTACACTTAGTCTCTCCTATACTTTTATGCTTTTGGAAGGGATATGGCTAACCATACCATTTGTGGGTAGGTAGTCCTATCTATTGGACGTGTTCGGGACATCGAAGGATCATCGAAGGTCGTTGAAGGCAACAAGATAGAGGTACCTTTAGCAAATTCGAAGGGACAATCATCTTTCGTAGGCAGCAGTTCGAGGGACTAGATCATGTATTCGTAGGCAACATCGGGGTCATCGAGGGACCATGATCTTTGATGATTTTTGTTTATCGAGGGACATTTGCTATTTGGTACCTCTATATTCGAGGGACGCAGTCATATAATCGAAGGCAATCGAGAGGGGCGTACCCTAGGGGTGAGTGAGTGCAAGTGTGTTGATTCAGATATATTATCTTTGAGTTAGTGATCTAACGGTTAATTGATTAATCTTGCCATACACGCCCTAACATACATCTAGCAGTTATAAGGGTGCGGAAAATAAAAGCAGAAACATAAGGTCCTACGCTATTACAAGGCTTCGGGGGAGGGGATTACAATTTAACAAATGGGGATAGAAAACTTATTACAACAATCGAATAAAAATAAAACGAATAAGTGTGCAAAATTAAGTACTTGTAAATGTCCATGAAAATATTCCGAAAGCCTCAAGTGTAGTACTTGAAGTGGAAAATAAATCCACAGGTTCTTCAAGTTCCAGTGCCAAGTAAACCCGGAGATCCTCCTTGTGCGGGATGGGGCGATCCACGGTGAGACTTTAATGGTGGTAGCGCGGTTGTGACTCGCGTGCGTGTTGAAGGTGTGGGTTGCTCGTCGGATCTTCACAGCGGAGGTCGGTTGAGTGGGATCGGAAGGAAGAGATACCGAGTAACAGTTTCACAACAGCAGCCACATGTGAAACCGAACCAACGTCGTATGCTTTGGAACCTACAAAATTAAAACAACAACACCAACCAAACAAAAAAAATTGCAATTTACATAATGAAAAATAATGGTGGATGCATATTAGTGAGGAAACATTGAAGGAGAAAATAAAGTTGCGTGATGGTTGAAGTAAATTGTTGTAACACTGTGAAGTTGTAATGAGGTGCAGAGGATTGATTTGTTGTTTTTTTTTTTGAAAAGTCTGTGTATGTACAAGGTTAAAACAAATATAGGGTTTGACTGAAAAAAGAAGGCTTTTTTGTGGAAAGTTTGTTGTTTGTACGTGAATGAAATTGTTGTTGTTGTACGCGTGAGGTGAAGAGAATGGATGTTACAAAAATAAGGGTTTCTGGTTGAATTGTGGGGGAGAGGTTCAAGGCTGAAAAATTGTTAGTCTATTTATATATAAAAATTTAGGTTAACAAATAAGGAAAAGAAAATTAATATTAATTACAAAATTAATTAAATGATATCATGTTTTACTTGGTGATAAAGTTGACACTATTTGGACCAATCAAAGGCTAATTATGACACTAATCAACCAATAAGAAACAATGATGACAAGAAAGGAAAAGATTTGATTTTTATGGACATTTTTTGACTCATTTTTTGATAAAAGTGCATAAAACAAATTAAAAATTATTATTTAAAAATGCCTAAAATTAGAAAACGAAAATTAAATTTAAATACTAAAAAAAAACATATTTTTTATGATTTTTGTTGACTAAATGGAAATAAGGTTAGAATTGAAATTAGAAACAAATAAAATGGAGAAAAAGGTAGAAGTGAGATTCGAGCCCGAGACCTCTCGCTCTTGTGCCTTTCATGCTCAAATTCTTACCAACTGTGCCAATTCATTTATTCGAAATAAAATGGCATTCGTAAATATATGAGGGCAAATTTTGGGGTACAACAGGGCTTAAGAGTAAACAACATCTACATGCTAAAGCTGATGAGGGCATATTCCTTGGTTACTCACAATCTAGCAAAGCATATCTGATATATAATAAGAGATTACTTATAGTAGAAGAGTCAGTACACGTGTCTTTTGATGAATCTTATGCAAAATATGTCGAGAAAGGTCTTTCATTTAATGGTGCAGGTCCATTCACTGAAGACATTGTCAAGGATAAGGAAGATGAGGATGAAAGTATTGTAAAGAAAGATGCTGAGAGAGAGAAAGATGAGTCTCACAATGAAAATGAAAAAGAAAGCATCTCAAACAATGAAGAACTTCCCAAGGCCTGGACAAACGTGAAAGACCATCCAATTGACAATATAATAGGAGACATCTCAAGGGGCGTTACAACACGCTCAAAGATAAGTAACTTCTGCCATCATTTTGCTTTTGTTTCACAAGTTGAGCCGAAAAATGCTAAGGATGCATTACTTGATGAGCATTGGCTAATGGCCATGCAAGAAGAATTAAACCAATTTAAACGGAATGATGTTTGGGACTTAGTCCCTCATCCGGGAGATCATCAAGTAATAGGCACTAGATGGGTTTTTTCGTAACAAACTTGATGAAAACGGTGTTATTACTAGAAACAAAGCTAGATTAGTTGCCCAAGGTTACAATCAAGAGGAAGGTATTGATTATGAAGAGACATACGCTCCTGTAGCTCGTCTCGAAGCTATTCGCCTCTTACTTGCTTATGCTTGTTCTAAAGACTTCAAACTATTCCAAATGGATGTTAAGAGTGCCTTTCTAAATGGCTATATAAATGAAGAAGTCTATGTTGCTCAGCCACCCGGCTTTGAGAATTACATGTATCCAACTCATGTTTATAAGCTGAAACGTGCTCTATACGGTCTTAAACAAGCCCCTCGGGCTTGGTACGAACGTTTGAGCAAATTTCTCCTTAGTCAAGGGTACTCTAGAGGTAAAGTTGATACTACTCTCTGTATTAAAAGAAAAGATAAGGATATTCTCTTAGTCCAAATTTATGTAGATGATATTATATTTGGGTCCACTAATGCAAAACTTGTCAAAGACTTTTCTAAGCTTATGCAGAGTGAATTTGAGATGAGTCTCATGGGTGAGCTAAATTTCTTCCTTGGCCTACAAATCAAGCAACTCAGTCATGGAACGTTTGTGAATCAAACTAAATATTGTACGGAGCTGCTCAAAAGATTTGGAATGAGTGAAGCAAAGGAAATTGACACACCTATGGCAACAAATACAAATCTAGACAAAGATGAGAAAGGTAAAGAGGTTGACGTGAAATTATACCGAGGTATGATAGGTTCACTATTGTATCTTACTGCCTCAAGACCAGACATTATGTTTAGTGTATGTATGTGTGCAAGATATCAATCGTGTCCAAAAGAATCTCACTTGAAAGCTGTCAAAAGAATTCTGCGATACTTACGTGGAACTACTACATATGGCCTATGGTATCCAAAAGGAAATGAGTGTCATTTGGTAGGATTCTCCGATTCAGATTTTGCTGGCTGCAAATCCGATAGAAAAAGCACTAGTGGAACGTGTCATCTATTCTCAAACTCATTAATAAGTTGGCATAGTAAGAAACAAGTATCGGTTGCATTATCCACTGCTGAGGCAGAATATGTAGCTGCTGGAAGCTGCTGTGCACAAATATTATGGCTCAAGCAACAACTTCTTGACTTTGGTATTAAGCTTGATCACATACCTATCATGTGCGACAACACAAGCGCCATAAACTTGAGTAAAAATCCTGTCTTACACTCACGTACCAAACATATTGAAATAAGGCATCACTTTCTACGAGATCATGTAGAGAAAGGAGACGTTACTTTTGAACATGTAGAAAGCAAGAAGCAACTAGCTGACATCTTCACCAAACCTCTAGCAACGGAGCAATATTTCAACATTCGTAGGGAATTAGGGATACTCGATATCTCTAATTTGGGCTAATTACGTTTGTTTTCTCTTAATATTATTTCTTTACTTTATGTATATATCTATTTGTCTTGCTAACATCTTTCTTAGCGTAAAGGTAGTTCATCATCAAGCCAGGCGTCATATTGAAAAAGCGGTAACGTAATTGTTGTTCACTTCCAAAAATATTATTGATACTATAATATGCTATCAATTAACATGCTTATAGTGACTTCATGCATAAAAACTGCTCCTGCTCACATATGTGTCTCATTCTATCATTAACTACCTTTTACCTACTATACTGTACATGCTAGCATTATTATCTATGGTTCTCTTGTTACTCTCCTATTCTCTTGTTTTCTCTTTTTGATGTTGACAAAGGGGGAGATAGATGCTGGATGCACGGGGGAGCTTTATTGAGAGATTGCCTTGTTGAGAGATAGATGCTGGATGTACGGGGGAGCTGAGTCTTTATCACTTACTACCAAAGTTTAGATGAATGGTTTGCCATCATCAAAAAGGGGGAGTATGTGAATACAAGATTACACTCAAAGATGTTTTTGATTCATGGCAAACTCAAATAAGCATTCAAACAACAAGACGGAAGCAGAAAACCCAAAGAAAAGCAAGCATTGATCACTCATAGGTCAACCCATTATGTTTATATGTTTATAGGTTGTCTCAACACAAGCAAAACAAGAAGAATGCAGAAAAACAGCAGTTAGGTCGACCTACCATCAACCCAGGTCGACCTAAAATGGAGAAAAATTCATATACCCCTGCTAGGTCGACTCACACATCATTTAGGTCGACCTAAATTGATGAATTCTACATACCAGCCTGTTAGGTCGACCTACACATCAACTAGGTCGACCTAATCTGTGAAAATATCCCCAGAATGCATCAGAAGAGGATTCTGGTCGACCTACTCCTTCAACAGGTCGACCTAACTGGGAGCAAAATTCTGCAAGCTCTGTTAGGTCGACCTAAGCACTACAAGTGGTCGACCTAACTGATCAAGAAAGTTCAAAAATCAGTTTTTCTTGGTTCTAACTGTTATGCAATCATATATATTGTGCAAGGGTAATTATTCAAGAAACACCAACGACTGAAAGATACACAAACGCTTCTCATCTTCGTTCTTCATCATCTCCAACACAATTACACATAATCATTCTTGCGTTGCGGGTTAGTGATGAGCTCGATAACGTCCATGGAACGGAATTGAAGATTCCTAGTGGGTGAAGGTTTGTGGGGTTTGTTGGTGAATAAAATCTGCGGGTTTTGTCCTCCACGACGGGTGGTTCTTGGGGGTTTTTATCAAGAGGCGTTCATTGAGGATTCGGCTGAGTGTAACGATTGAGGAACGGGGAGTTCAAGGAATCAAGACACTGCAGAAGGGAATCAAAGTGAAGCTCTTGGATAACCTTGATCTTGGTCAAGATTAAGGGGGAAGAAGATTCAAAGGATCGACATAATTGGTTTATCGTTTATCGCTTTGTTATCTTCTTTGTATATACTACTTTCAACATTAATGAAAGATTACCCAATTTCAATTTGGAATTGGGGGCAGACGTAGTCGTAGCGAGGACGATCGACGAACTGCCTAAACAAATATCGTGTTCTTGTCGCTTTTACTTTTTCATTTACATTCTGTTCATATTTGGTTATAATAGCAAATTGATCAATGATTCGGGTGTTAAGATTGTGAATTAAGTTCGTTCATAAACATCACAATCCATCACACATTGAATTACCTTCAATTTGATCATTATCACCAAGTGTTTGTATATTTGTTTCTATCACTCTTACTGCATTGCAAACATTGTCCATCATACAAAAAGTTAATCTGATTTTCATAAGAGAAACATCTTGATTCTGCGACATATACTCTTATCATTTACTTCAAGTCTTTGACTGGTTTTTCCAAACACATATATAATCGTTTCGATAGTGGTTCGGAATAGACGCGAGTCGATTCAGAATTCACTTCCGCTGAAAAGTCGTTTAAATCCGTAAAACTGTGAACGATCTATTCACCCCCCCTCTAGATCCTAAGGCCAGCGTCTAACATCATGTTCTTAGTAAATTGGCAAAGGATATTCTAACTGTTCCAGTTGTAATTGTTGCTTCTGAAGCAATTTTTAGTACTGGTAAAAGGGTTATTGATCCGAAACGATCTTCAATGAAAACTAAGACAATTGAAATGGTTCTTTGTGGGGGTGATTGGGTGAAGGAGAAGTATGGAATTAAAAAGGGCTGCACTGCTAGCATTGTAAGTAACCTTTGATTATATTTATGGATGGTCTATTTTAATTGAATAATTATATTACTTTTGCTTATGAAGTTATCCTTTTACTTTTGTAGCTTGGAGAACCACAAGATGAACCTTTAGCATATCATTTTGGTGAGGATCCGGTTGTCGCTTCTTCTATAACAACAACTTGAAGATATAATTGCAATGCCAATGATGAGATTGTTCTGAGGCATTAACAAATGTAATGATATTTTGTATTATTTTGAAAACAAAATTTGTATAACTTATGTTTGAACAAGTTTTAATTATTTGCATCAACTTTCTATTTTGAACTTGTGAATTGTTATCATATTATGTGAATTTTGATCAAATGTAATGTGAATGTCAAATTTAATGTGAATGTTAAATGTCAAATACTCAAATTGGAATGAGAAAATGATGTGAGTTGATTATGTGAATTTTGCTTTAAATTTTCATTTTTTCCTCTCTAATTCGGGTGGTCTAGATACCCGATCCAAAATTATCGGTCCGGTTTCGGTTTTCAATACCAATTCCTCAAGTATCTAGTCCGGTCTCGGTTTACCAGAAGGTACCGGATCGGTTTCGGTTCAAAAATTTAACCATTACTGTTTTGGTCTGGTCCCGATTTACCCGGTTAAGTGTTCGGTCCAACTCTCGGGACCTTGGATACCCGGACCGGTCCAGACCGAAAACAACCCTAGTGATGGTGGTTGTTCAGGTTGTGGTAAAAACTGTTAGAATAGGAATTATTCTGATCAATATTCTTAGTTTTGATGATAACAATATATATGAATTTTGTATAAGACAATATGGTACTCTAATCCTATGCATTTTCCATTTCAGGAAATATATAAAGAGTATGCACAATTCAGCGCAAGAAGCACTGACTCAGAAGGTTCAAGTATGCAACATCAGAACATGCTCTGGCAAGACATCAGAAGATGGTCAAGCAGAATCAAAACATGGTCTATTGAAGCATCAGAAGGACTTGATATCAGAAGCAAAAGCACTGAAGTTCTTGTGGTATCACGCTAGAAGCACTTCAAAGTCAGAAGACAAGAAGATGCTCTGCACCAAGCTGTTTGACTCTGATTAATTCAAACGTTGTATCTACAAACATCAGATCAGAAACAAGTACAAGATGGCAGGCTACGCTGACTGACAAAAGGAACGTTAGAAGCTATTAAAGGCAAAGTCAGTTAAAGTAGGAAAAGCAAGGCTCGAGGTAGTTGACAAAAGAGTGAAACATTAAATGCAATGTTGTATGGATCACGCAACGCATTAAATGCTCCCAACGGTCATCTTCTCAAAACGCCTATAAATAGAAGTTTTGATGAGAAGCTGAATACGAACTCTTTGTGCAAAAATACAGAAACTCTGTTGAATTCAAAAGCTATCAAACTTCATCTTCAACCTCACTTCATTGTAATATCTTAGTGAGATTTAAGCTTAGAACTTAAGAGAAATATAACAGTTGTGATTATAGCTTATTAAGAAGCATTGTAATACTCTTGTAAGAATTTGTTTACATTAATTTGTAAAAGGTTCCTAGAGTGATCAAGGTGTGATCAGAATACTCTAGAAGACTTAGAGGGTATCTAAGTGGAAAACCATTGTAATCAAGGTTGATTAGTGGATTAAATCCTCAGGTGAGGTAAATCACTCTAAGGGGGTGGACTGGAGTAGTTTCGTTAACAACGAACCAAAATAAAAATCATTGTGCAATTGTTTTTATCTTAAGAGTTTTTAAAGTCACACTTATTCAAACCCCCTTTCTAAGTGTTTTTCTATCCTTCAATTGGCATCAGAGCGCCGGTTCTAAGGTGCAAGCACTTAACCGTGTTAGAAAATATTCAGGAAGAGAAAAACACATAATTTAGATGGCTGGTGAGATTCCAACACCTACATCTACTTCTGGCTCTGCTGAGCAACACAATGGAAATGGTAACAATGTCTACACTAGACCACCAGTGTTCGATGGTGAAAACTTTGAATATTGGAAAGATAAACTTGAAAGTTACTTTCTTGGATTAGATGGTGACTTATGGGATCTTCTGGTGGATGGTTACAAACATCCAGTGAAAGCTAGAGGAGTAAAGCTGACAAGACAAGAAATGAGTGATGATCAAAAGAAAGAATTCAAAAATCATCACAAGTGTAGGACTGTTTTGCTGAATGCTATCTCTCACGCTGAATATGAGAAGATATCTAACAGGGAAACTGCCTATGACATATATGAATCATTGAAAATGACTCATGAAGGAAATGCCCAAGTCAAGGAGACCAAAGCTCTTGCCTTAATCCAGAAATATGAAGCCTTCAAGATGGTGGATGATGAAAACATTGAAAAAATGTTCTCAAGATTTCAAACTCTAACTGCTGGATTAAGAGTGCTTGACAAGGGATATACAAAGGCTGATCATGTCAAGAAGATTATCAGAAGCTTGCCCAGAAGATGGGGCCCAATGGTGACTGCATTCAAGATAGCAAAGGATTTGAATGAAGTCTCTTTGGAAGAGCTGATCAGCGCCTTGAGGAGTCATGAAATTGAGCTGGATGCAAATGAACCTAAGAAGAAAGGTAAGTCTATTGCAATAAAATCTAATTATAAAAAATGCACTAACGCTTTTCAGGCTGAAGAAGAAGATTCTGAAGAATCAGAATTAGAAGAAGAAGATGAACTATCCATGATCTCCAGAAGGGTAAACCAACTCTGGAAAAGCAAGCATAGGAAGTTCAAGAACTTCAAAAGTTCTAAGAAGCTTGAAAAAGGAGAATCTTCTGGAAGCAGAAGATATGACAAGAAGAAGGTCACTTGCTTTGAGTGCAATGAGTCAGGTCACTATAAGAATGAGTGTCCAGAGCTTTAGAAGGAGAAGCCCAAGAAGAAGTTTCATAAGAAGAAAGGTCTTATGGCAACTTGGGATGATTCAGATTCATCAGAATCAGAATCAGACTCTGAAGGCGAGCAGGCAAACATTGCGCTGATGGCCACAGTTGATGATAGATCAGAATCTTCATCAGAATCAGATTCTGAAGAGGTATTTTCTGAACTATCTAGAGAATAGTTAGTTTCCAGTTTAACAGAACTTCTGGAACTCAAGGCTCATCTTAGTATCAAATACAAAAGGCTAAAAAAACTATTTGAATCTGAAACTAAGAAGCTGGAAGTGGAAAATTCTGAACTGAAGGAAAAAGTTTTAAAATTATCCAAAGATATTGGATCTCCTTCTGACTCAGAAAGTCCATTCCTAGTCTGAACCATATTCTTAAAGAATATGACATGAGCTTTAGAAAGTTCTTATCTAGAGGTATTGGTAGAAGTCAACTTGCCTCTATGATATATGCTATTAGTGGAAACAAGAGAGTTGGCATTGGCTATGAGGGTGAAACCCCATACAAACCTGAACCTGTTGATGATATGAAAATCACATACAAGCCATTGTATGATCAGTTCAAGTATGGCCACTCCCATGATATTTGGCTCACATCACATGCTAAAAGCTTTTACATTACACACACTAAGAAGCATGTGACACAACCTAGAAAATATCATGTAACTCAGAATAAGAATTACCATGTTGTACCTCCTATTGTTTATAATGCTAAACCCAAGTTCAATCAGAACTTGAGGAGAACTAACAAGAAATGACTCAAGAAAATGTGGGTACCTAAGGAAAATATTATTCCCGTTGCAGATATCCTTGGCTGCAAAGAAGAAAAAGGAAAGCATGTCATGGTACCTGGACTCTGGGTGCTCTCGACACATGACGGGAAGAAGGTCTATGTTCTAAGACCTGGTGCTTAAATCTGCTGGAGAAGTTAAGTTTGGAGGAGATCAGAAGGGCAAGATAATTGGCTCAGGAACCATAAGTACTGGTAACTCTCCTTCTATAACTAATGTTATTCTGGTAGATGGATTAGCTCATAACTTGTTGTCCATAAGTCAATTAAGTGACAATGGTTATGACATAATCTTTGATCAAAAGTCTTGTAAGGCTGTAAATCAGAAGGATGGCTCAATCCTATTTACAGGCAAGAGAAAGAACAACATTTACAAGATTGATCTTCAAGATCTTAAGAATCAGAAGGTAACTTGTCTTATGTCTGTTAGCGAAGAGCAATGGGTCTGGCACAGAAGATTAGGCCATGCTAGTTTGAGAAAGATTTCTCAGATTAACAAACTAAATCTGGTTAGAGGACTCCCTAATCTGAAATACAAATCAGATGCTCTTTGCGAAGCATGTTAGAAAGGGAAGTTTTCCAAACCTGCATTCAAGTCTAAGAATGTTGTTTCTTCCTCTAGGCCGCTAGAACTTCTGCACATTGATCTGTTTGGCCCAGTCAAAACAACATCTGTCAGAGGGAAGAAATATGGATTAGTCATCGTAGATGATTATAGTCGCTGGACATGGGTAAAATTCATGAAACACAAGGATGAGTCTCATTCATTGTTCTTTGAATTCTGCACTCAGATTCAATCTGAGAAAGAGTGTAAAATCATAAAGGTCAGAAGTGATCATGGTGACGAATTTGAGAACAGATTCTTTGAGGTTTACTTCAAAGAAAATAGTAGTGCCCATGATTTCTCTTCCCCTAGAACTCCACAGCAAAATGGAGTTGTAGAGCGAAAGAATAGGACTCTACAAGAAATGGCCAGAACCATGATCAACGAAACCAATATGGCTAAGCATTTCTAGGCAGAAGCAATAAACACTGCATGTTATATTCAGAATAGAATCTCTATAAGACCTATTCTTAATAAGACTCCTTATGAATTGTGGAAGAACAGAAAGCCCAACATTTCATATTTTGATCCTTTTGGATGTGTTTTTTTATTCTAAATACTAAAGATCATCTGAGTAAGTTTGATTCTAAGGCACAGAAGTGTTTCCTTCTTGGATATTCTGAACGCTCTAAGGGCTACAGAGTATACAATACTGAAACATTGATTGTTGAAGAGTCAATCAATATCAAATTTGATGATAAGCTTGGTCTTGAAAAGCCAAAGCAGTTTGAGAATTTTGCAGATATAGATATCTCAATTTCAGAAGCTGAAGAACCAAGAAGCAAAGTATTAGAAGCTGAAGAACCCTGAAGCAAAGGATCAGAAGATCAAGCTGCTGCTTCTTTAGAGAATCTCAGAATTTCTGAAGAGCCAACTGTCAGAAGATCTTCTAGACTCACCTCTGCTCACTCAGAAGATGTCATTCTTGGAAAGAAGGATGATCCTATCAGAACAAGAGCATTCCTTAAGAAAAATGCAGAATGTCAATTAGGTCTTGTTTCTCTGATCGAGCCAACTTCTGTTGATCAAGCTCTAGAAGATACAGACTGGATAATTGCCATGCAATAAGAACTAAATCAATTTACAAGGAATGATGTGTGGGATCTTGTTCCTAGACCAAAAGGATTTAACATCATTGGTACAAAGTAAGTCTTTAGAAACAAGCTAAGCGAAAAAGGAGAAGTTATAAGAAACAAAGCCAGACTGGTGGCTCAGGGCTATAGTCAGCAAGAAGGTATTAACTATACAGAAACCTTTGCACCAGTGGCCAGGTTAGAATCTATTCGCTTATTGATTTATTTTGCCACTCAACATAACATCACTCTATATCAGATGGATGTTAAGAGTGTCTTCTTAAATGGTTATATAGATGAGGAAGTCTATGTCCACCAACCTCCTGGTTTTGAAGACTCTAAGTCTCCAGATCATGTTTTTAAACTAAAGAAATCATTATACGGATTGAAGCAAGCTCCTAGAGCTTGGTATGAAAGATTAAGTTCTTTCCTTCTGGATAATGGTTTCACTAGAGGAAAAGTGGATACTACTCTCTTTTGTAAAACCTTTAAAAAGGATCTTTTAATTTTCCAAATTTATGTTGATGATATTATATTTGGAACATCTAATGCTACACTTGGAAAGGAGTTTGCTAAGTATATGCAGGCTGAGTTTGAAATGAGCATGATGGGAGAACTCAAGTACTTCCTTGGGATCCAGATCAATCAAACATCCGAAGGAACATATGTTCACCAAACCAAGTATGTGAAAGAACTTCTGAAGAAGTTTAATCTTTCTGAAAGCAAAGAAGCAAAGACTCCTATGCATCCAACGTGTATCTTAGGTAAGGATGAGGTAAGTAAGAAGGTAGATCAGAAGTTGTACAGAGGTATGATTGGATCTCTTCTATATCTTACTGCTTCTAGACCTGATATTTTATTCAGTGTGTGTCTGTGTGCAAGATTCCAATCAGATCCTAAAGAATCTCACTTAACAGCTGTTAAGAGATTTCTGAGGTATCTGAAAGGTACTACTAATGTTGGTTTAATCTACAGAAGATCTAAAGATTACAACTTAGTAGGATATTGTGATGCTGATTACGCTGGAGATAGAATTGAAAGAAAGAGTACTTCTGGAAGTTGTCAATTTCTTGGAAGTCATCTGATCTCCTGGTACAGCAAGAAGCAAGCTACCATTGCCCTCTCTACAACAGAAGCAGAATATGTTGCTGCTGCTGGATGTAGTACACAGATGCTCTGGATGAAGAGTCAGTTAGAAGATTATCATATATATGAGAGTAACATTCCTATCTTCTGTGATAATACTTCTGTTATTTGTTTATCTAAGAATCCAATCTTACATTCCAAAGATAAACATATTGAGATCAAACATTTCATTAGGGACTATGTTCAGAAGGGTGTTCTATCTTTGAACTTTGTTGATACAGACCATCAATGGGCTGATATCTTTACAAAACCCCTTGCTGAAGATAGGTTTAAGTTCATTCTGAAGAATATCAATATGGATTTATGCCCAGAATGAGAAGATGGGAAGTTCTGACGTATGGATTAGTTCTGAAATGATTTTGTTTTATCTTCTTATAAGAAGTTCTGATGTTAATCAATTAAAAGTTCTGATTCTGTTATTACTGACGTTTCATTATCTAAGTTGATTCAGAATCTCTTTTAAAGCAAAACAGCTGTCACCAACTGTTCCAGAAGATGAACACGTGTTCACTCTATTTGGACAAGTACGTGTGCAGTCGATGAGACGCCGCCCTAGGTAACTGTGCAAATCAATTCAAATATTACGTTATCTACACTAACGTCTTGGTTTTTTAATTTTTTTGGTTTATTTACACTAACATTTTGAATTTTAGATTTATTTATTTTATTTATTTAAAAATATATAATAGTTTATTTAAAATTATTTGTATTTTTAAATAGGAAATACTTGCTTGCACTTCATATACTTTTAATTAGTTTTATATTTCGAATAAATAATATAGCACAATAGGTAAAGGAGCAAAGCTTGTAAACACAAGGTCATGGGTTTGAAGCTCGCAAGTGACAATTTGGCATTTTTCTTCAAATTTTACTAATTTTCTTTCTTGTTTCAACATATCAAATTTTGGGCTTTTTCTATTGGGTTATTTCCTTTTTTGGGTTTTTAACCTAATTTCTAACGTTATAAATAGGGCCTTTGCAACCCTATTTGGGGGAGAATTCTTTGGTTTCACGTACGATTTGTTTCAAAACATTTTCTTTCCATTCCCATTTTTTCTCTAAGTTACTTCTTCTCCCTCTTGGAGGTTTGTCTCGTTGACTGAATAGACAACGACCGACAAACCTTCTCTCTTTTACACAAAACTTTTTAAACCTTTTTTTTAATCAAAAATCTTATGTTTTGGGGGCCAATGATTTCATATGAGGTCCCCCTTAAAAACAAAAAGGGTTTATCCTTTGGCAAATGATTTCATATGAGGCCTCCCCCTTTTTAAAAAAACCTCTTTCAAATACTTTATCTAGAATTACAATATTTTTGGCCAATGATGATACCTGAGGCCTTCCTTTTTCAAAATGTTTTTTACAATGCTTTTGGCCAATGATTTCATACGAGGCCCTTTTTTTAAAAAATATTTATTTTGGACAGTGATGATAAGGCTATTGTTGCTACACTTTGGTTTAAATTTACTATCACAATTTTATTTTCTAAACCCTTGGGGATTTTTTCCCAATTTTCCAAATTTTTCACGTATTTTTTTAAAACCTAAAACCTAAAGGCTAAATGGGTCCCCTTGAGTACAAGGTAGGCAAAAGATGTCTAACACATTCCCTTTGCCTAATCTACCTACTTACCAAAAAATCTCATTTTAAGGTTTCTCACTTGCCTAAAACAAGTAGTGGGTGGCGACTCTCGTTTAAACGTAAATTTTAAAGCAGGTTGCTACACTTTGCATAACCTCTAGCCAACATGAGATTGAGGCCTTCAAAAACTCCCCAAGCCTCCGCCATAAAAGCACTACACGAGCCAATAAACTTGGAAAAGCCACATATCTAGTCGCCACTACTATCTCGAATAACACCACCACATCCTGAGAAGTTATCTTTGCGATTATATCTTATCAGACTCAAATGTGATAAATTGCAACTTCAGAAACCAAGAGCTCTTGGAATCTAATGTGGGGGAAAAGTTATGGTCTGTAGTATCAAAGTTAGGCGTCATTCCTATAGGAGAAGAGAGGGATCTTTTGAAAAGGATCGAGGCTATGGAAAGAAAGGATAGGGAGAGGAAGGATGGTCAGAAGGGGACAGTCAATTTGTTTCGATGATTGTAGGCTCTTTGAACATTAGGGGTGGAGGAAGCTCTTTCAAGAGGAACTGCATCAGCAAGATTATCAAGTCAGGGAATGCCGATATTTTTCTTTTGCAGGAAACGAAGTTGGAAGTTATAGATTCTGTTATTGCAGGTAGTTTGTGGCAAAATGAAAATGTGGGGTGGTCTTTCTCAAAGTCTGAAGGCAGGTCGGGGGGTCTCGTCATTCTCTGGAGGGAGAATATCTTTGATCTAGTTTTTTCTTTCAAAGGGACTGGATACATTGGGATCAAGATTTGGTTGAAGGACAGTTACTACTATATTTGTAACATATATTCTCCCTGTTCTTTTCAAGGCAAGAAAGAATTATGGAGAGATTTTCTCTTGCTCAAAACTAAATATGCTGACAGCGAATGGCTGATGGGAGGGGATTTTAACGCTACGAAGGATAGCAGGGAGAGGAAAGGGAACTGTATAGGTAGGTCGATGGAATCTAATTGCTTCTCCTCCTTCATCGACAAAAGCAGACTTATCGATGTCCCGAGCAGTGGCAACAAGTTCAGTTGGTATAGTGGCGATGGCAGATTCATGAGTAAAATAGACCGTTTTCTGGTGGAGGACTCTCTTATTTGTAGATGGGGGATTGTGGGTCAGCGGATCGGGTCTAGATCTATATCCGATCATTGTCCGGTGTGGATTATTATTAACAAAGAAAATTGGGGTCCCAAACCTTTCTTGGTGAATAACTCTTGGTTTGAAGACAAGGATTTTCTGCCTTTTGTTGAGAAGGAGTGGGAGAAGTTAGTCGTATCGGGCAGAGGTGATTATATCCTTAAAGAAAAATTGCGATTACTGAAAGATAGTCTCAGGAGGTGGAATTTAGAGGTGTTTGGTTGAATCAATTTGGAAATTAAGGAAGATGAAAAGGATATGAACGAAGCTAACAGACTTCTTTATACGGTCTCTGAGGAGGGTTTCAAGGAATTGGTGGATAAAAGAAGCAAGGCGACAAGCAGGATGTGGATGAACATGAAGATTAAGGAGAATATGATTCTTCAAAAATCAAGAGTTAAATGGGACAAAGAGGGAGATCTTAACAGTAGGTATTTTCACGCCATTATGAAGACTAGGAGAAGGAGTAATTTCATTAGTAGCATCACGACAGGAGGCCGTGTGTTGGAGTCAGTGGGCGACATTAAGGAGGAAGTTTGGAGTCACTTTTCGTCTAAATTTGCTGAGCATGATAGGACGCGAGCGGTGCTGGATGGTGATTCGATTAAGTCCATTTCTGCCATCGATAAATGGAAGCTGGAAGAACCTTTTTCTGATCTGGAAATCAAGGAGGCGGTGTGGGGTTGCGAGGGGTCGAAGAGTCCGGGGCCGGACGGGTATAACTTTTTCTTCATTAGAAAATGCTGGTCATTTATGAAGAAGGATTTCTGTCGGTTCTTTAACGATTTCCATAGAAGCTCTATCCTCTCTAAAGCGGTCGTGTACTCTTTTATCACCTTGATTCCGAAGAAGCCCAATCCTATCCATCTTGACGATTATCGCCCTATATGTCTTGTGGGCTGTCTTTACAAAGCTATTTCAAAACTGTTGGCTGCCAGATTGAAAAGGGTGCTGGACTCTGTTATTTATCCCTCTCAGAGTGAGTTTGTCCCTGGTAGACAGATGCTCGACGGTGTTATAGTTGCGAATGAAGTGGTGGACTTGGCTGTCAAGGAAAACAGAGGCTGCTTGTTATTCAAGGTGGACTTTGAAAAGGCGTATGATAACGTTTGTTGGGATTTTCTTTGTTTCATGCTTAGAAGGATGGGGTTCGGGGTGACTTGGATTAAATGGATTGAGGCTTTGGTGTGCTCGAGTTGGATGTCGGTTCTTGTCAATGGTAGTCCGACCAAAGATTTTGAGGTGAGGAGGGGTTTAAGACAAGGGGATCCTCTATCTCTGTTTCTTTTCGTTATCATTGCGGAAGGGCTGAGTGCGTTGGTTAGAAAAGCTGTCAACAGTGGGTTGTTTTCTGTTTTCAAATTCGCCGATAACTGCAATATTGACATCCGTCAGTTTGCGGACGATACGCTTTTAGTGGGTGAGGGGAGTTGGAGTCACGTTTGGGGCTTAAAGGCAGTGCTGAGAGGATTTGAAGCGATATCAGGATTAGGAGTTAATTTTCACAAAAGTCAGATTATCGGTATTAACTTATCCAATCACTTTATTAACGCTGCAGCTAATTTCCTGTGTTGCAAAGTTAAGGGCACTCCTTTTTCTTTTCTCGGCATCACGGTAGGTAATAATCATAGAAGGGTGTCTTGGTGGAACCCTCTCGTCGAAAAAATCAAGAAGCGGCTGGCAGCTTGGAAGGGCAGATTTTTATCTTTAGGCGGCAGAATCACTTTGATTAGATCTGTTTTATCTAGCTTATCGATTTTCCAACTTTCTTTTTTCAAAGCCCCAGGGAAGGTTTGCAAAGCTATCCAACAAATTCAAAACAATTTCCTGTGGGGTTCCGTCTCCTGTTTTTTCGGTTAATTGCAGGGCTATTTTGGGGACTGGTTGCAATGTTCCTTTTTGGAGTTGTCAGTGGAGTAATGCGGGTATCTTGCAGGAGGTGTTCCCGACTCTGTTCCGTGCTTCCAAGCTCAAAGGCGATTATGTGGCTAGCATGGGATGTTGGAATTCTGCAGGTTGGAATTGGGGAGAGTTCGGGGTGACTGCGGCAGACCCGGAGATGCTGTTCCAATGGCAGCAGTTACTCATGTTACTCGACGGTATCTCTCCTTCTCTTTCGGAAGCGGACTCAATTGTTTGGTGGCCAGAAGTGGATGGGAGTTACTCGACTAAAAGTGGATACAAATTATTGGCTTCTTTACGGTTTGGGGAGGATTGGAACAATGATCACTCTGCTTGTTTTGAGGTTATTTGGAAAGCTCCTGTTCCTTATAGAATTCGAGCTTTCGGTTGGAGATGCACTCATAATCGTTTACCTACGGAGGAAGAGTTAATCCACAGAGGTATTATTATTCCTTCTAATAATATTCTTTGTGTTCTTTGCTTGGATTTTACTGAAAGTTGTAATCATCTATTTTTAGAGTGCCGTTTTTCCCGTTTGGTGTGGACAGAGATTTTTAAGTGGTTGGGTTTGTCGGCGGATTTACGAGGGGATATAGTCGTGAGCTTGGGACTTTGGACTCAAGCCTGTTGTAATAGTGGGATTAAAAAAGCTTTTGCTATTAAGATTTGGTTAGCGGTCCTATGGAGCATTTGGTGTTTTTGGAATGATGTTATCTTCAACAACGCTAAAGCGTGTCCCTCTGATTTGGGATGGGACATTAAATTCAAGGTTTGGAAGTGGTCGTGTGCCGGTAATACTATCTATTCCAAGTGTAACTACTACGACTTTTGCTTAAACCCTTTGGTCTTAGAGGGGTAGTTTCAGTTGGTGGGTAATTTTTGGTTTTCCAAGCGCTGTTTCTTAGTCTTTTGTAAGCGGGATTAGAGTACCCCTAGTACTCTCATTATTAAAATCTCTTGCTTATAAAAAAATAATAATTATTATTATTTAAATAAAAAAATCAATTTCATATTACAATCTATTATTGAATATTTATAATAAAAAAATTATAAAATTGAACAAAAAATATTTTGATAAAAATAATTTTATCTAATGGTAAACATCAATATTCTTCCAATAAAATAAATATAGATATAAACCCATCAAATGTTTTTAGTGGTCCTATTACATTATTCAATATTTCTTACCTGTCAAATCATTCATTTTGCTTTTGGTATATGTTGGTATATGTTTTCATGTCTTGCACATATGATTTTGCTTTTGGTATATGTTGGTATATGTTTTCATGTCTTCCACATATGAGTTATAGGCTCAGGCTAGGGTGAGAGGCCTGTTTAGGTCTCTCACCGTGAGAGACTTAATTTTTTTTTTTGTTTCAAATGCTTTTCTGCCATTGGATTGAATTGGGGTACCATTGGATTGAATTGGGCCCATGGATGCTATGGTGTACCAAACACACACAATAAAAATGCTTTAATGATAGTTTCTCACATTGCTGTTTCCAATGCAAATTGTACAGTAAAGCTGAAAATGCTGCAAGCCAATGATTATGCATTAATTGAGTGCTGAAAAAATTGAAAAAATAAAAGAAAAATTGTTGGGAAGCAAAATGAGAAATGCAGCAAATTAACAAATGCATTATCTTTGGTATTGCTATTTGCTGCCTGCACCCCCTCATTATATTTTAATTTTGCAACCTGCACCCCCTCATTAACATATAAACATTACTAAATTAAAATTAATAATAGAAAAGTTGCATATTTATTTATTTATTTAAATTAAAAACTGCATATTTATTTATTTAAATTAAAAACTTGATATTCATTTAAATTAAAAAAATCAATAACATTTTTTTAAAAATACATTAACATATTTTTTATTTAAATACGTTAACATATTTTTTGTAAAATTTGATTTTTTTTTAATTTAAAATATAAATTATGTTAATCTTATAAAATCTCACGTTAATTTTAATTTTTTTTAAGTTTAAAAAATATTATTTTTTATTTAAAAACTGGATGTTTATTTAAATTAAAAAAAAATAAAATTTAACTTAATAAATCTAACGCTAAATTTATTTAGTAAAATTTGATTATTTTTAATTTAAAAAATAAATTATATTAATCTTATAAAATCTCACGTTAATTTTAATTCGTTTTTAAATTTAAAAAAATATTGTTTGAAAATTTAAAAACTTGATGTTTACTTAAATTTAAAAAAAAAATTAACTTACAAAATCTGACGCTAAATGTATTTTATAAAATTTGATTTTTTTTAATTTAAAAAATAAATTATGTCTAAATTTAGAAATCTCACGTTAATTTAAATTAAAAGTTATTGTATTTAAAAACAATTATTTTGACGTTTAAATAAATTATATTGACCTATAATAATAATAATAGTAATAATAGTAATTATAATAAGAAAACTATAATAATAATAACAATAATAATAATAATAATAATAATAATAATGATAATAATAATAAAAATAATAATATCAACAACACATAGTTATAATAAAATAGACAAACTTTAGATATATTAATAGATAAAATAGACAAATAAACTACATTACAAGTATTCTTTTAAAACCTGAAATATTCAATATGAGTGCTTATGTTTTACAAGTATTTCAGCACCCAACATAACATACAGTTTGCAAAAAAAAAAACTGAGTATTCTGCAGCAATTCATTCACGACGGATCCTTTCAATGTCCTCCTGCGGTATCACCCCTACGCTCAACATAAACCATGATTTGTTCAGCTGGTGGGTAACGGATGGCAAAGCGAAGTTTGTCACCAACCTGCACTTCAGCATGCCTTATATAGTCAAACCAAGCCCTACACAAATAACACTCCTTCTTCTTCAAATTCTTCTTAATCTCACAGTCATAGGGTTCATTATTGTCACAGTCATAGAGCTCAATATTTGAAAAGTTTCGCAGCTGGCAGCTGTCGATGACGTTGGCTGGAAGTTGCTGCAAATTAAGTAGAAATCATTATCAGCTTCAATACAATTCAAACACAATTGAAATAATACAACAGATCAAATTTTTTCATTTCCTACCATAACATTACTCCGCGTCCTCTTCGCATCAACTACTTCTCGCGACCACATCTCTTCGTCCTGATCCACAATTATAGGGCTATACACCCTAACACTGAAACAAAATCACAATTAACATGAAGCCCGGACTCGGACACGGGACATATCATCAGACACGAGGACTCCGCTAATACAGAAAACATAGGACACAGACACGGCAAGAACATATTTTATATATTAATATAACAATGCAATGTACGTGTCATACGCGTGTCGTGCGAGTATCCATGTCCGACGCGGCGACACGCCTTCTGAATGGCGTGTCGGCGCTTCATACGAACACAATGTATAAAAAGGTCAAACAATTGCTTATGCAGTTACTTCAACACAATTCCAGTACACATTTGATTTACCTCTCGCTATCCGATGATATAGTTGTGTATTCATGCTCATCTCTTTGAATGTCGTGGAGATCCGAAGACTCCATGTTCTTACCCTTATGTTTGTGCTGCAACCAACACCACCTTCAGCACATCCTTCTCTTTTAAGATTCCCTTTCTCTACCTCACCACTTCCCTCACATTTCCTTTTTCCTTTCTCCATGGTGCCTTTTTCCTTCCTAATGTTGGAAGTATCCTTATGCAGACTATGTTTCCTGGTAGTGAGTTCATCATATCAGGGTCCAATAAAACACTTAATGGTTACAATCATACCTGCATCCTACTCAACAAGAAATGGCAAGGAGAAATTGGTTTTCATGTTATTAAAAATCATAAGTTAAGTACCTTTGGGATGCAGATGATGGCATCTCTCCTTGACCGTCTTTACCTTTAACTTTGCTTTCTTTCTTGTTCCTGGCGACCTCCTCCAACATTTGCTTCAAAACAAAGCTCCTTGTGCGTTTCCCAGGTATTTTCCTTTCCTGGGAATCATCCTCATCGCAGCTTCCTTCTTTCACCCTGCATTTTAACAAACAACCACTTCAATATCTCGTATCACTTTTTACACGAATATTACTGTCTTCTTCAAATACAGTATGATTATCAGGTTGCATTATAGACATTATACAAACACATTACATGAAAACCCGATATTGGAGAAGCAGAAGAACAGTTTAAGATCAAGGAATTAAACAAATTTTTGGAACAAACCTTCCCCATTCAGCCATGGTCGTGTGTGTCCGTGAATCTCGCGCAATGCCGTTGGCAGTAGCAGTATCGATTGAAGATGGAAATAAACCCTAATTTCACCCTTACTTTTTATGCAAACATATTAACCTCTGTTTTTATTTTTTTAATTTTCATTGTTTTGATGTTCCAAAACACACTAACAGGAAAAATAGTTTTTCATTAATGGCAAAGTGGATTTATTATCTAAATTATTATCTTATTAATTTTTAATTAATTTTTTTCACAAAGTTATTTTCTTATTAATTATTAATTTTCTAAATTATTATCTTATTAATTTTTAATTAATTTTTTTCACAAAGTTATTTTCTTATTAATTATTAATTTTCTAAATTATTATCTTATTAATTTTTAATTAATTTTTTTCACAAAGTTATTTTCTTATTAATTATTAATTTTCTAAATTATTAATTATTAATTATTGATTACTTTCACAAAGTTATTTTCTTATTAATTTTTTTCACAAAGTTATTAATTATTTTCTAAATTATTTTCTTATTTTCTTATTAATTATTAATTTTTGACCATCACTAGTGGAACATGTCAGGGATTCAACTGATGATGTCTTACTATGTGTGGAACATGTCAGGGATTCAACTGATGATGTCTTACTATGTGTGGAACATGTCAGGGATTCAACTGATGATGTCGAACTATGTGTGGAACATGTCAGGGATTCAACTGATGATGTCTTACTATGTGTGGAACATGTCAGGGATTCAACTGATGATGTAGAACTATGTGTGGAACATGTCAGGGATTCAACTGATGATGTGGAACTATGTGTGGAACATGTCAGGGATTCAACTGATGATGTCGAACTATGTGTGTCACATGTCAGGGATTCAACTGATGATGTCGAACTATGTGTGGAACATGTCAGGGATTCAACTGATGATGTCGAACTATGTGTGGAACATGTCAGGGATTCAACTGATGATGTCGAACTATGTGTGGAACATGTCAGGGATTCAACTGATGATGTCTTACTATGTGTGAAACATGTCAGGGATTCAACTGATGATGTCTAACTATGTATGGAACATGTCAGGGATTCATCTAATGATGTCTAACTATGTATGGAACATGTCAGGGATTCAACAGATGATGTGGAACTATGTGTGATCCATGTCAGGGATTCAACTGATGATGTCGAACTATGTGTGGAACATGTCAGGGATTCAACTGATGATGTGGAACTATGTGTGGAACATGTCAGGGATTCAACTGATGATGTCGAACCATGTGTGATCCATGTCAGGGATTCAACTGATGATGTCGAACTATGTGTGGAACATGTCAGGGATTCAACTGATGATGTCTTACTATGTGTGGAACATGTCAGGGATTCAACTGATGATGTGGAACTATGTGTGGAACATGTCAGGGATTCAACTGATGATGTCTTACTATGTGTGATCCATGTCAGGGATTCAACTGATGATGTCTTACTATGTGTGGAACATGTCAGGGATTCAACTGATGATGTAGAACTATGTGTGGAACATGTCAGGGATTCAACTGATGATGTGGAACTATGTGTGGAACATGTCAGAGATTCAACTGATGATGTCGAACCATGTGTGATCCATGTCAGGGATTCAACTGATGATGTGGAACTATTTGTGGAACATGTCAGGGATTCAACTGATGATGTCTTACTATGTGTGGAACATGTCAGGGATTCAACTGATGATGTCGAACTATGTGTGGAAGATGTCAGGGATTCAACTGATGATGTCTTACTATGTGTGGAACATGTCAAGGATTCAACTGATGATGTAGAACTATGTGTGGAACATGTCAGGGATTCAACTGATGATGTGGAACTATGTGTGGAACATGTCAGGGATTCAACTGATAATGTCTTACTATGTGTGATCCATGTCAGGGATTCAACTGATGATGTCGAACTATGTGTGGAACATGTCAGGGATTCAACTGATGATGTCTTACTATGTGTGGAACATGTCAGGGATTCAACTGATGATGTCGAACTATGTGTGGAACATGTCAGGGATTCAACTGATGATGTCGAACTATGTGTGATCCATGTCAGGGATTCATCTGATGATGTCGAACTATGTGTGAAACATGTCAGGGATCCAACTGATGATGTCGAACTATGTGTGGAACATGTCAGGGATTCAACTGATGATGTCGAACTATGTGTGATACATGTCAGGGATTCAACTGATGATGTGGAACCATGTGTGGATCCATGTCAGGGATTCAACTGATGATGTCTTACTATGTGTGGAACATGTCAGAGATTCAACTGATGATGTGGAACTATGTGTGATCCATGTCAGGGATTCAACTGATGATGTCGAACTATGTGTGGAACATGTCAAGGATTCAACTGATGATGTTGAACTATGTGTGATCCATGTCAGGGATTCAACTGATGATGTCTTACTATGGGTGGAACATGTCAGGGATTCAACTGATGATGTCGAACCATGTGTGGAACATGTCAGGGATTCAACTGATGATGTCGAACTATGTGTGGAACATGTCAGGGATTCAACTGATGATGTCGAACTATGTGTGATCCATGTCAGGGATTCAACTGATGATGTCTTACTATGTGTGGAACATGTCAGGGATTCAACTGATGGTGTCGAACCATGTGTGGAACATGTCAGGGATTCAACTGATGATGTCTAACTATGTGTGGAACATGTCAGGGATTCAACTGATGATGTCGGACCATGTGTGATCTATGTCAGGGATTCAACTGATGATGTCGAACTATGTGTGGAACATGTCAGGGATTCAACTGATGATGTCTTACTATGTGTGGAACATGTCAGGGATTCAACTGATGATGTCTTACTATGTGTGGAACATGTCAGGTATTCAACTGATGATGTCGAACCATGTGTGGAACATGTCAGGGATTCAACTGATGATGTCTTACTATGTGTGATCCATGTCAGGGATTCAACTGATGATGTCGAACTATGTGTGGAACATGTCAGGGATTCAACTGATGATGTCGAACTATGTGTGATCCATGTCAGGGATTCAACTGAGGATGTCTTACTATGGGTGGAACATGTCAGGGATTCAACTGATGATGTCGAACTATGTGTGGAACATGTCAGGGATTTAACTGATGATGTCTTACTATGGGTGGAACATGTCAGGGATTCAACTGATGATGTTGAACTATGTGTGGAACATGTCAGGGATTCAATTGATGATATCGAACTATGTGTGGAACATGTCAGGGATTTAACTGATGATGTCTTACTATGGGTGGAACATGTCAGGGATTCAACTGATGATGTCCAACTATGTGTGGAACATGTCAGGGATTCAACTGATGATGTCGAACTATGTGTGATCCATGTCAGGGATTCAACTGATGATGTCGAACCATGTGTGGAACATGTCAGGGATTCAACTGATGATGTCGAACTATGTGTGATCCATGTCAGGGATTCAACTGATGATGTCTTACTATGTGTGGAACATGTCAGGGATTCAACTGATGATGTCTTACTATGTGTGGAACATGTCAGGGATTCAACTGATGATGTCGAACTATGTGTGATCCATGTCAGGGATTCAACTGAGGATGTCTTACTATGGGTGGAACATGTCAGGGATTCAACTGATGATGTCGAACCATGTGTGGAACATGTCAGGGATTCAACTGATGATGTCGAACTATGTGTGATTCATGTCAGGGATTCAACTGATGATGTCGAACTATGTGTGGAACATGTCAGGGATTCAACTGATGATGTCGAACTATGTGTGGAACATGTCAGGGATTTAACTGATGATGTCGAACTATGTGTGGAACATGTCAGGGATTCAACTGACGATGTCTTACTATGTGTGGAACATGTCAGGGATTCAACTGATGATGTCGAACTATGTGTGGAACATGTCAGGGATTCAACTGATGATGTCGAACTATGTGTGGAACATGTCTGGGATTCAACTGATGATGTCGAACTATGTGTGATCCATGTCAGGGATTCAAATGACGATGTCAAACTATGTGTGTACAATATTAAGTATTTATTTGTAAAGTATGTATTTGTAAAATTATATTTTTAATGAAGATACATCTCAAACAATATTAAACTAAATATATACGTATTTGTGAAAATTATTGCATTAGATTGAAATCAATATTATAGCACCAAATAAGTATTTAAATTCATCAACGTCAACACATATATACTTTAATATACTTTAATCATTATTTTTGCATTGGCTTTAAATCAATATATACTATAATATACTTTAATCAATAATATTGCAGTTAAGTATATATTGAAATCAATATATATATATATATATATATATATATATATATATATATATATATATATATATATATATATATATTTTAATGTCCAATCCATTGGTTGTTTCAGATTTTTATTTAAATACTTACTTAAATTTACTATTTAAACACAAATATTCTTATTTTGTCCAATTAATAAATATGTTGTTTTTTAATGCAAAATTGAAATATGTTTTTTTTATAAATATACATATTTCAATTAAAATTAAGTACTTATATTAAAATAACCTTTTCAAATAATACATATGGCCCATAGAAAAATCACCACTTTATCATGTTACAGCACTTGGTTTTTTTGGAGGGAGTGTATTTAAAGGCGCCATATTTTAATTAGGCAGTAAAATGAATGCATAAAATATTTAGTTTTTACCGCCTACTATTGCACAAATGGGTCAAGATGGATGAAGGAAAGGAATGTGTTGTCCACGTGTGAAAAAAAAAGCTATATTAAATGAAGCAAAAGGTGAATATCAACTGTGTCAGTAAAGTAGATTTTTTGCAGAAAAAATAATGTACTACTAGTAGTACTAGTACTACTTTAAGTAATGCTCAAGAAATCAATATATTATGCTATTTTTGATTAAAGTAGTGGAAAGAATGGGGTGGTAGGACCAGCAGAGATGGCTATGTGTGAACAATTGTATTTTCTGTAGCATTTGTCCTTTTTCGAAAACGACATAGTTTGCATGGGAAAAGCTGAACGACATATATATCCCAATCCCCAGAAACATGAGAAACCAAACATGGGCAGATATGCCAAAATTTGCAACATATATTTAACATAAATATAAGCATTTCAATATATAATATAACTACTGCAATAGGGAATATAAATGCTATAGATAATTAACACACAACCAATGTTCAACGTGCATAGCTAATTCTTAAACAAAATAGAAGTCTTGGAAATAATAGTACCACAATATTTCAAAATACATGCAACAACCTTCAAAACATCATCAAAATACATAGTAACTTCAACAAACCCCACAAAATCTGGCCTTACCATCCCCTGTGTTCAATGTTCAAAACTGTGACAACGATTTCTTCAGCAGGAGGATACTTGATGCTGAATCCCACCAAGTCTCCATTGCATAGCCCCAGATTCCTTGCAAACCTGTTCCAGCCGCCACCTAAATACTTCTCAGTGTGGCCTCCCCTCTCAAAAGTATGCACTTCAGACTGATAGGTGTCACCGGTTATGCCATCGACAATGTCGATATACCTCACTTGCTGAAGACGGCCAGTCATAACAACTTCCTGCGGGATTTGCTGCACGTTTACATCTCAACCAATGTTAGTTTTTATGTTTACGCTTAATATAAAATAAACTAAATTCATATATGTACATGTTTATGGTTTTAGCAACTAACTTACAAGAAGGTTACTTCGAGCAATCTGCGCATCTTTAACCTCCCTCTTCCATAAGCAATATGATGAACGACGGGTCCTACTTCCAACAATGTCATAACCAACAGACACTACATCCCGACTAAAATAAATTTTGCAAGGAAATATAAATCAGCTTACATCATAACATATAAATAACCGATGATTGCAATAACATATAAATAAAATCTACACTTTCAAAAGCTATGTGTGTGAGTTAAGTGATCAAAGTTTCAGAACCTACAACAATGACCAATCTGGTGATTTGCTTCTGGCCTCCTCATCGTTTTTCCCTTCACTGTGGTCTGTAAAAAAAGATCTGCAAAAAGAAGTTTTGGAATCAACACACCATGTTAAAGATTATTTGTTAAACAGAGCATGCAAACAAATAATACTAACATATGATCTAAAACTTACCTTGCAGATGCCATTGTATGAACAGATGAAAAGATTGGAGAGATTACAGAAGAACTTATGTTATTTTTCCACCTTTACGTTTCAGCAGCAAATGCAAGTTTTAAGAGTAAGTAGTGTAGTGGTAATTATAAATGGTATAGATGAAGTAAATTTAATATCCACAACTACCAATACCCTACCAGCTTCCAATCCTCGATGATCTCATTTACTCCTCTTAATTGGAACCCCAAAACATCCTTTCAAATTCTTTAACTTTTACAATTCTAAATCTTCAAAATAATGCCATAAATATATTTTCTCAAAAGCTATATTCTCACAATTATCTAACAGAAGGTTTTCAAGACATTTTACCATTGGGACGGAGCCACGTTTGCAACACTGTAGGCCTATGCCCCCACTTCATTTTGATTTATATACTATATATGTACCATAGTCTCTAAATATGAGTATTTAGATGGGTCCTACTCAATTTTACACATTATATTTATATTACACTTTCAAAAATTTTAAACAACTCAACTATATTTTTTACATATCCAGCCAACCCTATTTTTTCTTCAAAAATTTTAAACAACTCAACTATATTTTTTACATATCCAGCCAACCCTATTTTTTCTTAATTATCCATCAACTGTGACAGCATGACAATATATTTATGCAAGCCATTTATATATCCATCCCTTTCTTTATTTTTATTTATTTAACTTTTAAAAAAACATACTATTAATAACATATAGTACTTTTCTATTTTCTTTTTCTTTTATTTTGTTTATTTTTTAAAACTTACATGTATAATATTTTGTAACTAAATTTTCGTGTAATGTACGTACATCAACAAAATAAAATTAAAAAACCTTTACCTCCATTACTATAATATTGAATAACAAAAATCAATTAACAAAATAATATTACAACAATATTTTCTAACCTCCATCTCTTTACAATTATATTTCCTATTCTTACAAATTTTTTACCAAACCTTAAAAATGAGAATTAATATGAAGAAGGGGAAAGAGAAACAGCTTAAAAGAAATAGAAATTGATATAGTTTTATGAGATAATGAGAAGTTAAATTTTGAGGAAGTTTTTTTTAGAAAAGCATTATTTTTTATAATTAATTAATGATAGAATACGTATCATTTATTTAGGAAGTGGAGTTAATGGTTTAGTGGGATTTATTTCATTTTTAGGGAGTGTGGACTGACGATGGTAAATATTTTAATTTAATAAAATTTTCTTAAATCATTAATAGTAATTAATATAAATAGAGGTTGGATCGTGAATTGAGTTAGTGGGACGTTTTGACTAATAGTTAATAGTTTTTATTTTTATTGATAAATAATAATGAGTTAGTGGGATGTAATACTATTTTAATTTAATTATTATTAAGTATTTAAATTTAAGAATAGAAAAAAATTTGACCAAAATTTTCTTTGTGTGTAAATTAGTGGGGGTAATCATTAAAGAAATGGTTAGTTATCATAAATTTTTGGGAGTAGGTGGTTAATTGAAACGTAGTGAGTTGTTTAAATATAATATTTATCAATTATTAATTATTAGTATTATTATTATTATTATTATTATTATTATTATTATTGTTTAAATATATTATGGGACATATAATATTTATCGCTAATAAAATGAAATACACTATACACATATTTATTGATGACATATAAAATAATATGTTCAAATATATGTCATTGATTATTATACAAAAATATGAGAATATTTTTTATCAATAATATGTGTATACTATGTGTCAACCATGTCAGGGATTCAACTGATGACGGTCAACTATGTGCGAAGCGTGTAACAGATGAACTGATTACGGTTAACTATGCGTGAAGCATGTTACAGATGAACTGATGATGGTAAACCATGTGTGATCCATGTCAGGGATTCAACTGATGACGGTCAACTATGTGTTAACCATGTCAGTGATTTAACTGATGATGGTAAACTATGTGCGCAGCGTGTTACAGATGAACTGATGACGGTCAACTATGTGTTAACCATGTCAGGGACACAACTAATGACGGTTAATTAACTATGTGCGAAGTGTGTTACAGATGAACTGATGAGGTCCGAAAATGTGTTAACCATGTCAGGGACACAACTAATGACGGTTAATTAACTATGTGCAAAGCGTGTTACAGATGAACTGATGAGGTCCGAATATGTGTGGAACATGTCAGGGATTCAACCGATGACGGTCAACTATGTGATAACCATGTAAAAGATTCAACTGACGATTGTCAACTTTGTGTGAAGCGTGTTATAGATGAACCGATGACGGTCATAAAAAAGTTATTTATTCATCCATTATAATTGTTTCATAAGAAAGTTATATATAAATTTATTTTAAAGTTTTTATAAATTCAATAATATAAAATATTTTTGTTTTAAATTAGGTTTGTTAACAATATAAAATATATAGAAGGCTTATACACACACACACACACACACACACACACATATATATATATATATAGAGAGAGAGAGAGATAGAGAGAGATAGATAGAGAGATAGATAGAGAGAGAAAAGGGGTGATGCACTGACAATGTAAAATACTTTTACACTGTCAACCAATCACCACCCATGTATCTAATTAAAGATTTTTTTATTTAAAAAAAACTAAATGACATGACACCTTTATCATTTTCTATTGGATGACAGTGTAAAATTATTTTACACTGTCAGTGGAGTACCTTTTAACTCATATATATATATATATATATATATATATATATATATATATATATATATATATATTTATATTTTAAAGAATCCCAACAGTTATATATATATATATATATATATATATATATTTATATTTTAAAGAATCCCAACAGTTTTTAAAAACTTTTTAGGAACATATTGGGCCTACAAATAGAACTTTTTGCATTTATCCTCAAATAGAAGTTGCAGAAGTTGCAGAGGCTCTCCGTCCGTCCGTTCGCAAAGGAGGTTTGAAATCCGGTTTCTCCAGCCCTACTATGTCTACCCCTGTGCCGATAGTAGAGGATAAGAGGTACGTGTAGGTGTTGACGTTGATCGGAAGTAGTGAATGTTTATATTTCGTTTTGCATGGTAGATGTTTGGTACCCATTTTTTTGGTTGTTGTCTGTTTTTCAAAAATGTAGGTGTTATTGTAGTTATCCAGTACAACTGTTATGTTTTGATCTGTAGTCCCATTGAAGGAAATGTTTATATTTCGTTTTGCATGGTAGATGTTTGGTACCCATTTTTTGATTGTTGTTTCTTTTTCAAAAATGTATGTGTTGTTGTAGTTATCCAGTTCCAGTACATTGTTATGTTTTGATCTGTAATCGGCCCATTGAAGGAAACTCTGTTATTTTGCATTTTTTTTTATAATCTACATTTGTTTGGAACAGCTGATTTAGATTTACGGTATTTAAAATTTTAAATATGCGTTAGGTTTGTATTTTGGGATATTATGTGGATGGTAAGTTTATTAGGGTTTTGTGTACAGCTCTTCTGAATTTGTTGTTGGGCAAGCAAATGGTGAAAGCGTCGTTGGAGACGTTGTGGAAGTAAATGGTGTGAACCCGTAAGTATCATGTTTTAATGTAATGCAGTTTCCCGTTTTTTAAGTCATTAGTTAATGTTGTACTCTATGATTTTGCAGAGACGATACCTCTGATGAATCATATGATGGACTATTTGAAAGATTAACTGCTATTCAGATGCGAGTTCGGAAAGAACTGAGAGATCCAAATGTGGATGTTCACAGCTCTGGTTCGGAAAGTGATGAATCAGGTGATGAGGAATACCCGGATGATTACTGTTGGAAACGAGTGGTGAAAGACGGTCAAAGTGCGCAGAAGAATGTCCTGGTAATGTCGTAGACTGGTTATAACTATTGTTTGAATTATGATTTGAAATAGTTTTAAGTGAGTTAGCTTGGATTTTGTTTTTCATGCAGCATTTCCCTCGCTGTGTTACCAAACACTACCTGTTTTGGAACCAGAGATCTATAGAACTTATAGATGAAGACACTCGCAAGAACTATTATGTTGAAATTGGCTGCAAAAGGAAGAGGAAGAAACTGTTGAAAAAGGAAAAATTCATGGGGCAAGGATGGTATCAGTTTGCGAAAAACAGGAATCTTGGAACCGGAGACATTTTGTTCTTCACAATAACATCGCCACCGAGACGTCTCTACGTTACGTTGAGAAATCCTTAGTCTTGTTTGGTTGTGGTGGCCTGTTTTTTAAGGAGCTTTAATCTCAAACATTATTAGTTTTTTGTATTATATATGGTACAATTACAATGTTGGTTTTTTGGTAGTTATTTTTAGTTGATACAAGACTTGTTTTGAAGTATATATGTTTACATCAACTGCAGTTTGTTTGTTTGGTAGTCAATGACATTGACTCTATGGTTGAATCGCAATTCCGAATGTTTTAAGAATGCTTTCTTTATCTTTGATGATTGTTTGTCATCAATAATTCTCAATGCGTTTGTTGAATTTTAGAATTGTGAAAATAAAATTGTGACATAAACTGTTTTCAACAAATATTTAACTGAAATAGCTTGGCTCGGTAACAACAAACTATGGTTTCTAAATAAACAAATTGACGAGGAAGCTACTCTGGTTTATTTGATTTGTCAATTAACAGAAGATCCGCCATAAGAACAGGTTGTTTTTAAAAAATTAAATATATTTTTCTATATGTGGCAACGATTATTTTTTCTCTCTAATCTGAAACAAATATGCAAAATGATTCTCAAATTTTAAATAAAATGTGTTTTCTTTTAGTTTTTGTTATTGCCTCGTTTTACCTCAATTTTACATGTTATGTGTAGAAATGCTACTTATTAAAAAAAGAAACTCAATTAAATATTTATATTTATTTGATTTTAATTGTTATTATTTATTATAATTTTTGGATAATAATATTAGCCTAATAAATATTTAAATCAACACCTTATTTATATTTATAAAATTATTAATAAAAATAATAATAAAGATATATATTTACTATTTATTTATTATTTTTTATGAAACATAAAATAATCATTTCATAAATTAATTTTTAAAAACAATTTTATTCTTTGACTTGATCTCTTTTATTTTAAATTCAATATTTATATTATATATAAAAATAAAGTAGTAAATAATTTTATTCTTGATCTCTTTTACATTTAAACATTTGTTGAATAATTATTAATGTATTTATTTTTTTATATAATAATAAATGTTTTCACATTCACTTTTAAAAATTTATCAATATTTTTAATCTTGTTTACAACATAGCAAACACAATATTCCTTAAATACACTCTTTTGATTTTAGGGTTTAATGGATATGCATTGACAGTGTAAATTAGTTTTACACTGTCATCCAATAGAAAACAAACAATCTGCCATATCATTAAAACTTTTTCAAAATAAAAGTGTGGTATAATTAGATGCATGGGGTGTGATTGGTTGATAGTGTAAAATTATTTTACACTGTCAGGGAGCATCACCCTATTTCTCTTATTTTATTACACATTTCCAAATCAAATTGTAACTTTAAATTTTAATGGATTTTAAAATATATGCCACCATAAAACATTTTAAACAATAAAAAATAGTGTCAACACGTGTAGAGACTAACTCATTTATACGCTTTTAGACTTTTAGTAGCCAAAATAAACGGAAGATTGAAAGAGGAATAGCAACGTCTCTTTAGTTTCCTAGTGAGAGGAGCTGCTTCTTCAACAGTAACCCCACACCACACCCCATCAACACAGCCTCCATCACCGGCGGTCTCACGGCTGAAAATGGCTAATGGAGATAAAAGACAAAGACTTTCTGGGTAAGCGTACCATGTTTAACACTCCCTTTGTGTTAATTTCATATTGTACCATGTTCCCTCATGAAACCGCTTCTGAACCGTAAAGAATCGTTGTGTTACCCATTTATGGTAGACTTACAGAGAGGCCTAACACATTTCTACCGGCATGCATGGTGTATATCTAATGTGTCTTGAAAGTTTATGTTTTATGCAGATCTGAAACCCACAATGGACGACATTTCGAAGAGCATGAACTTCGAAAGATGTACGACAACTATGTTGATCACGAGGAAGAGCGGGAGCTAAGAACAAATAAGATCAGAAAAACCATATCTTATGAAGAATTTTGTGGGATTGTGCTGCAATCTGGTGAGGCGGGAAGTAATGAAGAACTTGAAGCAGATAAGGAAATCCCTTTTCCTACTCATTTATCAATGTCACCCGAGGCGGCAAGGTATACTATTTAGCATTATATAAATGTGGTGGTTCTGTTGTTCCAATATATACATTGAGTATTGACTGATTATGACTATGTTGCAACTTATGCAAAAGTTTTGCTGAGTACAACATGTAGTGGTCGTGTTTTCGATTCAGATTTATTGTTCATGATATCTGCATGTGTCATGATAAGTAAGTACTGTCTTTTTCTTGATCATGATATATAAAGAAAGCTGTAAGATTTTAGTTAATGGAAGAGGTAGAGATAAACACAATTGTTATTAACTGGAATATGCATGGTGTATAAATAATGTTTGTTACATGTGTTATTTTATGCAGATCTCGAAATCTGAAGAAGCTACACTTTGACGAAGACGTCAGGGAAAGGTTGTACAACGGTTATCTGCATTATGAGGCCGACCGATTTATGCGAACAAAAGAGACCAGGAAAACGTTGTCATATGAAGAATATTGTTTGGAGATGCTGGGAATGTGTTATGTGGAAAGTACAGATGAAGTTGAAGACAAGGAACCGGGTAAGGAGGAAGTGCTGGGATCGGGTGGAGAAGGAAGTAAAGATGAAGTTGAAGACAAGGAACCGGGTAAGGAGGAAGTGCTGGGATCGGGTGGTGAAGGAAGTAAAGATGAAGTTGAAGACAAGGAACCGGGTAAGGAGGAAGTGCTGGGATCGGGTGGTGAAGGAAGTAAAGATGATGTTGAAGACAAGGAACCGGGTAAGGAGGAAGTGCTGGGATCGGGTGGTGAAGAAAGTAAAGATGATGTTGAAGACAAGGAACCGGGTAAGGAGGAAGTGCTGGGATCGGGTGGTGAAGGAAGTAAAGATGATGTTGAAACAAGCAAAACTGCTAAGGATGATATTCAACGTGCTGTTGCAGATACGACATGGTAAGCTGTTTTATTAGTCACTATTCTTACGGTGTACTGATAGTATTTTGAGGTCACGACTCACGATTATTATCACATCATGTTAACCAAAGTGGCTGTTTTATTATAAAGTGTGTTAACTTTAAGTTGACTATGTTGCATGTAATGTGAATATAGTGATGAAGAAAGGGAGGAAAACACTGAGTTTGAAAGTAAAGAGATCACCTGGGAGCTAGTGGTGAAGTCGGGGAAGACTAAGACTATCAGGAATAATGTGCTTGTAAGTTGCATATTGACAAATTATAATGATATTGATTAGTTCTGTTATTTGACGGTAAATGATTTCATTAAATTGAATATGTGCAGCAAATTCCAAGACATGTGATAAGGACCTGTTTGTCCGCCCCCCAGGATACGATTGAACTTTTTGACACCGACACGGGAGAAACCTACCAGTGTGAAATGGGGGGACGGGACGATGAGGTGGAAAAGTATCTTTGCCGTGATTGGTACCGCTTTGCAAAAGACCGTGATCTAAGAGTAGGTGATGTTTTGTCTTTCTGCATCAGATACCCTCCAGCCACAAGGATATTAGTCTGTGTGGAGAGATGATAATTCTGGGTCGATAATGTATCCGTGCAGCAGGTGGTTGTTTTGGTTCATACTTGGTGGGTCGTAAGTGACGTTGTTGGTTCAGTTTGGTTAATAGTCTAATCAATTTCAGTTAGATTTTGTTGGAGTATTATAAATGTTGTTGAAGACTTCATGTGTGAACTATATGTGTAATGGTCTAATGGTGTATTTTGAACTTTAGAGCTGCTGCTCTTTTATGATTGTATGAATATTACTGCATGTCTACTATTATGTAGTGGTTAAACTTTGTAGTGTTGATTTTGCATGGGATGGAGCTCTAACCATTTTCATTTTAGTGGACGCATGTGGCAAGGGTTAACACATGCAAACTGGAATTTTGGGCTTAGTAAAATAAGTATTCTACAAAAGTAACATAAAGGTTGGAAATATAAAGCATAGTATAGTTAAAATTCTTTATATAAAATTGATTTAATTTGTAAAAATAATATAATTCATACAAACTTTTATTCTAACTTTTATCAATTTTAATTACAAATTATTATAGGAGTTATACATAGTAATTATATGTAATAATTATTATTTTAATTTTGTCATTATTATAATTGTATAACCTTTAATATTTATTTGTTTTTTTAGTATAAATTTTAGTTCTTAATATTTTTTTAATTTTGAAAATTTACTCTTAACATAGGGAGTTTATTAGAAACCCTAATTTTGGCTTTTACTAATTTAATCCTATATTAAAAATAAATATAATAATCATAATAATAATATAATATTCATCCACAACTATTAATAATAATTATATAAATAATATATAAAGATGTAATATTTAGGTAATCATAATAATAAAAGAAAATATTAATGATAATATAATGTCCGAATATATAAAAATAAATATAAATAAATTTATACAAATAATTTATAAAGAATTAAAAAATTAAAAATATAACTTAAATGTAAAAATTTATAAATATTAAAATATAAGTTAAATATCTCTATCTTTTACGATTCAGATTATAAGTTAAATAATAATAATAATAAAAATTTTAAATCCAACTTATAACTTAAATATTAAACTTAAAATAGCTAAAGTATTTATATTTTTATAGTTATACATTTATGTGTTAAAATTCTTTTTATAAAAAATAGTTTAAACAAAACAAAGTAAAAACAATTCAATATGCTATTCAACAAAGTAAAAATCAATGCTCCAATACACAAAATAAAATATTGCTCATTCATCACTAATATTTAAGAACATAAAACACATTTGGGATCACGACAACGTCAAAACCAACACCCAGCACTGGCAGCCGCCGCGACACAACGCGGATTTGCGTTACATATAACACGACTATTGTGACTGCTACATAACACTACAGTTCACATTATTACATACTTAGATACGGCGACCCATAAACATTAAGTTTTCCAGCTTTTTGATTTTACACCGCGAAACATGTCACCTTCAACGATTCAACAATTTCACGTACAACCTATTAGGAACCAGTGAAACGGTAAAACCTACCCGATCACCTCTCCTGAATACTTTCTTCCTTGCAAATTGGTACCACCCCTCCCCTATATACAGATACTCTACACCGTCAAGAGTTTCACTCTGGATGATGCAATCATGTGTAAGTCCTGTATCATAATCACACAATTCTATCATTGAAGAGAAAAAGCTACAGGACCTACAGACTCTCCTTGGAATATGCTGCAGAATATATGATTACAACACCTGAGTTAGTGTTAATGAAACATGGAAGCAGCATATTGAATAACATGTATATACTTACAAGAACATTTCGGCTTGCAGTGTAGCCTGATGTAATGGTTTCCTCCCAGTAGTATCCATCAGCTCCACCATCATCTGATGATTCATTTGAACTGCAATATGTAACATATTACAACAGATGCATTTCAAAAACATTTGTATAACAAACAACCAAACTATTTTATAACTTATTACCTGCTTCCGTGATTCATTTCTCCTTCTTCAGCAAACCTTCGCAGATATAAAATGAAACACTCAGCTGGCTTGACATTTATACACACACGGTTAGGGAACAGTTTCAAACAAGTGCAGTCGAGTTGTTCATTCAAAAGAATAATATAACTACTGCAACACTCAATATAGTGAAACAGTCAATGCAGTGAGGTCGACATGTAGTATTGGAATAAAATTGTTCATTCACGGGTGTCTTTTTCAGTTTTATACAGGGATGGAGCTAGGTGCACTGAAACTCTCTCCCTAATTTGCACCCACTATGTTTTCTAAAAAATAAATGAGTGCTATATATATATATATATATATATATATATATATATATATATATATATATATATATATATATATATATATATATATATATATATATATATATGGAAAATACTAAAACTTACGAAGAAAAACTTGCAAGAAAGTGAAGAAAATGAGGTGTCTTCATGTAATTGGATGATCCATTTTAAAAACCATCCACCCATGTTTTGTTATCAATTTCTTACTGACATATAACCATCCAACCCATGTTTTGTTATCAATATTTTACTGCCACATCTATTAGAGCATCCATACCAATTATACTCATATGAGTTCTTTAAATGGGTCCTACATAATTTTTTATATTATTTCACTTTTTCCAATTTTTTAAACAACTCAACTATATTTTTCAAATATCCATATGCTTCTTCAAAAACTTTAAAATGAGTCCTACTAAATTATATAATATATTGACATTTGGATTAATTTGGACACTTTTAATAAAAATTTAAAAGAAAAAGAAGAAAATAATTGAAAAGGAAGTGTAGAAGCGTTCTTTACTGTAACAACTTTGTTAAACTAAAGAACCTTGATTCCATTCAATTATCCAATAACTCCTGACACGGTAGCATAAAAAACTGTGTAGAAACCTTGTAATTTTACCGATAATCATGCTCTTAGTAATAGTTTGCCACATGTATTCTTGCGTTTTGTTTAGAAGTTTATCGTAAGAAATAGCAATGCTCACTAATTATTTAACCATTGATAAGAAATATTTAATTAAAATTGAATAACGCATTAACTAATCAAAAAAGTATTTTTGTTATAAATATGAATTCACATGGTATATGAATAATTATTTAAGGTTTCATTATAAATGATAGTAAGTTTTTTATTATAAAAATCATATATGTCCTACTAAATTAGAGACGAGTTGGTTTTATGCTTAAATTTAAAATAATTCTTAATTAAATTTTCAAAAATAAGATTATGTTGTATATTTTTATTTTAACATTACAACATTATCATCAAAGATGGCAAACAAACAACTATTCATATCATTATTATTTATATTTATATATAAAAAGAGATGGATAGATAAATAATTTTGTTTATAATAACATTGAGAAAATTATACAAATAAAAATTACAAAATTATTAAATATTTTTCAAAATTAAATCTCATAATAAAATATATGTATGATATATATTTAATATACGTATGATGTATATTTAAGCTTAGAAAATAAAAACTCTTTTATTACACTACATGAATATATTGCTCTCACAAAATATCGGACTCCGTCACTGATTTTATATATATCAAAATTAATCTCAATTGGGTCTTCCAATTTAGGACCGTTTTAGGGGGGTCAACTCTCTAAAATGGCTTTTATTTTTAGATCCTCTTCATTTTATTTTATGCTTATATTATGATTAATTAGTATTACTTAATTACTAACATATATTTTTCAATCTAACTATACTTATTTTGTGACATATTCATTAATACAAAAGAGTACAAAACTTTATTTATTTAATTTTATTCATATTATTATTCATAGTTTCATGTTATTCAAATAATGCTATAATAACTATTAAATAAAATAAAAAAGCAAACCGTATCAAAATAGTGTGTAATTGTCAAATTTGGGTGTAATAATGTCATTCCTCAATATTAAACTATCATATCAATTACTACCATACTCAACCGCTCAAGTAATTAACCCATGGCCAACTACTACCACCCTACCTCAGTTATTGCTCTCATTTACTCAACTTCATCTACTTAAACTTGAAAGCTGGTAAACTTCATCCACTCAAAACAGACAAGGGATCTACTGTGACCTGGGTGATAATGGAGAAAGTATACGTAGTTTTTGAAGGTCGTAACCCAGGTATATATTTGTCGTGGCCTGAATGTTTTGCTCAAGTTAACAAATGGAGTAACAACGCACATGGCAAATATTACAGCCTTGAGCAAGCTGAAAGGGCATACACGGAATATTGCAAACAAGTAGGTCGTGTCTATGAACAACATCACAACATCAACTCGTGCGAATCTGAAGAGTGTTCGTATGCAGACGACAAAGTTCAGCCTTCTCAAGATCTGTCGTGTAAGTTGATACAATACAACCTTATGTTATGTAGTATATATACGTTGCTTATAATATTAAACGATAACCATGATATGTAACTATGTATGGCCTTTATTAACCTTTATGAACCTTTTTTATTTGTATTATAAGCTACGGTTTTGTCGAACTTGGCCGAGGAGACAGACGCGGAGGATATCGTTCTACAAAATAGCATACAAAAACAGGTAGAGGTAGTTTGCAACCGTATGAGAATCCTTGTACCGGTATACAATCTACACGAAGTCAAGGTTGAACATGGTTTCCAATTTTTAAGGTATCATGCTTGTTTGTGTAGTCCTTTGTTTTCCAAATCTATGGTTTCAGTTGGCCGTTTTGTGAAGACCGACTATGACGCGAAGGAAGATGTTGCGGTGCTGTTAATGCGTCGTTTGCTTTGCGCAACAGGTAGAAGGATTTGTGATTACAACTACTATAACGTCCAAATACTATCGGAAGAACTTCAAAATGCGAGGGATGCAAACTTTGAACTGAACATGGAGATTGCTACTTTGAAAGCAGAAAACAGGCTCCTCAGTAACCAAGTTTTAGCTAATGAACATGTTAAGTGAATGTATATAATAACAATGTGGACGGTGTTCCATTTTTTAGATTGATTCAGGTCTCAATGTAGTGACTACGGTCTTAATCGTTGTTGTGTTTTTAGCTTAGTTGCATGGCGTTGCATGTGTATAAGTTCCATTTTATGAAACTCGTTTGTCGTTTGTAGTACCTTTCATTTGATCCCTATATGTGTATGGGATATTTGATTATGGATGGAGTGGTGTGCACCTCATATATATATATATATATATATATATATATATATATATATATATATATATATATATATATATATATATATATATATATATAATGTATCATTAGTTTCAACCTTATGGTATGTATGTGATTACAATATTAATATCTCATGTGCAAGTAGCATATCAAACAGGTCTTAATATTATATTAAGATATCAACTGATTTACTTTATGCAATTGTGATAGCTTGGGTCAATTCCACATTAAATGGTAATTAAGTGATTTGATGGAATAGGTATCGAGATTAGTCTCTACATCATTACTCTACGTTTCTCCTTATTTTCTTTATATTAGCAACATCAACAACAAGCAAGTTCTATAAAAAAAAACAACAAGCAAGAGAGCACTCATTATCAATGGAACCAACAAGATGCAACGACTTTGTGTTGATCCCTGGCCATTCAAAAGACAACGGAATGCAAGTTTTCCTTCTTAATAATATTTATTAGTATGTCTTTATGTGTTACATTTTTATATGTTCATGTACATAAGTAATAAAGGTTGTGGTGTTTATGTAGGGATGGTGACAAAAACTCCTCAAAGATGGGCGAGAGGATTTGTTCATCAACCATTCCAAGGGTTGGACAAGATGTAGATCACGACTCATTTAAACCTGATGTAAGCTCCAAAGAAGTCACGTTAGCTGATGTGTTGGATGCCGTGGAGGTAAACATTTTTGAAACCAACATGCTTTTAAAATATAAGTATATAACTGTATAAGAGTTGTAATATTCATACAACTCTGTAATGTGGAAATGCACTACTGGTGCTGAGTAATAAAATCCATTGCTTATAAAAAAAGAGATATAAGAGTTGTGTTGAAACGTTTTATGTTGAACTTTTGTGTTATATAACTACTGATATGGTTCAACCATTGTGTATGATGCAGAAACTAAGTTTCAGGATAGATATTCTGGAGATTTCTCACAACGACATGATGACCAAACTTGTGTTCAATCAAAAAGAGATACTAAAAAAAGTAGGTGGGGAAATGCGTAGCCCAAGGTTCAAAGACAAAGTTGTCCATGCTAGCTCTGGATATTCCCCTGATGCAGAAGATGATGGAAATGATCGGGGCAAAGAAAAGATGATGGACAGAGGGATGGAGAAACTGAAGAACTTTGGTACAATAAACATATCTGACTACGACTCCGAGGAAAGAATGAATGCTAAAAAAAGAACAGTCTCCCATAACAACTACGTACGTACCGATACTGTTTGCAAACGGCAAAACACAAGCTATGGGAAACTTCCATACATTGATGTCGATTCAAACAGGGGTGGGAAAGAAGTTGCCGACAACACCAACAAGCCATTCAGTAGTGATTATAGCCGAAGGTTTAATGCAAAGGTGACATGCCTTCCACTCATATATTTGCATGGTTTTACGTTAATGTTGTTTAAACTTTAAACACTTGATTTACCATGTTATTCAAATTAATTGTTCTAATATTTATTTCAATAAACAAGGAGCTGATGACGACATCAACAACTCCCAAGGGTCGAAAGCTCTCATTCACACCATCACCAGGAGAGGGGTCGAGGCCTACAGGTAATGCTATTGGCAACTTGCAGAGAAAAGCTGCAACCACTCCCAGATAACTCGGTGTCAAACGACAATCTCCGGGCGGTAGAGCTAAAAAAGCTGTTGCTATTGGGAGGACTAATGCATTCAGAAACAGTACTGGTTTAATGGTCCCGAAGGTAATCAAAATTCATTAAGCAGTACTTATGAAAGAACAATGTTTATATCGATTGTGTATGATATTCTTAACAAGTCCTATATTAAGCAGCATTTCAGATGCGCGGTTAAGACCTCCCCTGATATGAAACTGGATCAAACGGAAATCAGGGTGTGTGCGTATGTCTTCCAAGAAGACTTTGACTCATCGTACGTGGACATGAATTTTATTACCTTATTATGAAATCTCTTTAACAATGACTAACAACCGTTGTTGTATTTCAGTGATACAATATTCAGGGTTGGTAGGACAGCGTACACCAGAGCTGATTTTGAGTGTATGTGTCCAGGAATGTTGGTTTCAAGTGAGGTACATTTCTAACCTATACACATACCTATCATTTTACGTATTATGTTTGTTGGCTAACTGGTTACTGGTGTAAATGAATTCCAACCTTGGAACAGATTATACTGATGATGGCGTTGAAGGTGATGTGGTCACAACACCAAAACTTATGCAAAAATTTGTAGTGCCTGCCTCCGTCGTTCGCGGTAATTACCATAAACTCCAAATTATTCATGATGCTTATGTTACATGAGTCTTTACTAATAAGTGATAATCACATGCTAATGTATTAAACTATCTGTTGGTTGTAGGAAGATGTTGTTAAAAATAATGGTCATGAGGAATTACACATGTTTTACAAAGATGACTGGGCTGTTCGTTTTGATCACCTGAGATTGGTAGAATGTTTCATTTAATTGTCTCTAATCGTTAGATGTTGTATGCACTGCCTCCTTTTTTACATAAGCCAATTAACAGATTTGTTCAAAAATTTGATATACGTTATAGATTTATGTCCCAGTAGAAGACCAGCATGGACACTGGTACCTCATGGTCATTTCATTAGATGATCGCAAGATCTATCATTTGGACTCGCATCTGACCGAGGACGTGGTCGCAGAAAGAAGGTCCACCATCAGAAACATCGTGAGTATAAGTGAATTTTATAATCACATGTTTGAGAAAAGAAGCTATAATAAGCTATATCTTCTTAATTTATCAGGGAGCTGCGCTAAATAAGCTGGTGGAAACGGTGTATGAAAGTTCATTCTCACTCCACGTGATGACGGACTTTGAATACTGGGATATTGTGGAGGCAAGGGGGATCCCAAACTGTGGAACCAGGTATCAAATTTCTTCCAATCGACAATCACTTTCCATATACAATTGGTCAAACTGAACCCGTTGTGTTGTATTGGCAGCGACAGCTCTGCACTATGGGTGGTAGAGTGGATGAATATGCAGAACAACTTCACAAGCAACACTCTTGGTGTGGTATGATTATATGGCAATTCTGATGTATTGTGTTTACAATAAATTATCACCATTTAACCCCAAAAATAATCTTTGTTAACTATTTCACATTTCACTTCCAGATGAATGAGATTGTCACAAGGATGGCCGTAACTATGCGTTTGCTTATGGGAAACCATAACGACTGCAACAACGAGCTCATTTGGAAGTCGAAGGAATACTGGAAAGTTATGACAACCGCGACTTAGACAATGAGAATGTGCGGTGGCCATTTGTTTGGATATTTGGATGGCTGCGTGGACCATGTTTTGTTGATTGAAACTACTACTATGATTGTCTGTAATATATTTTTAGGATAATTTGCTTGCTGCTTTATGCAGTTTTGTGTAATTTGGACCGCCCTTTGCTGCTTTCTGTTGCTTACATTGTTATGTGCTAGTTGTTGTGTCCTTGGGTGTGGATATATTGATGATGGCAAATAACAACAACGCATTATGTGAAGTAATTGGCAATGGATTGAACTGTAGGCTGCAGCGAATGCTGTTGAAGGAGCGGTTTGAATGGTTGCACCTAAGGCTTCTGTGCTTGCACCAAAGCATTTGATTAGAGGAAAATGATGATATAATAGTAGCTGCCACTGAAACTATGTTGATGCACCTGATATTGGAAAATAGAAATGTAACATGAAGAATATTTAAATTATGTTGATGCACCTTTAATTGTTATGTTTCATTGAATTGAAAAATTATGCTATTTATTTTTGCATTTTCATATTGCACCAAAGGTACCAAAGTTTTGAAATAGTACAGGTAAGCAATCCTATTTATTTGTACTGCTTTAGAAATTTTGGTGCTGTTCTATTTTAATTTAATTTGGCTGGTTTCATAATCAAAATTGTGCATTGTATTTTTATCACAAATAATACAGTATGAATTTACTCTATCTAAGTAATATTTAGAACATTGTTGATTAATTTATGAAATATATTATGTTGAATTAGGGAAATTACAACACAACAATAGATGAATTTCAATGTGCTTTAGGATAAAATTACAGCAATTCACTTCTTCAGTTACATCAACTTCCAGCCTTGGATATATTAAAACTAACAAGACACAATGTCTGTTACAATAAGCATACCAAATGCCTATTACAAAACAAATCCCACATTTGCAACACAGCACCCAAAATTACAAAATCAGTATAACTGCCAATTATATTATCCAATACAATAAACTACGAATACCACCTCTTACTTCACCACATTCCCATTCTTAACCCATTCTTAACAGAAACAGACACCTTCCTTGCCAAACAAGCAGCATAACATCATTTTGGCATTGCTTCATCACTTCACTGAATTTCAAACTGAAAATCCATAGTCATTACTTAACCTTACAGATGCTGATTGTAAAGAACTATCTGCAGGAGGCTCTCCATCTGCTCCAAGAGTAGGGCAGCATCTTCTGTTGTGACCAGCTGCACCGCATATCCCACACGTCTGTGTCCGCCTGGGTCTCTCTGATGTACCAACAGTACCTGGTCCACAACCCTTGCTTCTTGAACATGAAGGGTTAAGTATATTCACCAACTCCTCTTCAACATGTATGTTATCTGGAACATCTTCATTGTTGTACTTCGATTTAAGCCTACAAAGTTCATTAGTCAGATATTCTAAATATTTTTTGTAATCATCAACATCCATATATGACAAGTCAGCGACCTCCTTACTAAGATTCACCAAAGTAGCGTGTCTAGCAACCAAATGTGAATCCCAGTAGTGGGAACCATCTTCATAACTTCCACTAATAGACTCCTTCGCATATAATGACCAACGATTCAGCACAAGATTCTCAGGAAATTCTACAATATTAAGATAAACCATCACAGCAACAATGTGCTCACAAGGAATCCCAATGGATTCCATTCTAAGACACGAGCATCTGAAATCGTTATTCGATGGACAGTGGGAAACACGCCATCCATGCCCTTCGTCTCTGTATTTTGTCACCGCATAAATGGTAACTGATGCCATATCTTGAATATCTAATACAGATGTTAAGGTTACCTTTTTCATAACAGATCGTACCATTTCAAATATCTCTTTTGTCCAGTGCTTTGATGCTGACCTCTCAAGCGCCCTAAGATTGGTATGCAACACTGCCTGTCCATATTGGGATTCAAAATCAGCTTGAACCTCTCTACATCGAAAATATGCCACACACCTATGGAACTGCTTAACAAAATCAGTCATATTCATCTTCGAGTGTACAAACTGTCCCATATGACTATGAAATGCTTCGCACCGCGATGTCGTTCTTATTCCTGCAAAGAAATTTCCCCTAATATGAGCTGTTGCCCACATCTTCCTTTTCTGGTACAATTCATTGATCCAATTATTATCTTCTAACCCAAACCTATCTAACATTTCATTCCACAGACTCTCAAATTTCCAAACATCATGATCACCAAGCATTAATTTTTTGAAAACAGGGATGAAATTGGGATTGCTAATGTTGGAAATTGCATTTCGTAGGAGATGCCATGCACATAACCTGTGGTAACTGTTGGGAAAGACTTTCCTGATTGCATTTCTCATAGCAACATCACCGTCCGTTATTACAGATAAAGGTGTCTTACCTTTCATTGCAACCAAAAACTGCTCCAGCAACCATACATATGTCCCTTCAACCTCATTTGAAACTATGGCAGTAGCAAATATAATCGTCTGGTTGTGGTGATTAACACCAGAAAAAACAACAAATGGGCACATGTACTTATTTTTCTTGTAGGTAGCATCAAAAGCAAGCACATCACCAAACAGTTCATAATTCTTTTGACTCTCACCGTCGCTCCAAAATAGGTTTTGCAACGTTCCATCCGCACCCACCGTGTGTGCAACAAGCATCAATGGATCTATTACACGAAGATCAATAAGATACCTGACAGCACCTTTAGCATCAGAAGACATCTCTTTCCTTTGTCTTGCAATTTGATTATGTACATCCTTCTTCAAAAATCCTACCTTATCATACCCCCCGGCAGCATTAGCGAATGAACCAATCATTTGAGTTACTTTGATTCCGGCATTCCCAAAATTCTTAATTTGCATCTTATCTGACTTACTAAGCTTCCTATTACCTTCCAACAGCCTGCAGTGCTTCTCCTTTAACATTGCATGATTGTGCTCAAAGGTAAAAACTGTGACATACCAACGGTGTGAAATTATATCAATATGAACCCGAAATTTTGCTTCACATCCACACCGGGTTTCGTGCCTCGGACCACGTTTGCGATTATCTACTTTGTTTTGCCTAAATCCTGCAAGGTTACAAAGAAATGTTTGTTGAGTAACATCTCCACTCTTTTTTTTAATAACTTGACCTTTACGGACTGCAAAACCGTTCATCTTTGCAAACCAACAGTACCATGTGTAAGCTATTTCCAGACTTCCAAATTGCAGCTTCGAAACATCATCACATTGCAAGTTAAACATGTCCATATTTGCAATGTCGTCAAACTCGTCAACAACAAATGATTCGTCTGGAAGTTGATCTGAAGATATCGATTCATTCAATCTGTCCGAACCCCATTCCGATCCTTCCCCAGAAATTCCACCGCCGTTTGAATCTGTATTCCAATATTTGTGTCCACTAACATAACCGGAACCTATCTCGTCATCATAATCATCACCATCTAATTCGCCATCATCATCTCCATCTTCATCATCGTATTCACATCCGTAAAATTCATTATCTTCTTCCGCATCTTCATCATAGTATTCAACTTCTTCAAACTCAGAATCTTCATCAACAACTCTGTTGTCATATTCAACATTATCCAAGCATCCATCACTAACAAAATCCAGTTCACCGTCATCGTTAACACGACCATTCTCATGAAAAATCCCATCGTGTGCTTCCTAAAAAAATATAAATAACTAAATAGTAAATCAACCATCAATTAGGGTTACAACCACAAGATAAGATTGTTTGAAAATTGACTTACAGAGTTAACTTGCATTACTCCATGGCCAATAACGTCACCACCATCCATCTTTAACTCAATATCTGTTACTTTTACTAAGCACAAAAACTTGCTTCAGACACAAATCGTTAATGGAAGAGGATCGAAAATGGAAGAAATGAAGAAGAAATCAGAAGGGAGCGCAAAAGAAGAAACCAGAAGGGAGCGCAAAAAGAAGAAATCAGAAGGGAGCACAAAAGAAAATGAAGAAGAAAATGGTTTCAGAAAAATAAAACGCAGAAGAGTAATGGCTGCAGAAAAAGAAATGAAGAAGGACAATGGAAGAAGGACACAGTGGAAGAAGGACGGTGAAGAAAGGTGTGTTGTACGTTTGCAAAAGGTGTAAGGGATGGTGGTGATATGGTGTGTGTTAGTGAAGTGAGTGACCATTAGGGACAGCTAATCTAACGGCTCTTGTTCATTTGAAAAAAAAAAAAAGGAAAAAATGGTCTCTCACGGTGAGAGACCTATCCACGTTGCTCACCTTAGACGGCGCCTGAGTTATAGCTATGAAAGTCTAATACCTGTCCATTCATAAATTGCAACTTCTTCGTCACACTTTCTCATTTCTACTGTTTTAATGAATACTTTATTATTATCCAAAAAATTATATCTTAAATTTATAATATTTGTTTTTCTATATTTGGATTTGATTAAACCTTATATATGTCAATTCATAAATTACAACTTCTTCGTCACACTTCCTTATTTTTACTGTTTTAATCAATATTTTATTATTATCTAAAAAATAAGATCTTAAATTTATAATTTTTGATTTCTATATTTGGATTTCATTAAAACTTATATATGAATCAACCTATTGATAATTTGATATTTGTTAAAATGATTTAAAAGATATAATGTATTAGTTATAATTATGAATATTTTTATTACACATTAAAATAATTCATAATATTAAATTTAAATTAATGATAAAATCTAAATGTAAGTTCTTTCTATAACCCTTTTACAACATTAACGAATATTTTACAATTAATAAAATAAATTAGTCTAAATTGTATAAGTTCTGTAAATAAATTATTATAATATTAATTAATATATATTTATAAAAGATGAAAATATTTAGAGTAAATAGTTTTAAAAAACGATGGATATAAATTAGGAAATTAAAGTTTAATATAAAATAAATATTCAATTTTGCTAATAATAAAAGTATTTAGCCTTTAACAATTTTTTTAAAAAAATATATACCTAAAAAGTTTCAAAAAGTTAAAACAAAAAATACATTTATAAACTTTGTTGTTTTATAATTTTGTCTTTTTTATAATTGGTGAGTAATTAAATTATTGTAATAAATAAAATTAGTTGAAAAATTATTACGAACCTTAGGAGAGAATAGTGAAGATGAACAATTATTTTTTAATTTTCAGCTTCAAATGAAAGGTGAGAGGATGAATTTAATACTAGATTTAAAAGTTAACTTTTGATCTAATACATTAACTGCAATTATTAAAAATTGTCATGAGTTTAGAAGATATAATACATTAATATGAATATTCTTATTAGAAATTTAATATAATTCATATTATTAAAATTTAAATTAATGATAAAATATGAATTTATGTAAGTTATATAGAAATAGATTATTGTTCCAAAAATAAATAAAAATATATTTTTTTAAATAAAAAATTTTGTTGGTTAAATAATTTTGCTTTTTGTTTTTCTTTCTTACTACATTTTTAAAACAAATAATGTGCGTTACACACATGTACCCGAACAGATAACCAGACCAAAATCCGTGCGAACATATTTATGTTAATATATATATATATATATATATATATATATATATATATATATATATATATATATATATATATATATATATATATAATTATTAAATGAAATTTATATAATTAAATCAATAATCATAAAATCTTTTTTTATTGGTAAAAAATATCCTACAACATAAATGAATTAGATTAATTTAAATATAAATACTGGAGTAATAGAATAAGACGGCTGAAATGCATTAAAAATTAAAGATTATGAGAGATAATGCATTATAATATAAAAATTGATAAGATTATAAAGTATGGTATTGTCATCTAGAATAAATACATAAGTAATGTATGAATTAAATAGTATCAAAATTGTATGATAATATAAAATATTCTTAATTATTTTATTATCTAAAAAATAATACTAATATATAATTATTGATTCAAACATGAAAATTTATTTATTTAAAATTTTATTTTCTACTAATATGAAAACTTTATGCAACGGGGAAAATGAAGTTATTGATAAAAAAATCAAATAATAACGGGAATAAGTTTATTATTGATTTAATTATTTTGTAAATGATGCGAAAATAAAAATAATATTTATATAGACCAAATAACGTGCGAACCCACGAGTTATTGTATTTTTTGTACATTCTTATTATATTTTAAAAACAAATGCCCGTATTCGTACGAACGCACGAGTATCTAAACCAGAATTCGTGATAACCTACGGGTTATTATAATTTTTGTACAATAAAGAAAGTAGAATTAAATATATTTAAAATAATGTTTGAATTCAAACACGGGAAAAATGTGTTTTTTTAATTATTTATGTTGTTAATATTTTTATTTTAAAATTATTTTTAATTTAAAAAACAATATTTTTTTAAGATACGTGCATATGGTACCGAAATTAAACTATTGATTTAAATATAGAATAATAACAGGAACAAGTCTACTATTGATTTAAATTTTTTTTTTAAATAATTACAAAACAACAATATGTATATATAAAAATAATTATATTGTTGATTAAAATATTTTTATATATGAAAGTAATTATATAACCGATTTATTTTATCTTTTAAAAATAATAAACTATTTTGTTGATTCAATTTTAGTAAAACAAATTTGTTTTTATTTTAAAAATATACTCTCTCCGTCCCATGTTATAAAAAAAATTACCTTTTTAAATTCATTGAATAATTAATGTATCTGAACTATATAGTCCAGATACATTAATTATTTAATAAATTTAAAAAGGTAATTTTTTCTTATAATATGGGGCGGAAAGAGTATCTTTCTTTTAAAAATAATAAACTACTTTTGTAAAATAATTTTGTTTTTTTATTTATTTTTTTATAATATTTAAAAAATAGTAATAATAATAATAAATTTATGCATATTTATTTACATAAGTCGGTTTGGTAAATTTAAAAGACTTTTTCATAATTCTGACCTGACCATCTTTTAGTTAAATAGATTTATGAAAAAGGTTAAATATTTTTTATTTAAAAAAAACATAATATAATATATATTAAATAAAAAATTTAATTAAACATGAATGATTTTGATATATAATTGTTCAATGAACTTTAAAAAAAAAAGTTTTACTAGAGGTTGTATTTGTTGAATTTTGGTATGAAATTAAAATGAATATCTAATGCCACTACTTGTCTTGTTTTTGTCCACACATTTGCTAACTACGTTTCAACTTTTCCATTTATGTTTCTTCTAAACTTCTACTTGTTGTAGCCCACACACATTCTCAACTCTCTCTCTCTCTCTCTGGAGATGGAAAAGAGACTCATGCATGCTATTCAGTACAATGCCTATGGAGGAGGATCCTCAGCCTTAAAGGTTCTTCAACTTCATCTTATTCTCTTATTTCTTCATTTCTCTTTTAATTTATCACCATGTGAGTTTGATTTGAGTTATTGCAGCATGTTGAAGTTCCGATACCGAGTCCTAGTAAAGATGAAGTTTTGATAAAATTGGAAGCAGCTAGCATAAATCCATTTGACTGGAAAGTACAGAAACGCATGCTGTGGCCTATTTTGCCTCCAAAGTTCCCATATATACCTTGTAACTCCCTTTCCAATTCTTTTAGATCTTGATCTTTACTGAATGCTGAAACATGTTTTTGATTACAAAATTGTTTATAGAGCAAAGTTTAGCTTTATCTTGTTTATTCCAAATCTTTGAAGAGCAAAGATGCTGCATTCTGTACTAGGTACTGATATAGCAGGAGAAGTCACAGAGGTTGGTAAAGGTGTTCAAAAGGTTAAAGCTGGTGATAAAGTTGTAGGCTTTGTCAGCCCCTTTGTAAGTTGTTAGCATATTATTCATTCCACTTCATAGATGAATAATTTCTTTGAGAAAATTATAAGTACAACTTTGTTTTCATGTTTGTTATGTTTGTTATGCGTCTTATACGGGACAGTATATGATTTGAACATGTGTTTATAGTAGGAGTAATCCTAACCCTGCAGCCGGTTTTCTACAAGCCGGTTTTGTATTGTTCAAATAAAATCAAAGTGTTTTAATATAAGCTACAAGTTGTATTGAAGAGCTTATGGAAACAAGCTTAAAACAACTTATAGATATGTGATAAGTTGTTCCTATAACTTCTTTCAAACAGTCTTACAAATGTTTATGTCAGGAAATAAACTCAAATTAGTCGATTCTAACGGACCACTATCTATTGTATATTTTTTGTCTATGGTCTATTCTTTGTCTTGTTTATGAGACATGAAATTATATTATGGTAGAGTGGTGGAGGACTAGCTGAATTTGCTGTTGTTAAGGAGACTGTCACTGCCTCAAGACCACCAGAAATCTCAGCATCCGAATGCGCCGGCTTACCTGTTGCCGGTCTTACAGCTCTCCAAGCAATTTCCCAATCAATAGGAATCAAACTCGACGGAAGCGGTGAACGGAAAAACATTTTGATCACTGCTGCATCAGGTGGTGTAGGCCACTATGCAGTTCAGTTAGCAAAACTGGGCAACACTCATGTGACGGCCACCTGTGGCGCTCGAAACATCGATTTCGTCAAAAGCTTAGGAGCTGATGAGGTAATTGATTATAAGACACCAGAAGGTGCTGCATTAAAGAGCCCTTCTGGTAAGAAATATGATGCAGTGATTCATTGTGCAGTGGAAGTTCCATGGTCAACTTTTGAGCCTAATTTGAGCATGAATGGTAAGGTTGTAGACATAACTCCTACCTTTAGTTCTATGATGACATTTGCTCTTAAGAAACTCACCTTCTCCAGAAAACAACTTGTGCCATTGCTTTTGATTCCAAAGGGTAAGGATCTTGAATATCTTGTTGATTTAGTTAAGGAAGGAAAACTTAGAACAGTGATTGACTCCAAATTTCCTATAAAAAAAGCTGAAGATGGTTGGGCTAAGAGTATTGATGGTCATGCAACTGGGAAGATCATTTTTGAGTTCTAAATATGCAGTATGATGCTCTATAATATATGCATACACTACATTATAAGAATGGATAGAGTAAAGTTGTGTTCATTTGATAAATAGGTATTGTTAGAATACCCTTTTGTATAGATGTGTTTAATTTTGTACTTTTGCATCTTAGATATTTTTGTAATTTTCATTAACAATTTATTTTAATAAACGTAATAAATGAACCTAATTATTTCAAGTGATATATCTACTTAATTAATAGTATTAAAGTTTAGCATCTGGAATATGATATTTGTTTTAATAGTAGTGGTAATTATATGTCCCAAAAACTATAGTCCTATACCATATCTAGATATCATAATAGAGTTTGAGTTTGGTTTAATCCATGCTTACAAAACTCATTTATAAGGTATAAAATTGTCATTCTATTATAAAACCAACTAAAACTATATAGGGATCAAAAGATAGGAAGAGAAGAGAACAAGCAATATTGTATTGTATTCTTTTTCAAGGGTGAACTTTACATTGTAACTTGAGTCTTATTTATAGGACCCAAGGGATGTAGAAAATTAAGTACATTAAAGTGGAATAGGAAGATGAAGAATAAGAAGAGGGATGGACATCCACTAGTATAAATGTTTATAACACTCCCCCTTGGATGTCCATTGAGGATATGCCTCGTTAAAACCTTACTAGAAAAAACCCAGTGGGAAAAAATCTAGTGAAGGAAAAAGAGTACAATATCCTTTCATTTCTCCCCCTCAGTTGAACAGTCATTTCTTCGATGAAGACCAATCTTGTGTACTAGTTGATTAAAAATTCTGCCTGGGAGTGACTTTGTGAAAAGGTCTGCAAGGTTATCACATGAACAGATTTGTTGGATGCTTATATCACCATTCTTTTGGAGATCATGAGTAAAGAAGAACTTTGGGGAAATGTGTTTTGTCCGGTCTCCTTTAATGTAACCATCTTTCAATTGAGCGATGCATGCGGTATTATCTTCATATATGATCGTTGTATTTAATTTTTCAAAAGATAAACCACAAGTATTCTGGACGTGCTGAATTAAGGATCTCAACCAAACGCATTCTCGACTTGCCTCATGTAATGCTAAAAGTTCTGCATGATTAGATGATGTTGCTGCTATGGTTTGTTTCACCGATCTCCATGAAATAGCTGTACCTCCACATGTAAATAAATAACCAGTTTGTGATCTACCATTATGAGGATCTGACAAGTAACCTGCATCTGCATCACCTGTTAATTCGAATTGGGATACTTTTTTATAAAACAAACTCATGTCTATTGTACCTCTAAGGTAACGAAGTATATGTTTGACTCCGTTCCAATGTCTTCGTGTAGGTGAAGAACTGTATCTTGCTAATAGATTTACAGCAAATGATATATCAGGACGTGTATAATTAGCAAGGTACATTAGTGCTCCAATTGCACTGAGATATGGTACTTCAGGACCAAGCAATTCTTCATCCTTTTCTCGAGGTCTGAAAGGATCTTTCTCCACATCTAATGATCTAACAACCATTGGAGTAGACAACGGATGACTTTTGTCCATATAGAAGCGTTTTAACACTTTTTCTATATAGCCTTCTTGATGTACAAATATTCCTTTGTCCAAATGTTCAATTTGCAAACCTAGACATAATTTTGTCTTTCCTAGGTCCTTCATCTCAAACTCTTTCTTTAAACAACTCATAGCTTTTGGGAGCTCTTTAGGAGTTCTAATAATATTTATGTCATCCACATAGACAGCTATTATTGCGAATTCCTTTCCTGATCTTTTTATAAAAATACAAGGACAAGTGGAGTTATTTGTATATCCTTCTCTAAGCAAATACTCACTGAGGCGATTATACCACATTTGTCCAGACTGTTTCAGCCCATAAAGAGACTTTTTCAATCTTATGGAGTAGCGTTCTCGAGATTCGGAGTTGTGTGCATCTGGTACATTGAACCCTTCAGGGAGTTTCATGTAAATTTCACTATCAAGTGAACCATACAGATAAGCTGTCACAACATCTATCATGTGCAAATTAAGCCCTTCATGTGCTACTAGGCTTATTAGATATCGAAAAGTGCTTGCATCCATTACGGGTGAATATGTTTCATCAAAATCAATTCCGGGTCTTTGGGAAAATCCTTGAGCGACAAGTCGTGCTTTGTATCTCACAATTTCACCTTTTTCATTTCGTTTTCGTACGAAAACCCATCTGTATCCAACTGGCTTCACACCTTCAGGTGTTCGGACTACAGGTCCAAAAACTTGTCTTTTGTAGAGTGAGTTTAATTCTGCTTCAATTGCATCCTTCCATTTTGGCCAGTCCTCACTTTGTCTACAAATTTTGATAGACGTTGGTTCCTCATCCTCTTTGCCATTTATCTCATTCAGCGCTATATTATATGCAAAAACATCATCAATGTCGACTTCGTTTCGGTTCCATTGTATTTCATTTTGGACATAATTTATCGAGATCTCTTTATTTTCATGAGTTTCAGGTACCTGATCAATCTCTTCTAGAGATGAAATGTCTATTATGTCTGACGATTCTTTTAGATTTCCTATATCCTCACTTGGGCCATCTTTATTCTTAGCTCCCTTTCTTGTTCGAGGATTTTTATCTTTGGAACTGATTGGTCTACCACGCTTCAGGCGTGGTTGAGACTCATTAGGTTGTCCAACAGGGATATCAATTTTTATTGGAGCAGTTGCAGCTGGTATATATGATTTAGTCACACCTTTTGGATCAGTGAACGCATTTGGCAATTGATTTGCTAAGTTTTGCAGGTGAATTATCTTTTGAACTTCTAGTTCACATTGTTTTGTTCGAGGATCAAGATGAGATAATGATAATTCATTCCAACTGATATCTTTTTCCAGCTTCTTATTATCTCCCCCTAATGCTGGAAAATTTGATTCATCAAAATGACAATCAGCAAAACGAGCAGTGAATAAATCTCCTGTTGTTGGTTCAAGGTACTTTATAATAGACGGAGATTCATATCCAACATATATTCCCATCCTCCTTTGAACACCCAGTTGAGCTAGCAATCTCGCAAACGCCTGGTTACGAGTTGACAACAAACAAACATGTGACCATCTAGTTGATGCATCAATTAAAATCATTAAATATCTAAATGGTCCACATGATGGGTGTATTGGCCCATAAATATCACCATGTATACGCTCTAAAAAACTGATAGATGCATTTCCAATTTTTGTTGGTGATGGCCGAATTATCAACTTCCCCTGTGAGCAAGAGCTACATGAGAACTTATTCGATTGAATAATTTCCCTACTCATTAATTGATGACCGCATGAATTTTCAATTATTTTTCGCATCATTATATAACCGGGATGGCCCAACCGGTCATGCCAAATTAGAAATTTATCATTATTTATAAACTTTTGGTTTACAGTTGCATGTGCTTCAGTTGTACTAATATAAGTGTAGTACAGGCCAGAGGATAAAGCCGGTAGCTTTTCCATTACACATTTTGTGTCTGAATTGTGTTTTGTAATACACAGATGTTCAATCCCTCCATCGTCTCATGTTTCAATATGGTATCCATTTAGGCGGATATCTTTGAAACTTAATAAATTTCTATGGGACTTGGGGGAATATAATGCATTATCAATGTGCAATATTGTTCCACCACGTAACAACATATGGGCTCTTCCAGAGCCTACAATTATTTTTGAGGTGCCAGAAATAGTACTAACATCAGTTTTTCGATTCACTAAATTAGAGAAATATCTTTTATGCTTGAGAATTGTGTGGGTTGTTGCACTGTCAGCAAGGCACATATCTTCATTACTGGAGCTAGCGTCCATATTCATTCTAAGAACAATAATATTTTTTTTTAACAATAAGTTATAAGCGCACATTAAAAACACAAATTATTTAAATAGTAAATTATGTAAACAAACAAGTAGAAAACACACTTTATTATTATTAGAAAATAAAATTCAAAACATCCATAAAACATAAAAAGAAAATTTCCACAAATTTTATTTCTTGACGCTTCCATCTCCAATAAGGTGATCAATTTTTCCATCTGGATCAGCAAAGAAGTCACCAATATCTAAATGGGTAACATCCATATTACCATAATCTGGATCATCATCTTCATTAGCAAAGTGAGTCTCGATCTTTTCCTTTTTATTTTTCAGTGATTTTTGATAAAGATCAACAAGGTGTTTTGGAGTACGACAAGTGCGACTCCAATGACCTTTTCCTCCACAACGATAGCAAATATTTTCATTTGTTTTGCTACTCTGACCCTCTTTTTCATTCTTTTCAACATTTTTCCACTTCGGGTGGAAATATGTGTTTTTATGATTCCCATTGCGACCACGATCAAAACCAAGACCATGAGCATAATTACGACCACGACCACGTCCACGTGCGTATGCACGACCGCGACCACGATTTTTCCTATAGTGGTCGTGCCTTGCCACATTCACTTCTGGGAATGGAGTTGTACCAGTGGGACGGGCCTCGTGATTTTTCATCAATAGTTCATTATTTTGCTCAGCCACAAGAAGACAAGATATTAGGTCAGAATATTTAATAAACCCCTTTTCTCGATACTGCTGCTGCAGGAGCACATTGGATGCATGAAAAGTGGAAAATGTTTTTTCTAGCATATCTTCATCAGTTACTTTTTCTCCACATAATAATAACTTAGAAGTTATTCTAAACATTGCAGAATTATAATCACTTACACTTTTAAAATCCTGCAAACGTAAATGCATCCATTCATATCGAGCTTTTGGTAGGATAACTGTTTTTTGATGATCATATCTATCTTTCAAATTTTTCCACAAGACATGTGGGTCAGTTACGGTAAGATACTCATTTTTAAGATCCTCGTGAAGGTGACGACGAAGGAATATCATGGCTTTTGCCTTTTGTTGATCAGATGATTTATTTCCTCCTTTAATAGTGTCACCGTGACCTTCTGCGCTTAAATGAATTTGGGCGTCTAGGGCCCATGTCAAATAGTTCTTTTCCGAAATATCAAGAGCCCCAAAATCCAATTTTGTAAGATTTGACATACTTAGTAGTTCTATCATAAAAAATAAAAGAAATAAAAATATTATAATGAGATAATTATCATAAAGGAAATATTAAATATTAATATTTAAAATAATACTTTTGTAAATTCTAATATTTAGAAATAACACAATAGTAAACTAGATTGTCACATTAGTCTTAAAATTATCTGTTTTTTTTAAAAAAAAAAAAAATCAATTTAGTGACAAAATACATCTTACATATACAATAAAATAAAATAAAATAAAATAAATAAAGCATTATGAGTTCTTCATGAACTATATAATGTTATTTCGCTATCCTTCAGGGATGCCTTGCTTTTGTTACAAACAATGATCTAAAAATTATAACCATCCTTCTGAGATGCGTTAAAATTAAAACCATCCTTCTGGGATGCAAAAAGTTATTTCTTCTTTCTCTAATTCAATTCCACCGAATAAACAAAAATAATTCTTTCATGCTTTAAGCCAAATCCACCTTTTAATCCTTTGACACAATTAAATTTATTTGTGCATTATCCATCAAAATTGGGATCATTGTAAAGCCACATGTATTATCCACAACCTCAGCAACATCAACCCATCTTACTTAAAGTTGAGTTGCTACCTGAGATTTTTTTTTTATATATAATATTCTTAAACATACATCAATTCTATGACGAATAAAATTACAATAAAATTACATAATCTTAACCATAAAATTACAATAAAATCATTGAACAATAAAATTACAAAATTTTAAATGTCCTAATATGATTATATTTACTGAATATCATAAATAAATAAAAACAATGATCTCCTCCAAATCATACCTGAGAGCGTCGTGCTGATAACGTATTATAAAACCAACTAAAACTATATAGGGATCAAAAGATAGGAAGAGAAGAGAACAAGCAATATTGTATTGTATTCTTTTCCAAGTGTGAACTTTACATTGTAACTTGAGTCTTATTTATAGGACCCAAGGGATGTAGAAAATTAAGTACATTAAAGTGGAATAGGAAGATGAAGAATAAGAAGAGGGATGGACATCCACTAGTATAAATGTTTATAACAATTCTATTTAAACTATTTTCAAGTTCTATTTTTAAATAATGTGGAATTTGGGATCTTACAATTAATATAAATATCTTTATGATATCTCAAAATATATCAATTTTAATTTTTATCTCCAATATATTTCCCTCAAACATTCTATTCCCTAAATTTTTTTATCCAAACTAAAGAATCACTTATGTTAACCTTCATTGATAGAGCATGACGTGACAACTAGATTGACATGGAATGTATATCAATTAATCACAGAGAGATAGATTGTATACTAAGTCATTTGCATAAGATTTAAAAAGCTAAAAATTTATAGGTAAGCTCCAGAACCCGACACTAATATCCAAAGTCTCTCACTAAAATCATAGGAAAAGATAAATATTCGGAGTCGAATTAGGAATTCATCACTAAAACAGAGATTCTGTCACTAAATTACAAAGTCGTGAATGGTGGTTTCCTTGCAGTGCCTCAAAATACTTTCAAGCATATTCAATCTCACCACTCTATCAAAACCTTGATATCATTGCATTCCATGATTAGAAACTTATTGTTCTGTCGTGGAGTCAGAAATAAAGAGGGTTGCGGAATCTACGACAGAGCAGAGCTTCCTGAGTGATAGTGTGATGCGACACCATGGATCAGAGGTTGCAATCATGGTGCTTCTTGACCCGAAGACGTTGATCTTGAATCAACGTTGCTAATCACTGATGTGACGAATCAAATGGGGGAGGGGTACATGCATGGTTAACACTCGATCGCCCAAGTCAGTTTAGGGTTCAAGATAATCGTAATGAAATTGGAGATTAGAAATTGTGTATCTTTGTGAAAATATTTATACATTGGGATCAATGGAGCGGGTTAGATAAAGAAGCCTTGTGCTATCGAGCCTTTGGAGACTCGCCGGGCAATTTGGATTTCGGGGGAGTCTTTTAGTAGTCATGGTCGGCCTTTGGGATCAGTTTGAAGGTTCAAGAAACACAAGAAAGGGGGGTTGAATTGAGTTTCTATATTAAAAAACTTTTTTTTAAATCCAAAACACCAACAACTCAAAAGAAATAATGATAAAGAACACATGAAATTTTATACTGGTTCACCATTAACTAGGTTACTTCTAGTCCACCCACCAGGATGATTTTGCCTTATCAATAAGGTCTTAATCCAATAATCAATTTCATGATTACAACCACAAAGACTAACTATCTAAGTCATCTCAAGGATTCTGACCTAATCTGGTCCCTTAAGGAAAAAACAACCCCAATAACAACTGTTGTTGACATCTCCAGGATACTGACCTAAACTGGTCCCTCAAAGAAAACAACCTCAATGATAATTATTATTGACTTCTCAAGGATACTAACCAAACTTGGTCCCTCAAGGAAAACCACCTCAATAACAATTGTTTTTGACTTCTCAAGGATACTGACCAAACCTTGTCCTTCAAGAAAATTAACCAATCTGGTTAACGTTACAAGGTTTTTTCTGTATTCTTAGATGCTTCTACAAAAGAGGATTACACTTATTAAAGCTTAAAAGATAACACTTAAGAGATATAAAATACAGGCTTGGAGTGTTTATCTTTGTTATCTTTGAAGATCTTCTTGACACTTGCTCTTCTTTTTCTTTGCTGGATATTAATTTATGCCTTTATTTTTTAAGTGTTGACTTTCTTCTCTGGCCTCATATGTTTCTTCGTTGTTTACCTTCAATGATCTTCTTCATTTTATGTTCTCTTTTGCATGTAAGTGATATCTTCATGTTTAAATGTGCATATGCATTTGTATAATATGTTCCTTGCTTGATCACTGTCATTCTTATACTTTACACAAATATTTTTTTTGTAATGGGTGCTTCTTCTTCTTGTTCAGCTTCATTCTCAACTTTTGTGTCTTTCACTCTCTTGTGTATAACATCTGCATCATTGATTCAATCTTCCAATTTCTCTTTAAATAGATAAATAAAATAGGCCCGTTAGAGAAAGAGAGATTGAGTATCCACACAACAAATAATTGTTGGAGACGTTATCTAGAAACCAAGTAGAGTGGCACTTGCAGCACTTGGATAAATGAAGGAACGTGTGAGAGTAGTAACGGTACAGTGTGCGGTCATTTGTCTAATCTCGCAAGATAGTGGATAGGATGTAGTAATATAGTCACATAATCATGTACTTTTATAATATTTTCCCACAAGTTTCCTTCACAACTAACTTCATGATTCAGAGGCTTCTGATAGAATTAGATGAAGATTGATCAGAGAGCAGATTCACTGTCTTTTTCTTCATACTTAACTACTTGAGTCATAGGCTTTTGATAGGTTATGATGAAGCTTGATGAGAGTAAGTCTTCGGAATTTTGAGGTATCAAAGCGTGAAGAGTTAGAGTCTATTTCAGATATCTTCTAGATAAATTCTTTTAGAGCATTGACTTGATATTTAATTCACAATAATAGATTTTTTTTTGGTTTAGAAATGTACTTTTTTTTAATTAAAAAAATGTATGTTTTTTTTATTATATATTATTTAAAAATATAAAAAAAATATGTTCTGGATTGAGCCCAACGTCGACCAGGGTCTAATCCAGCGTAAAGGTCCAATGGGACACTCGCTTCCTTGTGACCATTGGAGAGCTTTGACCCACGTATCCTACGAGAAGCACGTGGTCAACTGCCTAGCAGAAGATTCGGTCTTCCGCCTCCGAACCCTACGGGCAGTCCATCCAGGATGAGAGTCACGTGCTGACTGTGTCCTACCACGTAGGACCTGACAATCTCCTGTTTTGGGCCTCAAACATTCCAGCCTAAAACAACAGATCTTGACCCAGCGCTGGGGCTATAAATACCCTCTTTCACTAGAGGGTCAGGTAATTCATTCATACTCACTTTATTCACTTGCTTTCACTTAGGACCTTACTTTGACATCGGTGGACATTGCAGGTACCCCCTCCTCTTCTTTGGACCGACCAAAAAGAAGTTCATCGGCCAAGACGACCGTCTGATCCAAATACGATCATTAGATATAACTAAAAACAATCTACTTCATTCAAATTTCGATCTTATCATTAAATCTTTAACTTATAAACACATCGGTCCGGTTCTATTCTAATTATCTTGGATATTCTATCCTAACACATAAATTTTCGTCATGTAATAGTACTTCTCTTTTCTTTTAAATTGTGTAATTCCTACCACGTATACAAAATGTAAACTAATCATATAGCAAGCAAAATCAAGCATTTTCAGTAACATACCCCACAGCTTCCTTATAATTGTTCCATAACTCACTAACCATATTTGACATCATATCAAACACTTCCTCAAATAGTTCTGGCACCTGTTTCAGTGATTCTTCAAAAGAAGTTTTCAATTTCTCTGCAAGTTCAGCAGCCATAGATCCCGTAGCAGAAACTGATCCTGTAATTATATCCTTAACAGCATCAAACACTAAAGAGAGTAAGGAATTTATTGAACCAATTAATAACTGAAGGATGAACTCGAAACAAGTTCTTATGATCTCAGCAAGATGTTGAAATATTCCAAGTGAGCCTTCACCAGAACTCTTTAAACCTTGAATAAACAACACAATTGTATAAGCAATAGTGTTGAAGATTACACGAGTTAATAAACTCCATAATGTTGTCACAAGAAATGTGATTGGTTTCAGAAGAAGAACCAACATTGGAACAAAGGTTTGAGTAACAAATTGCATAAACAAAGAAAATTTATAATTTTTCTAAATATTGAAAGCTTCAAAGTCATATATGTATATGAATTGTTTATAGAACAAGTAAACTCTTTGGAAGTTAATTAATTGGTTAGAGAAGTTTCGAAGAATAAGCAAATGAATTAATTGTTGCTTACACACCGATGAAGCTGGAAACTTGCAAGGATGGAACACGCAAATTGCTATAAAATATTTACAACTTAGTTGTTAATTAATCTTGAAAGAGATTGTTAGATTTTATTTGTACGCTTTGAAGCAACTCTACTTCATATATGTCGGATTCATGTAAATCTATTTTAATTCGTAGTTATGTTAATTGAATATTAGTATGACGTCACCATATATAATTCACTTATGTAATATTCACTTAATATATTTGTGTAATTTTTTACTAGTTTAATCAATATTATTTGTGATACTTTCAACTTTATATTTTCTATTTTCAATTTTATAATGTATATATTAAGACTATTATGACCCACAAAATAAATAGACTTTCACGGAACAAAGAGCACTAAGCAAAGAGAATACAATTCAACTGCTTTTAATATTAAGAGTAAAGCAAGTTATTTCAGGTATTCAAATTCATTCCCACTTATATTCTTTATTTTTCACTGATTTCGGCGTTGAAATGTTAACTTTGCAGGTTTTTCCTGCTCCGTCGCATCAGAGGTATCCTCCACTGCTGCGGTGAGACACAACTTTCCCACCCCATCTTTCATGTCTACTTCCTAACCGAACATTGGTACCGTCGACATTTCCACGAAAAAACATTGTTTCTCCAACAAAGATCCAAATCATCGATCTTCTTTTTTGTAGTTTCATTATCCTCCCCAAGTATGTCTATTATCGGATTCCCCAAGCACGGTGACATCCAAAGTCATCTGAGTAATTGTTCAACAACAAGATGCAGCTGCGACCGCTGAAGCTACCAAAACTCCTCCTCTCTCTCCTCCTCCGGTGAAAGACGATCTAGTTCTAGTGGCGTCTCCTTTTGGCCCTATGCGACAAGATTATGCAGAGTTATTGAAGGAACATTCCAATTTTTGTAGCTTATCTATTAATTTAACAAATTTTGCATGATGAATCCTTTTGTGATGAGATGATAGTTCCATTCCTTAACTCAGCATTGGTTAAAACATTGACTTGTTAACATCAAATTAAAGAGCCATACGTAAGACGTGATTATAAATGTGTTAGAGATAAAAGAAACCACCGTCATAAGGTCATGACACCCATCGAAGATATTGTTGTGATAGATGCAAGTCACTACAACACGGAAGGCCTACGAAAGCGCTTATTTTGGGCTTTAAAAGCGCTTTAAAGCGCTGTGAAAGCCAGCGCTGGCGTAGGTAACAAAAGCGCTTCTAAAAGCGCTCTGGTAGACCCCCCTGTCATACCCCAATTTTTGACCTAAGATACCACCTCATATCATTTGCATATACATCATTTGCATCTCTAACAAATTGCATAGCTTGTGTTTGCTACTTGTGACTCAGCAGGGTTTAATCTGGAAATCACTCATCAGTACAAGTAACAATCAATTAGGGTTTTGTTCTCCCTTCATCTCAAATGAATCATCTTCATCAATAATCAACATTTGGTCCTCAGAGATTCATTTCAACAAGCTCAACAGCTTTGAATCGACTGAATTAGGGTTTTGACTGAAGACAGCACACTCCTGACTTTTGCTCAGAATTTGACCTAATGGCTTGGGACATGATATCAAGACCTCAAGTGCATCATTTTGACCTAATCCATTGGCTCATAACATCTCCTACACAAAGATTGATCAGACAAATCCTCAGATCAGGGTTTTGAACTATCAGGGACTGAAATCAGGGATCACATTTGGGAAACCCTAAAAATCCCCAGGAAGTCAATCAAAGGTTTCAATCATCTTCAAATAATCCCTATGACAATATCCAATGAAGATTGTGTCTCAATTCAAGATCCACAGTCATCAATTTCATCTGGTCGACAATTAGGGTTTTTGACCTAATTCACTGAACAACTGCCTTTTTAATCAGGACATGGTGCCACAACTCAAACCATGGCTCAATATCCTCTAATGCTTCAATATGATCCATTCATACCATTCATATGGTGAGGATAGCCTGTTTCATTTGAAATCTCCAGAAATGCGATTCGTCTGAAAAAGTCGACTGTACAAGATCACCTTTGACTTTTGGGGAATTTTGGTCAACCATGACTTTTGAAGTTTTAAATCATCAATATATGATATATGAAGTCATTTGATCAAGAAAAATCAAGAAAATCAATCAAGAATCAAAAAGTCAAAAGTTTGACTTTTCACACTTAGAAAAATTTCTAAGTGTTTTTCATGGTTTTTTCCAAACTTTGAAAGGGAATTTCTCAAAATTTCACCTACAAACTGAAAAAAACTTCCAACATGAAAGTTGTAGATTTTGATCCAATAAACAACTTTGACACATATAAATTTTTTCCAAAAGATCAACCATTTAAGAGATATGGAGCTTCAAAGTTGGCATCTTATGAAAATTTCACTTAAAACTTCATTTTCTTCAAAGTTCATGGATCTTTTTCACCCATTTCCTTAAAGGTCTTGAAGAAACTTTCAACTAGGCTTTTGAAGTGTGTAACATGAGCTTTCCAAAATGTCCAAGAGCATGAAAAAATATGAAGCATAGCTATGGTTTTGAATTTTGACATTAGAGGTCATTAAGCATGAAATTTCAAGCCATTTTCACTAAGTTTCTATACTATATGGCCAATGATCCAAGTGATGACACACCAATGCAATAATTGATAGATATTTTCTGGTTTGAGATCAGAATGGAAAGAGATAAGAAGCTTAGAAAAATAACCATGGTTTAGTTACTTTAACCATTTGCATTTAATGTGAAGATTCCACTTTATCTCCAAATGCCAAATCACCAAACTTTGAAGCAAGTTGCAAAGCTCTGCATTCAGAACTCTTGGCCTATAAATAGAGGTCCAAACTTCATTGCAAATCACACCAAAACCTCACAATTATAGGTTTTCTCTCTTCTTTCTTGAATTACAAGTCATGTGTTTCAAAGTGAGGTAGAAAACTCAACCTCCAAACCTTGCAAGTTCTGAACAAAGTGATGCTTCCCACAACTTCTAAATGTCATATATGATGTGTCTGAATCACTCATACACCCCAAAACACCTGAAAACTCAAAATCATCATCTCACCTCCAAATATGCATAACATGAGACTTATCATGCCAATTTTTGTTCAGGCTCAATTCTGTCCAAACTACCACTTCTAACATCATCCATACATCACATATGAACTATCCAATCCATCACATATAGCCAATAACCTCAGAATCATCAAATTCGATTCACTCTTGAAGCTTATGCAGATCGGGTACCATGGCCATGCCCAGATGAATTCAGATGGTTCCAAGCATCCAGACACCTTCCATAAGGTTCATTGAAGCTATCCAGATCATCAAACAACTTCTGTAACACCTCCAAGCAAGAATTCGATTCTCAGTTGTGCCGTTTTTAAGGTAAGTGCTCATGAACTTCAAATTCATACTTCCACGCATCATAAATGAAATGTGAGCATACCATCTTGTTTCTGCACCTATGAGGATCATTAACCCTCAATCAATTGCATCATAACTTGCACATACACGATTTCACATTGAATTTCAGTTCTAGGGTTCTTCATGTTCATGCGAAAATTGACCCCTTTAGAGCAAAAATAAATGAATTCTGAGATCACCATCATGTTCCTTGTGAAAAACCGAGTGAGATAGACCCTTTGCTTGATCAAAACAACACAGTTTTAGAGATTTTCAAATTTCAGTTGGAGGGTTGTTCTTGGCGCGTTTTTGGTTCAAAGGATTTCTGGAAATTGATTTAAAATATAATTAATTCAACGCGTGTATATTACAAGCCACAAGCGTGGCTCAGTTGGCTTTTGTTTTGAGTAGTGACCTCAGGGTCACGAGTTCAAGTCCCTATGGGACCAAACCCTTCTTTTTTATCACTATTTCTCTTCATTTTCTTCACAACTTCAACCATTAATTTAACCAATCAAATTAACTCTTTTTTTATTCATTTTTTACACACTTATTATTTTATATATGTATTTTATGAATATCAAAAAAAATCACAAAAATATATTTGTTTAATACATTTTTAATTAAGTTTAAAATAACATATTTTAAGTGTTTTTTTAATACTTTTAAATATTGTTTTTCACTTGATTTCTCAAACTTAATCACTTGTAAATATTTTTTGAGCAAACCCTAATCATCTAAGTGTTAATTGAAGACAATCTTTTTGTTTATCTTGATTAAATTAACTTCTTTCAAAATTCAAATCGTTTTAAATAAGCGATCGCGATTCTTTTCAAAAACGATAAACCATTTTCTTTTGATTTTCAAAGAAAACTATTGATTAAATCTTTTTAATTGATCAATTGATCTTCAAAACGATGTGGGGCCTCTCGAATATTAGAGAGTATAAGTCCCTTTCGTCTTTCTTTGTACAGAAAACTTTTTCCGAAACTTCAAAACAGTTTTTTTAACAACAAATCACACATCTTTTTCAAACCATCCACCCTGTTTTATGAAAATAAAACAGGGGCCTCTCGAATATTAGAGAGTATAAGACCCACTCCTTTTTCCTTTTTTCTACAGTTTTTCTTTGTACAGAAAACTCTTTCAAAACAATAACTTTCAAACAGTTTTTCAAACCTCGCGTCTGTTGAAAATAATCAACCATGTTTTGTAAATAAACACGGGCCTCCACGTAGGTATAAGTCCCAAGCCCCTTCTGTACATACCCACTCAAGTACATGAAATTAGGTATTTCATTGTACGCCTTTTGTACATATCTCGACCAGTTTGATTTTTAACTTTGAATAACAAACCAAAAATGAAGGTTTTCTTTAAATCTTCCCAAAAATATACCATGGGCCTCCATGTAGGTATAAGTCCCAAGCCCTTTTGTGAATACCTGTTTACATAGCTTTGAATAAACTCAAGTGGACTTCTCCCCGAGTATAAGTCCCGAGCCCCTGTGTATACAAATGGATCATGCTTACAGGTATATTTCCTTCATAAACTCCATTATATACACACACTTTGTCATATATATGTGCTTGTTCATACCTGTTCATGTTTGTTCATACTTGTTCATGTTTGTTCATATGTGTGATATGTGTGCTTGTTCAACTTAGTACAACACTAGGTTCCACATAGCCTCCTATTGGGCTTCGTGCAAAGAATCTCCCTAGTTTAGGTTAGGACATAGAGTATGGTTTCCCGGTGAAATCGCTCTAAGAGCTCAAACCAACTATACCATGCCTCCCCTTGGGCTTTGTACAAACGAGTGACCCTCCCATAGCCTCCTCTTGGGCTTACAATGCAAGGACCCTCGGATAGCCTCCTCTTGGGCTTCGTACAAGGACCCACGGGCTTCTTATAAGCATCCCCAATATCCAAAACAAATACCCTAGGAGATTAGACATTTTTCATCTCTATGCTAGGAGTATCTCTTATATATCATCACAAACAATCAATCAATCAAACTTTTTCTTGCCACAAGGCTGGCTAATCAATCAAACTGTTTTACCACCGTACTGGATGATTAATCAAAGTTTTTGTCACAAGGCTGACTTCATTGAAACTTTTGCCACAAGGCTGGCTGATTAATCAAAGTTTTTGTCACAAGGCTGACTTCATTGAAACTTTTGCCACAAGGCTGGTTAAACACAAAAACATCTTTATCATTCTAAGCACCCTAAGTGGCATGGCCTCGGGCTTATAATGAAAAGATTTTCAAACAAAAATCAAACAGATGTATGTGATGATATAGATTAGATACATCTAGCATTTAGACGACATTTGTCTATTTTCCTTTGCTTCCACTAGCATAAGGGGGAACTACGATTGCTCTGACTTTCTCAACATCCCTTTGAGAATACGTAGGCACAAGGTCGATCCTTGGCGAGCAAAACAAAACAAAAAAAACCATTCAAACCTTAGCACCCGTAGACCCCGAGCTACAGATGCTCTGATTCCCTCTAAGGGATATGTATGCAGAGGATCGCGATGATCTTTGCGAGCATAATCAAACAAACACCTTAGGTCCCACCTATTTCACAAGAACCTCTCAATAACATGGAATGAAAAACAAAGCAAAGAAACCTATAGAGTACTATAGATACGTTGGGTGCTAATACCTTCCCTTCGTATAACCAACCCTCTTACCCAAGATCTCTCCCCCCACTTTTAGGTTATTGCAGCTTTTTTCCTTTTCCTCCTTTGGAAATAATAAAAAGTTTGGTCGAAACAAAGAAAAATCATTTTTTTGAGCACTCGAGCCCAAAGAAGGCATCAGGTGTCTCATCCCACAAAAAAGAGGAACAAAACGATTTTTCGCCCGCGACAGAAAAATGGCGACTTCACTGGGGACCATCTTTTTATTGTTTCCAAAGAAAGGGTTATTTCTATTTGTTTTGTTTTTATTTTATTCTTGTTACATGTTTGGTTCTTTGGTTTCGTTACATCTGTGGTTCTGTTACAAGTGATACATTATGGACAAATCCTAACCCGGATTAAGTACACATAAGAAATTAGGTGGAGGGTATAGTCATGTGCAGGCGCACGTGAGAATCCTTCCGCTCAGTGGAGGTTCCTTGTTTGTAATATATGTTTAGCGAGTTAATTGCGAAGACATTGTTGCTTTCATTGAACTGTAGAAGCTGAGAGACTGTAGAACCCCAACCCATCCTGGCCTTATTAGGTTGTGGTGCAGAAACTATTCAGGTGAAGACTTGGATTAGTTGTCATGCGGAGAACCACACTCAGACGAGTTTTTCTTGAGAATATTGCTGGCTCATGAGTTTAATTGTGGAAAGCCGGTAATATCCGAAAGAAAAATGTAGACTCTGACGTATCAGTAGAACATGTTTTGCAGGTGATTAACTAGAACTATCCCATATTTGGTTCTATGACCTCATGCTCGTGACGCTGGACCTTTGAACCTGTGTGTACCATGTTTGTGTTACCATGTTTGTGTTGCCATGTTTACAGTACCATGTTTGCGTTACCATGTTCGTTTTACCATGTTTGAATATGTGGCATCCATGCATCCATGCATTCATACATCCATAAAAAAAAAAAATCTTTTTCCATAAAAAACATGATTTTTTCCAAACAATTAGAGAATTTTCTTTGCAAACATTATAGGATTAGGTTATGGAGTGGGTAAAAAGGCATACCAAGAGGTACGGTTTCAAAGAGCCTAATATGGAAAAACTGAAAGAGTTAGCGTCTTTTGTACAAGATCCTTCTGATTTTAGGAAAAGCCATGGAAAGCTTTTGCCTATCTTGAACACTCATGTTGATGAAGGACTTCTCAAAACTCTGGTTCAGTTTTATGATCCCGTCTACCGGTGTTTTACCTTTCCAGACTATCAGTTGGTACCAACCTTGGAAGAATACGCCAATCTTTTGGGTATTCCTGTGTCTGACAAAATACCCTTCAATGGTTTGGAAGCCATTCCTAAATCACCAGTCATTGCAACAGGTACCCACTTGAAGAAATCTGAAATAGAGAGTAATTGGACTACCAAAGGAAACCTTCCAGGTTTGCCTTCACAGTTTCTAATAAAGAAAGCCTTTGATTTCATCGAAACTGGTAGCATGATAGCTTTTGAAGCTGTACTAGCCTTGCTCATCTATGGGTTGGTTCTGTTTCCCAATATCGACGACTTTGTTGATATCAATGCCATAAAGGTCTTCTTGAATGGAAATCCCGTTCCGACTCTGCTTGGTGACATGTATTTCTCTGTCCATCATAGGAATCACCAAGGTGGTGGAATTATTGTATGTTGTGCACCTCTGTTGTTTAAATGGATTGTTTCACACTTACCTAAGTCTCCCGTTTTCACGGAAAACCAAGAAGGTTTACGTTGGTCTCAAAGACTTATGTCTCTTACTAATAATGATATTCAGTGGTATACCTTGGCTCGCTGCGGTACAGAAACCATTGAAAGTTGTGGAGAATTCGCCAACGTACCCCTCATTGGTACACAAGGAGGAATTAACTACAATCCGGTCCTAGCCCGACGACAACTCGGGTATGCAAATTCAACTAAACCCATTGGCCCTACAGTGGAAAGCTACTTCTATCAAGAAGGAAATGATCCTCAAGGGTTGAAGACAAAAATGGTGAAAGCCTGGTACGACATCCGATGGAAAGAAAAAGGTGAGATAAGGAACTGTATTGCTACGAACGCCTATACCTGTTGGGTGAAGAAAAGAGCAAGGGAGTTTCAAATGCCTTATGATTATGAAAAACCCATGTTCCCTGTGGTACCTCAACGACCCAACATTCCTGCTATGGAGGAATACCAAAACACTTTGACCAAGATGAGGATAGAAAAAGACGCTTGGGAAGAAAAATTTCGAAAAACTGATGTGGAAAACAGAAAGTTGAAGAAACAAGTGAAAGAACACGAAGAAACTCTTTACCGTCAAGATGGATGGCTCATGAACAAAGATGAAAAGATCCGTCGGAAAGATGCTGCAATCAGAAGATACATCAAAGAAAGCAAGAAAAAGCTTGAAGGCTCAACAAGCAACGCTCCAACTCCTGACAATTGGAAGAATGTGGTTGACAAGCTGAAAGCTGAAAAGGCCGAGTTGAAAGCTTACTATGGGAAAGAAATCATGAAGCTCAAGCTGCACAACGCATTTGGTTCTTCGTCTGATGAAGATGTTTAGGATTTGTTTAGATTTTCATGTATCATTTGATTCTGTAAGGAGCTACGCTCCAATGTTGTAACATTTCCCATTATTTCAATAAAAGAATTGTTTGTGTTCGAATGTTTGCAAGGAAATAATCTTTAAAATGTTTGGAAAAATCATAAATTTCTTTTTGCATACATCATTCTGCATATCGAGTCTGTTGTATAGAGTCTTATCTTTTGGATCTTTCTCCAATAGATCGTCAAGCTGTCGCGTCTCAAAGTTTCTCGACCGCGTTCGCAATCAGATCACAGATACAATACTCGTTCAAGCAGAAGAAGAGTAATGGAACACTCTGAACAAGAGAATATTGAGCTCCGTGGTACAGTGACCACTCTTCAGGAAAAGTTGGAAAGTCTCACTACTCTGGTTGACTCCTTAATGGCCGCACAGAATCAGCCGCCGCCACCCAACAGTCAAGCAACAGTAACATCTGAAGTCACTACTCCAGTTTCTACAGTTGCATTCAACATTCCATCTTTCTCCATGCCAGAAGGTTGGGGCCCGCCTTTCAGTTTTGGTACAGGTTTCCGCCATAATTTCTCTGGGGTTCAAACAGCTACAACTGAAGCGCCTACTGCACAAGGTTCGGCGTTTATTCCACATTCAGGGGTAACTTTTTCCCAAATCACTATGGCACTTTCTCAACCCACTATGACAGTTCCGACCCCTACGGTTCACACTGTTCCTTATGATGGCAATGAGATTTATCATGATCAAGGTAATAGCACAAATCAGCGTAATCTTGTGGGAGATCTCCAAGAGCAGTTTAACAAGATGCAGTTGGAAGTCAAAGCTATTCGTGGCAAAGATTTGTTTGGAAAGAATGCCCAAGAGCTATGTTTGGTTCCCAGTGTACAAATACCGGCTAAGTTCAAGGTCCCTGACTTTGAGAAGTACAAAGGTAGTTCTTGTCCACAAAGCCATCTTGTGATGTATGCCAGAAAGATGTCTACCTATGCAGATAATCATCAGTTGCTTATCCATTACTTTCAAGACAGTTTGACTGGTGCCGCACTGAAGTGGTACACAGGTTTGGATAGCACCAATATTCGAACTTTCAACGACCTAGGTGAGGCCTTTGTCCGACAATACAAGTATAACTCGGATATGGCTCCAGACAGAGATCAGCTTCGATCCATGGCTCAGAAAGACCATGAAGCTTTCAAAGAATATGCCCAACGTTGGAGAGAAACCGCTGCTCAGATTAATCCACCGTTAAAAGAGAAAGAAATGACCAAGATCTTCTTGAATACTCTCAGTCCGTTTTATTATGAACGCATGATTGCTAGTGCTCCAAGTGATTTCACCGAAATGGTAAACATGGGGATGCGTCTAGAAGAAGGAGTTCGAACCGGACGTCTAACTAAAGAAGGTGGATCTTCAAGCGGAACCAAAAAGTTCGGAAGTGGTTTCCCAAAGAAAAAGGAACAAAGTGTTGACATGGTATCCCAAGGGAGGCCAAGAGGAAATGTCAATCGTCAGCGACAGGTTGCTTCTATCACACCAGTCGTTAACACAACACCGAATCCGGGATTCACCCCGCAGTTTCAACAACAACAGCCTCGACAACAGGCTCAACAACTTAACAACAATCAGAATCGTGTGCAAAGAGCTCCACAGTTTGATCCGATTCCAATGACCTATATAGAATTGTACCCTGCTTTGATTGAAAAAGGTCTCGTTCAAACTAGAGCACCACCACCAGTACCTGAGAGACTCCCATGGTGGTACAAAGCTGAGGTCTCATGCCCTTATCATCAAGGAGCACCTGGCCATGATCTTGAGCATTGCATAGCTTTGAAATATGAAGTTCAGAGGTTGGTTAGATCTAATCTTCTCTCTTTCAGAAATTTGAACCCTAATGTGCAAGCAAATCCGCTGCCCAATCATGGAGGGCATGTTGTAAACATGGTGTATGGATGTCCTGGCCAATACCGAGTCTATAATATCAACTTCTCAAGAGCAGATTTGGTACAAATGCACGCTACTCTTTGTCGGGGGCCGAATTTTCGCCAGCATCAATACGGTTCCTGTAGAATATGTTGTGTGGATCCTCACGGGTGTTCGATTGTGAGAAGAGATCTCCAAGTTTTGCTAGATAATGGTACTATTGAGATCTACAGAAATAGGGATGAAAATGAAGTTAACATGATAGGATGTTATCCGCATGAGCTTTTAGTCTCAGATATCAACTCGGAAATGCCTAAAGTTAACATCATCGTTCCTCATTTCAACATGCCTGAGCGCATAGAAGTTACTTACAACAAGCCAAGGGTTCCTGTTGCTCCTTTGATCATTTGTCTACCTGGACCTGTTCCTTATGACTCTGACAAGGCAGTTCCATACAACTACAATGCGACAATGATAAAGGATGGACAAGAAGTTCCTTTACCAACTCTTTCATCTTTCGTGAACATCGCTGATGTAAGTCGAGTAACAAGAAGTGGACGTGTGTATACTCCACTACCTCCAAAGCAGCCTGTTGCTCCTACAATCGGACAAAATTCTATCAATACACCAGTGGAGAATCCTGAGGAAACTCCTGTCAGTAATACAAACACTGATGTTGGTCAGTCCAGTGGAACCAATGTCAATTCTGACTTTGACGAAATTTTGAAGCTTATCAAAAGAAGTGAATACAAGATTGTGGATCAGCTTATGCAGACTCCTTCAAAAATCTCAATACTTTCATTGATTTTAAATTCAGAAGCCCACAGGGAAGCCCTGATGCAGGTCTTAGATCAAGCTTTTGTAGATCATGATGTGACTATTGATCACTTTGATGGGATAATAGCCAACATAACTGCTTGCAACAATTTAAGCTTCTGTGATGAAGAACTCCCCGAGGAGGGCAGAAATCACAATCTTGCTTTGCACATTTCTATGAACTGTCAGTCAGACTCTTTGTCCAATGTGCTGGTAGACACCGGATCTTCCTTGAATGTGATGCCAAAGACGACTCTTGCTCGCTTGTCTTACCAAGGAATGCCTATGAAATTCAGTGGTGTGGTAGTCAAAGCATTTGATGGATCGCGAAAATCTGTTATCGGAGAAGTCAACCTTCCCATGACAATTGGTCCACATACATTTCAAATCACCTTCCAGGTCATGGACATTCAAGCTGCTTATAGCTGTCTGTTAGGACGACCATGGATCCATGAAGCAGGGGCAGTAACTTCGACGCTCCATCAAAAGCTAAAATTTGTAACAAATGGAAAATTGGTAACAATAAGTGGAGAACAAGCCTTGATGGTGAGCCATTTATCCAATTTCTCTTTCATCAGTGCTGATGATGTGGAAGGAACTCAGTTCCAAGGTCTCTCTTTAGAAGACGAATCTTCCAAGAAGAAAGCATCGATCTCTTCTTACAAAGAGGCAGTGAAAGTAGTGAAAGATGGAACTACCACTGGCTGGGGGCAAGTTGTGATCCCTACCAAGAATGAAACTAGAGCAGGTCTCGGATGTTCACCAACATTCTCAAACTGCACCAAGAAGGATGAAACCCTTCGTCCGATCAAAGAAACATTCATTAGTGGAGGATTCCTTAACCCAATTCCTCAAGAGGTTAATGTCCTTATCGAAGAATGCATCAAAGAAGGTCTCTCCGATACTGAAGAAGAATGGAAATGTTATCTCAATGACTCGGGATACATATCTCAGGAAGAACCACATCCTCCTTCAGAGAAATCCAAAGGCAAAGAAACTGAGCCTGTTCCTGCAGAAATCTGGGACACCTTGGGACAACCAAGTGGAAAATTTGATTATATGGTGAAATACACTGCGCCTGAAAGTTACAAGATTGCGATTGAGGATATCCAACCAACCGGATGGGGAGATTCCTTTGAATATAATAGTCAACCAGAAGAGGCTTATCAGCCCTGTCAATTTTCTCAGCAGCCTGAAATTACTGAAGATTTCGGCTTCAATGCACCTGCCAAGGTTTATAATCCTGAAGATGGTTATTATCACATAAATGCCATTTTTGAAGATGAAGGGGAAGATGGTCCCGCAACTGACTCAGAAAGTGTCGCTAACAATGAGTCTCTTCATCCTGAAGACTGGGAAATACATCCTGAAAATTCTGAAGATTGTGACTCATCTTATGCTCTTCAAGAAGTAGAAGAAGACCGTTTCAACTCTACAAAGAACAAGGGTGACAAACCAGGACCTTCAAATCCTGCTCGACCAGCGGTCAATGTCAATACTGAAGATCACTCTGGGGAAGATTTTCCTGAATACATAATACACAGAGGAGTTCGTTGCTACTGGAAGGCTGTCGAAGTTCCGAATGTTGTTCGCCGCTCAAAGTAATCACCTCGCTGTTATTTTGACCTCCTGCCTTGCCCAAAGCAGAGAGATGTTTTATAGGGCTTTGCTTTTAAATGTTCCGCCCGAATAACTTTGTGTATAGGGCTTTGTTTTAAAAGTTTCCCTCTTTGTCCTGCCCAAGACAAACGAGTTTGTGTTTAGGGCTTTGTTTCAAAAATGAATCATAAATAAAGTGTCATTTTGAATTCCCTACATTATATGTTTTATTTTTGCTTTTTTTGGAAATGGTAATCCTAAAAAACCAAAATAAAATAAAAAGAAACTTTTTCAAAAAAAATCTGCATACACTCCTGCATTCATAAATTTTCTGAAATAAATATAAATCACATGTGCAGATTAACTATTGGTAAACCCATTGAATGCAATAACCCTATGCCCTCTCCCAACTTTGAGTTTCCTGTGTTCGAAGCCGAAGAAGAGGAAGAAGAGGAGATCCCGGACGAGATCTCTCGATTACTTAAGCACGAGGAAAGAGCCATTCTGCCTCACAAAGAGCCTTTAGAAAAGATCAACTTGGGTTCTGAAGAAGACAAAAAAGAAGTAACCATTGGATCGCTGCTTGATACTGATATCAAGAGTAAGTTGACAGACCTTCTCAAAGAATATGTTGACGTGTTTGCCTGGTCCTACCAAGACATGCCTGGGTTGGATACCAATATTGTTCAGCATTACTTGCCACTGAAGCCAGAATGTCCGCCAGTTAAGCAGAAATTGCGAAGGACTCACCCTGATATGGCTAACAAGATTAAAGTGGAAGTTCAAAAACAGCTCGACGCAGGTTTTCTTGTCACCTCTGAGTATCCTCAATGGTTGGCCAACATAGTGCCAGTTCCGAAGAAAGATGGCAAAGTCAGAATGTGTGTTGACTACCGTGACCTGAATAAGGCCAGTCCAAAAGATGACTTTCCCTTACCACATATCGACATGCTGGTTGATAACACTGCTAAGTTCAACGTCTTTTCCTTCATGGACGGGTTCTCCGGTTATAATCAGATTAAGATGGCTCCCGAAGACATGGAGAAGACATCTTTCATCACCCCATGGGGTACCTTTTGCTACAAAGTGATGCCGTTTGGATTAAAGAATGCAGGCGCAACTTACCAAAGGGCAATGACTACTCTCTTCCATGACATGATGCATAAAGAAATGGAAGTTTATGTGGACGACATGATAGCCAAGTCCAGCACAGAAGAAGAACATATTGAATACCTTTTGAAGTTGTTTCAACGACTAAGGAAATATCAGCTTCGCTTGAATCCTAACAAATGTACTTTCGGGGTTAGATCTGGAAAACTCTTGGGTTTCATTGTCAGCCAAAGAGGTATTGAAGTAGATCCCGACAAAGTCAGAGCTATTCAAGAGATGCCTGCACCAAAAACTGAAAAGCAAGTAAGAGGATTTCTCGGACGATTGAACTATATCTCCAGATTTATCTCTCAAATGACTGATACTTGTGGGCCAATTTTCAAGCTTCTCCGCAAAGATCAAGGGGTTGTATGGACTGAAGATTGCCAGAAAGCGTTCGACAGTATCAAAGAGTACCTGTTAGAACCACCAATATTGATTCCTCCAGTTGAAGGAAGACCATTAATCATGTACCTTACTGTGTTGGAAGAATCCATGGGTTGTATGCTTGGACAGCAAGATGAAAACGGTAAGAAGGAGCATGCCATCTATTACTTGAGTAAGAAATTCACAGATTGTGAGTCTCGTTACTCCATGCTCGAAAAAACATGTTGTGCTTTGGCCTGGGCTTCAAAACGTCTCCGCCAATACATGATCAACAATACTACTTGGTTAATCTCCAAAATGGATCCGATCAAGTATGTCTTTGAAAAGCCTGCCTTAACAGGAAGGATTGCCCGATGGCAAATGCTGTTATCCGAATATGACATTGAATACCGTGCTCAAAAAGCAGTCAAAGGAAGCATTCTCGCCGATCATTTGGCGCATCAACCAATTAATGAATATCAATCTCTCAAGTTTGACTTTCCTGATGAAGATGTCTTGTACTTGAAGATGAAAGATTGTGACGAACCGTTACCTGAAGAAGGTCCTGAGCCTGGATCAAGATGGGGCCTAATTTTCGATGGAGCAGTAAACGCTTTTGGCAATGGAATTGGGGCAATCATCATCACTCCCAAGGGTACTCATATCCCGTTCTCCGCCAGACTGCTATTTGATTGCACCAACAATATCGCAGAATATGAAGCTTGTATCATGGGTCTCGAAGAAGCCATTGACTTAAGGATCAAGATCCTAGACATATATGGAGATTCAGCCCTCGTGATCAACCAAATCAAAGACAAATGGGAAACTTACCACCCTAGTTTAATTCCTTACAGAGATTATGCAAGACGTCTGTTGACTTTCTTCAACAAGGTTGAATTGCATCATGTACCTCGAGATCAGAATCGAATGGCAGACGCCTTGGCTACTTTATCTTCCATGTTCAAAGTCAATCATTGGAACGATATGCCTACAGTCAGAATTACGCACCTTGAAAGGCCCGCCTATGTGTTTGCAACTGAAGCAGTCATCGATGATAAACCGTGGTTTCACGACATCAAGCGCTTCCTTCAGACTCAAGAGTACCCACTTGGGGCATCAAACAAAGATAAGAAAACTCTAAGGAGACTTTGTGGCAGTTTCTTCCTGAACGGAGATGTACTATACAAAAGAAATTTCGACATGATTTTGCTCAGATGCGTGGATAGACACGAAGCAGATATGTTAATGCATGAAGTGCATGAAGGGTCCTTTGGAACTCATTCTAACGGGCATGCAATGTCCAAAAAGATCTTAAGGGCAGGATACTATTGGTTGACAATGGAATCTGACTGTTACAAACACGTGAAGAGATGTCACAAGTGCCAGATCTACGCAGATAAGATCCATGTGCCACCGACTCTACTCAACGTTCTCTCATCTCCATGGCCTTTCTCCATGTGGGGTATCGACATGATTGGAATGATCGAACCAAAAGCTTCAAACGGTCATCGATTCATCTTAGTAGCTATTGATTACTTCACCAAATGGGTCGAAGCAGCATCTTACGCCAATGTTACAAGACAAGTGGTTGTGAGGTTTATCAAGAATAACATCATTTGCCGATATGGTGTTCCCAGCAAGATCATTACTGACAATGGTTCAAACCTGAATAACAAAATGATGAAAGAATTATGTGAGGAATTCAAGATTGAGCATCATAACTCCTCTCCTTACAGGCCAAAAATGAACGGCGCCGTCGAAGCTGCCAACAAGAACATTAAGAAGATTGTCCAGAAAATGGTCGTCACTTACAAAGACTGGCATGAAATGCTGCCATTTGCTTTACATGGATACCGTACTTCAGTGCGTACTTCAACAGGGGCAACTCCCTTTTCTCTAGTGTACGGCATGGAAGCTGTGCTCCCCGTAGAAGTTGAAATCCCATCAATGAGAGTTCTCATGGAGACTAAGTTATCAGAGGCTGAATGGTGTCAAAGCAGATACGATCAGTTGAACTTAATCGAAGAAAAACGTATGACTGCTCTATGCCATGGACAGTTATACCAAGCAAGGATGAAACAAGCCTTCAACAAAAAGGTTCGACCTCGTGAATTTCGAGAAGGCGACCTCGTGCTTAAAAAGATCTTGTCTTTTCAACCAGATTCTAGGGGCAAATGGTCTCCTAATTATGAAGGCCCGTATGTTGTCAAAAGAACATTTTCTGGCGGCGCCATGATTCTTGCAACCATGGATGGTGATGAACTCCCACATCCTGTGAATGATGATGCAGTCAAGAAATACTTTGTCTAAAAAAAATACAAAAGAACAGCTCGGTAAGTCGAAAACCCGCAAAGGGCGACTTAGGCAAAAATGAGCGTCTCGGTGGACTGAAAACCCGAAAGGGCGGTCCAGGCAAAAATTAGAGACAATAAACAGAAAAAAATTCATCCTGGTAGATTGAAAACCTGAAAGGGCAATCTAGGCAAAAATTAAGGATTTATGACAAAGTAACTGCATCAGTCCATACTTCGTCACCTGAAGAGTCTACTTCATCAAAGGATCTTCGATCAAATCATCGCCAATCTGAAGCAACAAGCACAGTTGGAACTCAAAGTTGTTAAGGGAATAGTGGTTATTGCTTTCAATGTAGCCTTTTCCGCATAATTACCATTTCCAACTTTTGTAAATACTCTATGGAATCACGCCTTTAGCTGATTACCATCCTATTAAATAAATTTGAGCCTTGTGCCCATTTGTTTGCAATCTTTAATTTCTTTCAGCTTGCAAAATGACGCTTTAATTGTGTTATTCACTTTTGAAACAAAAAAGAAAAATAAGTTTTAAATGAATTTACTTCACTTTTCTTTTTTCAAAATAAAAGCGAAATTTTCCTTTGAGTTGTGAACAACAGAAGGAACATCAACAGCTATCTCCATAAGATGAATCAAAGAAGGTTCTTCTATCCCCAGTGAAGAAGCTCTTCTATCCCCAGTAAAGAAGGTCTTTTGTCCCCAGTGACGAAGATTTTCCATCACCAATGAAGAGGTTCTTCCATCTCAATGAGAAAAGATGCTTATCTTCCCCAGAGAAGATTAAAACATGCAGCACCATTCATCACCCGTGCTATCTACACCGTGTTGAAGAACATTTGCCAAGTATCTGGTTGTATTGCGACGTCGGTCCTTCTCCAGTATATACTTCTTTGTCTGTCAGTATTGTCAGTATGCATGCTACATTCATGACATTCATCATTCATACATATTTGCATCATTTATGCATTCTTGCATTTTTCAATACTTACTTGTTTAGGATATATTTATCCTCAAAAAGAAAAAGAGAAAAAAGCAAAAAATAAAAAAAAAGAAAGAGAAGCAGATATGGGCGTGTCATCTCTCCAGTAGGTTGTCACCCATAAGCAGAAAGAACATCTTCTTTCTCCAGTTCCCCACTGAGATCATTCCTCGTGGAAGAAGGTTGCTTTAGTTTTCTCCTCTCAAAACGAAGGAGAAAATCCCATTTTGAGTTCATTCCTCATTGGGTACAAAGTCTTGTTTGACTGTTTCTTTCCAATTCATTCTTGGTTAGAACCTTGTCTTTACCAGAGATTCAAATTCCGATTCCTCAAATAGAGTCGTGAAAAAAACAGACAATAAGCAATAGCCTCATCATCCGAGCAGCTTATGTCTCTTCCAAAAGACTTTTCCTCTCTAGGAAATCAATCATGAAGACCATTTGACAAATCAGGGCCTTATTACTGTTCACAAGGCTGAATAACCAGTAATTTCCCTAGCAAAGTCTCCAGAATCATTTTATCACTCGGCTGATAATTAATCATGTCTTCAAAACCACTATCACAAGGCTGGTAGTCGGTAACCTTTTGTTCTGGTTATATTATTAAACATGTCTATCCCAATGCTGATAGTCGATAATATTAACCGAACCTTTGAAACTCTTTTTACCATGTCAAGTCTGTCACCATGTTGATAGTCGGTAACACAGTTTCAAACCTTTCACCTTCGCATTATTAAACAAGTCTATCCCCAAGCTGATAGTCGATAATGTCGATAGGTAAGCTTTTTTTACAAAGCTATCATTCCCCGGTGAAGCATACACTTGCTTTCCCGAAAAACGGATTGAGACATCCTTCCCAATCTCTTTTCCCCAGTGGAGTCAGTTCTTGATATCCCCTCGGTAAAGATATCCTTGCATCATTCGCAATTTTGGTATCTTAGGTCCAAAATTCGCGTCTTCTGATATTTAAGTCTCTTCCACCCTATCAAAACGAAGATTTTCAATCTTCATGTCTCAGGTTGAAGAAACTTAAATAGGGGCATCTGTCATACCCCAATTTTTGACCTAAGATACCACCTCATATCATTTGCATATACATCATTTGCATCTCTAACAAATTGCATAGCTTGTGTTTGCTACTTGTGACTCAGCAGGGTTTAATCTGGAAATCACTCATCAGTACAAGTAACAATCAATTAGGGTTTTGTTCTCCCTTCATCTCAAATGAATCATCTTCATCAATAATCAACATTTGGTCCTCAGAGATTCATTTCAACAAGCTCAACAGCTTTGAATCGACTGAATTAGGGTTTTGACTGAAGACAGCACACTCCTGACTTTTGCTCAGAATTTGACCTAATGGCTTGGGACATGATATCAAGACCTCAAGTGCATCATTTTGACCTAATCCATTGGCTCATAACATCTCCTACACAAAGATTGATCAGACAAATCCTCAGATCAGGGTTTTGAACTATCAGGGACTGAAATCAGGGATCACATTTGGGAAACCCTAAAAATCCCCAGGAAGTCAATCAAAGGTTTCAATCATCTTCAAATAATCCCTATGACAATATCCAATGAAGATTGTGTCTCAATTCAAGATCCACAGTCATCAATTTCATCTGGTCGACAATTAGGGTTTTTGACCTAATTCACTGAACAACTGCCTTTTTAATCAGGACATGGTGCCACAACTCAAACCATGGCTCAATATCCTCTAATGCTTCAATATGATCCATTCATACCATTCATATGGTGAGGATAGCCTGTTTCATTTGAAATCTCCAGAAATGCGATTCGTCTGAAAAAGTCGACTGTACAAGATCACCTTTGACTTTTGGGGAATTTTGGTCAACCATGACTTTTGAAGTTTTAAATCATCAATATATGATATATGAAGTCATTTGATCAAGAAAAATCAAGAAAATCAATCAAGAATCAAAAAGTCAAAAGTTTGACTTTTCACACTTAGAAAAATTTCTAAGTGTTTTTCATGGTTTTTTCCAAACTTTGAAAGGGAATTTCTCAAAATTTCACCTACAAACTGAAAAAAACTTCCAACATGAAAGTTGTAGATTTTGATCCAATAAACAACTTTTTGACACATATAAATTTTTTCCAAAAGATCAACCATTTAAGAGATATGGAGCTTCAAAGTTGGCATCTTATGAAAATTTCACTTAAAACTTCATTTTCTTCAAAGTTCATGGATCTTTTTCACCCATTTCCTTAAAGGTCTTGAAGAAACTTTCAACTAGGCTTTTGAAGTGTGTAACATGAGCTTTCCAAAATGTCCAAGAGCATGAAAAAATATGAAGCATAGCTATGGTTTTGAATTTTGACATTAGAGGTCATTAAGCATGAAATTTCAAGCCATTTTCACTAAGTTTCTATACTATATGGCCAATGATCCAAGTGATGACACACCAATGCAATAATTGATAGATATTTTCTGGTTTGAGATCAGAATGGAAAGAGATAAGAAGCTTAGAAAAATAACCATGGTTTAGTTACTTTAACCATTTGCATTTAATGTGAAGATTCCACTTTATCTCCAAATGCCAAATCACCAAACTTTGAAGCAAGTTGCAAAGCTCTGCATTCAGAACTCTTGGCCTATAAATAGAGGTCCAAACTTCATTGCAAATCACACCAAAACCTCACAATTATAGGTTTTCTCTCTTCTTTCTTGAATTACAAGTCATGTGTTTCAAAGTGAGGTAGAAAACTCAACCTCCAAACCTTGCAAGTTCTGAACAAAGTGATGCTTCCCACAACTTCTAAATGTCATATATGATGTGTCTGAATCACTCATACACCCCAAAACACCTGAAAACTCAAAATCATCATCTCACCTCCAAATATGCATAACATGAGACTTATCATGCCAATTTTTGTTCAGGCTCAATTCTGTCCAAACTACCACTTCTAACATCATCCATACATCACATATGAACTATCCAATCCATCACATATAGCCAATAACCTCAGAATCATCAAATTCGATTCACTCTTGAAGCTTATGCAGATCGGGTACCATGGCCATGCCCAGATGAATTCAGATGGTTCCAAGCATCCAGACACCTTCCATAAGGTTCATTGAAGCTATCCAGATCATCAAACAACTTCTGTAACACCTCCAAGCAAGAATTCGATTCTCAGTTGTGCCGTTTTTAAGGTAAGTGCTCATGAACTTCAAATTCATACTTCCATGCATCATAAATGAAATGTGAGCATACCATCTTGTTTCTGCACCTATGAGGATCATTAACCCTCAATCAATTGCATCATAACTTGCACATACACGATTTCACATTGAATTTCAGTTCTAGGGTTCTTCATGTTCATGCGAAAATTGACCCCTTTAGAGCAAAAATAAATGAATTCTGAGATCACCATCATGTTCCTTGTGAAAAACCGAGTGAGATAGACCCTTTGCTTGATCAAAACAACACAGTTTTAGAGATTTTCAAATTTCAGTTGGAGGGTTGTTCTTGGCGCGTTTTTGGTTCAAAGGATTTCTGGAAATTGATTTAAAATATAATTAATTCAACGCGTGTATATTACAAGCCACAAGCGTGGCTCAGATGGCTTTTGTTTTGAGTAGTGACCTCAGGGTCACGAGTTCAAGTCCCTATGGGACCAAACCCTTCTTTTTTATCACTATTTCTCTTCATTTTCTTCACAACTTCAACCATTAATTTAACCAATCAAATTAACTCTTTTTTTATTCATTTTTTACACACTTATTATTTTATATATGTATTTTATGAATATCAAAAAAAATCACAAAAATATATTTGTTTAATACATTTTTAATTAAGTTTAAAATAACATATTTTAAGTGTTTTTTTAATACTTTTAAATATTGTTTTTCACTTGATTTCTCAAACTTAATCACTTGTAAATATTTTTTGAGCAAACCCTAATCATCTAAGTGTTAATTGAAGACAATCTTTTTGTTTATCTTGATTAAATTAACTTCTTTCAAAATTCAAATCGTTTTAAATAAGCGATCGCGATTCTTTTCAAAAACGATAAACCATTTTCTTTTGATTTTCAAAGAAAACTATTGATTAAATCTTTTTAATTGATCAATTGATCTTCAAAACGATGTGGGGCCTCTCGAATATTAGAGAGTATAAGTCCCTTTCGTCTTTCTTTGTACAGAAAACTTTTTCCGAAACTTCAAAACAGTTTTTTTAACAACAAATCACACATCTTTTTCAAACCATCCACCCTGTTTTATGAAAATAAAACAGGGGCCTCTCGAATATTAGAGAGTATAAGACCCACTCCTTTTTCCTTTTTTCTACAGTTTTTCTTTGTACAGAAAACTCTTTCAAAACAATAACTTTCAAACAGTTTTTCAAACCTCGCGTCTGTTGAAAATAATCAACCATGTTTTGTAAATAAACACGGGCCTCCACGTAGGTATAAGTCCCAAGCCCCTTCTGTACATACCCACTCAAGTACATGAAATTAGGTATTTCATTGTACGCCTTTTGTACATATCTCGACCAGTTTGATTTTTAACTTTGAATAACAAACCAAAAATGAAGGTTTTCTTTAAATCTTCCCAAAAATATACCATGGGCCTCCATGTAGGTATAAGTCCCAAGCCCTTTTGTGAATACCTGTTTACATAGCTTTGAATAAACTCAAGTGGACTTCTCCCCGAGTATAAGTCCCGAGCCCCTGTGTATACAAATGGATCATGCTTACAGGTATATTTCCTTCATAAACTCCATTATATACTCACACTTTGTCATATATATGTGCTTGTTCATACCTGTTCATGTTTGTTCATACTTGTTCATGTTTGTTCATATGTGTGATATGTGTGCTTGTTCAACTTAGTACAACACTAGGTTCCCCATAGCCTCCTATTGGGCTTCGTGCAAAGAATCTCCCTAGTTTAGGTTAGGACATAGAGTATGGTTTCCCGGTGAAATCGCTCTAAGAGCTCAAACCAACTATACCATGCCTCCCCTTGGGCTTTGTACAAACGAGTGACCCTCCCATAGCCTCCTCTTGGGCTTACAATGCAAGGACCCTGGATTGTCCCTCCCATAGCCTCCTCTTGGGCTTACAATGCAAGGACCCTCGGATAGCCTCCTCTTGGGCTTCGTACAAGGACCCACGGGCTTCTTATAAGCATCCCCAATATCCAAAACAAATACCCTAGGAGATTAGACATTTTTCATCTCTATGCTAGGAGTATCTCTTATATATCATCACAAACAATCAATCAATCAAACTTTTTCTTGCCACAAGGCTGGCTAATCAATCAAACTGTTTTACCACCTTACTGGATGATTAATCAAAGTTTTTGTCACAAGGCTGACTTCATTGAAACTTTTGCCACAAGGCTGGCTGATTAATCAAAGTTTTTGTCACAAGGCTGACTTCATTGAAACTTTTGCCACAAGGCTGGTTAAACACAAAAACATCTTTATCATTCTAAGCACCCTAAGTGGCATGGCCCGGGCTTATAATGAAAAGATTTTCAAACAAAAATCAAACAGATGTATGTGATGATATAGATTAGATACATCTAGCATTTAGACGACATTTGTCTATTTTCCTTTGCTTCCACTAGCATAAGTGGGAACTACGATTGCTCTGACTTTCTCAACATCCCTTTGAGAATACGTAGGCACAAGGTCGATCCTTGGCGAGCAAAACAAAACAAAAAAAACCATTCAAACCTTAGCACCCGTAGACCCCGAGCTACAGATGCTCTGATTCCCTCTAAGGGATATGTATGCAGAGGATCGCGATGATCTTTGCGAGCATAATCAAACAAACACCTTAGGTCCCACCTATTTCACAAGAACCTCTCAATAACATGGAATGAAAAACAAAGCAAAGAAACCTATAGAGTACTATAGATACGTTGGGTGCTAATACCTTCCCTTCGTATAACCAACCCTCTTACCCAAGATCTCTCCCCCCACTTTTAGGTTATTGCAGCTTTTTTCCTTTTCCTCCTTTGGAAATAATAAAAAGTTTGGTCGAAACAAAGAAAAATCATTTTTTTGAGCACTCGAGCCCAAAGAAGGCATCAGGTGTCTCATCCCACAAAAAAGAGGAACAAAACGATTTTTCGCCCGCGACACCCCCCTATAAGAGCGCTTTTCTGGAAAAAGCGCTCTGGTATCTCCCCCTATTAGAGCGTTTTTTCTGGAAAAAGCGCTCTGATAGCCCCCCCTATAAGAGCGCTTTTCCAAAAGCGCTTTCGTAGGTTGCGTTTTTTATTTTATTTTTTATGCTTTTTTTTTATAAACCTATTATTTTTATAATTTCTAAACCTGCATTTATGGCAGCATTCTTTCATGAACCTGTAATTTACCATTGTTATCCCATACACCTATAATTTACAATCGTAATCCCATTATTTCAGTAATCTCATTATTTCAACAAAGAAGCGATTTCGATTATATACTAAACATGCATTATAATTATACCATTGTAATTAATCCAAAATATATATACACCGATTCACATATTTCTAACATGAAAACAACTAAACCAATTCACATGACATTATAACAATAAGAAAATCATCCCTAAACAACTAAATCAACTAAATCGGTCCTAGTCCTGCAAAGTCTGAACATCTTCAAATGACTGAAAATCTTCACAATCTGCAAAATAAAAATAATATAATCAAAATAAGATTATTATTATATAAAGGCTCTAAAATAAGAAGGTAAAGAGTAGAACGAGTATATATATATATATATATATATATATATATATATATATATATATATATATATATATATATATGTCGTGTAAAAAGAATAATAAAATTAAATATATCAATAAATACAAATTAATTTATTAATATTTAGGACTTTATATATCTAACTTGAATACATGGAATGGAATATAATTTATTGTAAATTAGTTCAACAAATTTTGTACATAAAGTTTACCTTAAATTTAACACAGCCACGTCATATAGCCCAGAGGGATAAAGCAATATAGATCACTAACAATAATCCTGTCACAGACACCCTCAAGAACAACATTAGCTACATGTTATTGATAGGAACACTATTAGAAACTCAACCAACAGCATGTCAAACAATTACAGAATTTGAGAAGTTGTTACCAAATTGATCAAAAGAGCCCAGTATCCTTGTGAGCTTTCTACTATCTCTTAGCAATATAAGAAGTTTCTCTGCAACAACAATTAATGTAAAGTTCACAACCAATTGACAGGAAAAATTAGACACAAATAAAAGTTGAATATTAATTTCTATGACAAATAATACATGACAACTAGTTACTACTACTTACCCTTCAGCGTTTTCCTTCATCTTTGAGCTATGTTATATCTACACTTATTTTCCTACACTTGTATATTACACCGTATATTTTAACACAGATAGATACTTGTGCACAGAAATTAAGATAGAATAAATTAATAAAAAATGAATTGTATACCTTGTATGTAGAAAATTACGGTGTTGGTGTAAGCTAGGGGTGTATGTTTACTCAATCAATAAATGTTGCAATAATGAGAAGGGGTTGTTGGACTAGAAATTTGAAGGTTTTGTTGGACTTAACCTGCATCGCCTCATTTCTATCCAAGTTGTATTGTGTCACAGAATATGAATCAAATAACTGTACCCCGAAGGATCCTGCCACAGAAGACTTCGGGGTACAATTACTTGATTCATATTCTGTGGAACATAATCGGCAGGGGCACATTGTGTTCTATCCTTTACCAGTCCATCCACTGTTTGAAGCTCAACCTACAATAGAAAAACGTGATTATTACTAACTACATATAGAAAATCTTGAATCATGTAAAAGTTGATGAAACAGATATCCCTTGTAGGTCTCATTATCAATAACATCTTCTACTTACTTGATACATGTCTTCAATACTCTAAATCACTGATAAAAACCTAACAAAAGCGCTTTATAAAAGTTTAATAGCTCAGATTGTCATTTAAAATGATTAGTTTGTCATTTATAAAAGTTTAATAGCTCAGTTTATTTTATGATTGTCATCTATGGCTAGTTAAAAGTAGAATGTTAATTTCCAGATACATTATATTGAAAAAAAAATTAGAATGTGAAAGCTAAAAGAGTTCAAAAGTTCCCTAGAAATGAATGTTCTCAACACGTTCCACATTGGAACTCGTAATAGTGGCTAATAAAACAAAAAGTCCTATGCTTTATGTCCAGAAAAGATCATGTAAAAAGCGATCAATCCTGGAGGCCCTTTAAATCAATTCATACTAAATTAAAAAGTGTATAAAACTATAGATAATACATCTATAGATGTAAATACTAACTTCACGGATCTAATGAAACTTTTATTCCAAAAACAAATTACTTGAGTTTTTTTTTTTCTGCATAAAAACCTAACAAACTTTGTCTTCAATACTCTAAATCACACTAATAAATATAATCCCTTGTAGGTCTCATTATCAATAACATCTTCTACTTACTTGATACATGTCTTCAATACTCTAAATCACTGATAAAAACCTAACAAACTTTGTCTTCAATACTCTAAATCACACTGATAAAACCTAAATCACTGATAAATTAAAAAAGCCCCAATAATATTAACTATAACCCTAAATAAAATTTTGTATTTTTGAAAGCAAACAATGAAAAAAAGGAAAATTTCCGGCACAAAACCCTAACCTGAACAGAGAAGAGACGGTTGAAGGGTGGCGATGGAGTGAGGAAGGCGGCGGCGGAGTCGGTTGAAGGCTGGAGAGGGAGTGAGGACGGCGGAGCAACGAAAGGAAGAAGAAGGTTCGCGTGTTTTGGATCTGAAACAAAACGCGTGTGTTTGTAAAATATATAATTTTTTAAATGGGCTACCAGAGCGCTTTTCAAAAGCGCTTTAATAACACCCCCTACCAGAGCGCTTTTAAAAGCGCTTTCGTAGCACCCACCCTATAAGAGCGCTTTTAAAAGCGCTTTCATAACCCCCCTACCAGAGCGCTTTTTAAAAGCGCTCTCATACCCCCCCCCCTACCAGAGCGCTTTTTGAAAGCGCTCTCATAACCCCCCTACCAGAGCGCTTTTTTTGCATCATTTTCCCTTGTTTATTCATTTTGTTTTTAGCGAGCCCTACGAGAGCGCTTTTGCTAAAAGCGCTTTAGTAGCTGCGCTGCTACAGCTTAAATTTGGCGTAGTGAGTGGAGTATACTATCTATATTGTGCAAAATTCTCTCATGCGCTTTAGTAGCTTCAAGCACCCACACTTACCGTGCTAGCCGGTTTCCCAAAATTCCCGAAGAAAATCAAAGGATCATAAACTATGGAGAAAGGAGGAATGAGCCTTACTAAGAAAAAAGGGATGCCTTTCGCCATGCCGGTTATATGTCTATGCCTTTTCGTAACAGGATTGTAAATACAACAAAGGTTATCATCGAGCAAGGATTAGTTCAACAAAGAAGTTCCCTCATAGATACACACAAGGGGTATCTAGCCATAAGGGGGTTCATCTATGAACATAGCAAAACTTACAAGGACGCTCTACGATAACCTGGGGGCAAGGATTAGTCCAACTGGGGCAATATCATGAACGGAGATGCATAACTACGATGGAGGGAAGGCGACATATGTTGACTCCACACCAAGGGGCAAAAGGGTCACAAATTTTCTTTATCAATCTACAAACCCTGGAGATTGCAAATGGTGTGATACTATCCTCTAGAAAAGCAAAAGAGGTTCAGTATAAGGAAACTCATGAAGTTCCGAAACGACGAAAACCCACCGCTAACAATTTATTCCCGACAGATTTGACGTGTTCAAGGAGAACTCGAGGTTACCCTTCACTTCTACAAGTTCATCAACTAAGGAGTAAAACAAGGTAAATGGGTTTACAAAGGAGGTTGTCCCTAGGATCAATAGGTGTTTATCATACTCAGAACTTCAACCCCTACGATCGCTAAGTGTCACTCAAGATAAAAGTTGTACCTTCGGATTAGCAATTCTAATGGGATGACCATGCAGGTTTTGGAGTCAATCCATTTGCTCAATACTACGACTTTCCACTCGCACACTTCTATGCTATTTTCAATTTCAGATTTAGGATTATTAACAAACTTAAGGGAGAATGAAGAATACAAATGACTAAGTCCAGCTTAACATATGTTTTCAAGGTAAGACCGAACCGACGATGTACAGGCATTTTTTTCAATTCCCAAACAGTGGAGATATAAGGATGTTAATCGCTCGTCACCCCCTCGAGCCAGGAGTTGGAGTTTGTTTCTACTTTTCAAATAAACCTTGATTTTAACCAGGGGCAAGGTAGATTTCAATTAATTCAATGGTGTATTTTGGTTGTCAAGAGAATCAGTCAATCCAAGTAAGGATCAAGAAAAGCAAAGGTTCAAGCATATCTTCTTCCTCGTATTCATCCAAGATTGAGGAAGCAATGGAGATAACATTCACAACAATCTTCTTCCTCAATACATCATTCAGGAAGTATCAAAGTCGAAGCTTGCAAATCAAAGTCAATATGGCATTCACAACATTCAATATCCAAGGATCAATCTCAAAAGAAGCATTCAAAAGAAAAAAAGGAAAAAAACGCCCGCTAAGTCAAAATTGAAAATTCCATAAAAGAAAACAAAAACGACTTAGGCAAAAATTAGGGCATCCCGATGGATCAATTTCAAAGGAATTGGCTCATGCCAAAGTAAGGGATCAAAACAAAGGCGAAATACAAGGGATAATCTTGTGACTGCTAAACCATCAAAGCTTCACATCAACGCTTGGATCTCTACTAAAGCTTCTGCTCAACATCAAAACTGAAACGATTCTCTTACATACAAAGCACGCTCATTGGATTAGGCGAATTTTTAGGATTTGGAGAACATCAAGGAGAAAGGGGATGGGTTAAATAAATTTTGAGCCTTATATCTGTTGTTTCTTAAAACCGTGAACCAGGCCAAATTACAACATTCAAAAGTCCTAATTGAGGCAAGGTTAACTACGAAAGCATATTAAGCAGGATTTTGCTATACTGACTCCTAAGTTTGTTAAAACTATTTCTAACCACTGCGCTTCTTCAAGCATTCATTTCTAAATCACCCAGTCCTAATTCATAACGGACTTCGATTTCAAAACTTGCATACACATTGCATTGGAGTTACTTCTCAAATGGTACAACGTCATCTGCGAGTATACACTTAGCATCGAGGAGATCTCGAAATGGGTTAATCAAAGGTGATCCTTTCTAATAAAGACTCTAGAATGGGGGGAACCACATCTAGGGGGTTCTCCTAAACAGGGGCAAAATTTCAAGGGTTACAGGGGCATACAATCAAACATCCTATTAACTAGGGTCGTTCTTCCTAAGGTTCAATCGACTTGGGGCACACCTCAAAGCAATAACAAACAGGGGCATGTCAAACAGGGGTAGAATTCAAATTCAAAGGATAGAACACTATGGGTAGCCCTCCATATCCTGGAAATCAAGGGCATAACCTTCAATCCAAATGTCGAAGCATATGACAAGGTCATTTCTCGGGGCACTTCCTTCATGGCTTGGAGATCATAGGCATCTTTTTCCGCTAAACATTGGGGCATTGGATATCAAATCCATAAGGTAAAACGACTCAAAAGGTTAAAGGCGTGGAGTAATTCAAAGGGTCAAACTGGAGCAAGGCGCACAGCAAAAAGGGAAAGGCGTTCTCACACTCTACAAACATCGAACAAATCTTTTTCCTAACTACGATCTTCAAAGTTCAAAAAATAGGTATTGGGGAATCGCGCTAGCATCCAACAACCTTACAACACTAGCAAGCTATACGCTTCGATGATCAACAACTTATCATTGGAGCATCATGCAAAAACATATAAGTCATGCATTACATACATTGGTTGATACATTACGCCATACCTTTTCAGGTAGTCCTCTCTAAGACAAATCTCACGATCCTTTCTAGGAACCTTTTTAGGTAGTCTTCTTTAAGACAAATCTTACGATCCTTTCTAAGAGTCTCCTCAAGCAGTCTTCTTTAAGACAAATTGTCATCCTTTTGCAGGAACCTCTTCAGGTAGTCTTCTTTAAGACATTCTAAGAACCTTTCTAGGTGGTCTTTTCTGAGACATTCATTGTCCTTTCCAGGAACCTCTTCAGGTAGTCTTCTTTAAGACATTTTTTTTCTAAGAACCTTTCTGGGTAGTCTTCTTTAAGACAATCATTGTCATTTTCAAGAACCTTTTCAGGTATTCTTCCTTAAGATAAATCTCACGATCCTTTCTAGGTACCTTTTTAGGTAGTCTTCTTTAAGACAATCTCTTTCCAAGAACCTCTCCAGGTGGTCTTCTTTAAGACAAATTCCTATCCTTGCTAAAAACCTTTTTAGGTAGTCCTTCTTAAAGACATCTCTCAGCCTTTTCAGGTAGTCGTCTTTAAAGACATTCCTCATTCTTTGCTAAGAACCTTTTCAGGTAGTCTTCTTTAAGACAAATATTCATATCCATTCCAGAAACCTTTTCAGGTAGTCTTATAGAAGACATTACTTCGTTCCACTCGCATAAGCATAGTCATGGTATAGGTGCAAGCATGGAGTAAACAAGTTCAACAGGTTCTATAAGGAGATAAAAATCTTGGGACTGACATTAGCATCAACATACATACATACGCATTAGCATATACATATCATCAAGTGCATTCAAATACTACAGGAGTCATGAGTTTCCGACCCACGTGTCGTGAGTTTCCAACCCTCGTGTTGTGATTGGTGTGTTTTCCGACCCACGTGTCGTAAGTTTCCAACCCTCGTGTTGTGATTGGTGTGTTTTCCGACCCTCGAGTCGTAAAATCTCCAACCCTCGTGTTGTGATTGGTGTGTTTTCCGACCCTCGAGTCGTGAGTTCCTAAACATATCGTTCCCTCTCCGACCCTCGAGTCACGAGCATCATCTTCATACATCTACCGGATACCGTCAAGGAATTTATGCGGATAAACTTGCTAGCGCTATAGCAAGTGAATCTTTTTCATACAGGTAAAAGTTTGCTAGAACTATAGCAAATGATCTTTTCATGCAGGTACGCTTGTCAGAACCATGGAAGGCAATTCCTTTGATACAGGTAAGTTTGCTAGAACTATAGCAAATGATCTCCTCTTATGCAGGTACGCTTGTCAGAACCATGGCAGGTAATTCCTTGGTGCAGGTGAGTTTGTGATAACCCTCACAAATAATCCTAATGGTGCAGGTGAGTTTGCTATAACCCTAGCAAATAATCCTAATGGTGCAGGTGAGTTTGCTATAACCCTAACAAATAATCCTATTGGTGCGGGTAAGTTTGCGATAACCCTCGCAAATTATCCTATTGGTGCAGGTGAGTTTGCTATAACCCTAGCAAATAATCCTATTGGTGCAGGTGAGTTTGCTATAACCCTAGCAAATAATCCTATTGGTGCGGGTAAGTTTGCGATAACCCTCGCAAATTATCCTATTGGTGCAGGTGAGTTTGCTATAACCATAGCAAATAATCCTATTGGTGCAGGTGAGTTTGCTATAACCCTAGCAAATAATCCTATTGGTGCAGGTGAGTTTGCGATAACCCTCGCAAATTATCCTATTAGTGCAGGTGAGTTTGCGATAACCCTAGCAAATAATCCTAATGGTGCAGGTGAGTTTGCGATAACCCTCGCAAATTATCCTATTGGTGCAGGTGAGTTTGCGATAACCCTCGCAAATAATCCTAATGGTGCAGGTGAGCTTGCAATAACCTTCGCAAATAATCCTAATGGTGCAGGTGAGTTTGCTATAACCCTAGCAAATAATCCTAATGGTGCAGGTGAGTTTGCTATAACCCTAGCAAATAATCCTATTGGTGTAGGTGAGTTTGCGATAACCCTCGCAAATTATCCTAGTGGTGCAGGTGAGTTTGCTATAACCCTAGCAAAGGATCCTATTGGTGCAGGTGAGTTTGCGATAACCCTCGCAAATGATCCTATTGGTGCAGGTGAGTTTGCTATAACCCTAGCAAAGGATCCTATTGGTGACAAGTGATCCCTCTTACAAGTCCTCGCTATGTAAGACTCAGGCTTTAGCAGGACGATTCTTTTCTCTCACACTCGAGCAAAGGGGTTTTGCAAAGGGTTCTACAACAAAATTTTCAAAGGTTTCTTCAATTGGGTTTATCACGTGAGTCCCTCGGCAGTGATATTCTCCAAAACATCATCAATAACACACAAAGTTTTTATCTTTCTTTTTAGAATTACTAAAATACTTCAACTGACATAACTAACAATCATGCATCATTCAACTTACATAATGCATATCCATACATCGCCCTCATTTATTTTGAGAAGCTCGCTGCATCATACATCGCATGCATCATAACATTACATGAATTTCAGGTTGCCTTTTTAGGTCGTGCTACAATCAAAGCACCTGGTTCTTTTCAAAAGCGTCTGCTTCACGTTCTAGAGGAAAAAAGGGGTATCTACCTTGGGGGGCATCTATAAGCCCATGTCCCACGGAACTTCTTCCCAAACAAATGCAAATTTCAGGGCATTCTCAGTGTTCAATTGTAATACGGTGAACTGACTTTTATAATCGAAAATGTCGCGGTAAGCAAGAGTCACCACCGACTTTTATTTTATCCAATTGGAAAGGCAAAAAGAACAGGAAAGACCTTTGAAAAGATTTTGAGTTCGGGGGTAGGTTATACAAAGGGAAGGTTTAAAAAGCACCCTTTGCATCCATGGTTTTCCATGGGCTCTTAATTTCTTAGCTCACTTTGTTTGAATTGTTTTGAAAATGAGGTGTGAAAAGTAAAACTCTGAAGAAGAACTTTAGCTTGTAAATAAGCGTAGTCTTTTGAGAAGTATTTGAAAAATAGTGGAAAAAGAGTTTGAATTTGATTTTGAATTTGAAATAGAGCAAGCAATTAGTAGCAACTTCCCTAAGTTTGAAAAGAACGTTCTTTTAGTTTTTCGGGCGAAAGGATCTATCCATGCCATGAGAGGGCAGGAAGTCTTTCAATTGGATGTTGAAGGGTCGTCGAGTTATCGCTCGCCATAAGACTGTCCTTTGCCATAAAGAGGGCAGGTAGTCTAAGGGAAGGATATAATAGTCATTTTATCTTTTTAGGCATCATGCGAGGATACCTTAGCAACTGGGACAATCATTTTTACCGAGGCAACTTCGAGGGACTAGATGATTTTTAATCTCTTTAGGCAACCTTGCTTCAGGTATCCTCGGAATCGAGGGACTTGACTATTTAGTACACTTAGAGGCAACAGAAAGGCAACAGGTAACAAAGGCAACAAGAGGAATTACCCTAAAGGTGTGTGGGTGCAACAATCACGTGGTTAACTTCGATGACATTTATCTGTAATTAGGTGATCTACGTTCAATTCATGTTATCACTCCCTAAATTACTAACCACGCAGTTTAAAATTGTAGAAAATTAAAGGCAAGAAAAATAAAAAATCCTACGCTATTACAATAAACACCTGCGGGGCGGGGGAAATTAAAAGGCAGAAAAATAAGAGGATCAATAATTAGTTTTAAACATCCCTGGACGCTTTAATCTTCCTCTAACCCTGAAAATTAAAAAAAGAAAATAAAATAAGGGTGAGTGTATTGACTATTCGAGGCAAACCTTATTTTGGGCAAAAGGCAAAATAAAAATTAAAATGCTAATTAAACAAAAAGAGAGTTAGAAACATAGCTTTTTGATTGATGGCGCGTGGCTGAAGGATTGTTGATTAATCCTAAAAGTTTGGCACAAAGAAGAGAAATGTTAGTGCATGAAAGTTCTATTTAACAAACCCTAATTTAATTATCACAAGCCTACAAGGGTCAGAGAAAAACTTAAAGACGAATTAAAGAGGGTTTTTAAAATCAAGGTTAACAAACCTAAAATCAATTATTGGTTATAAACCTAATTAATCAGTTAATTTAAATTATTTAATTAATTACAACCTGAACCCAATTTAAATTAGTTAAAATCATTAACTAAAACATGTAATTAAATCAATTCAAACAAATTATATATATTTTTTAAAAATAATTTGGTAAGAATTTATATCATTTTTAAGAGTAGTAAAAAAAGCTATTTTAAAAAGATGGATTTTTTCAAAAAAAAAGAAAGAAGAAAAAAACAATAGAATAAACAAAAAATAAATAAAGAAGACTTAGCTCTGGATCTAGCGTGTATGGCTTGTGATGCCCCATGGTGTTACTGCATATACTGGGACGTTGGATTGTTTTGCTGCTGGGATCCGATGGCTATGATTGATGGTGTACCGTGGTCTTCGTATGGGAGGCGCACCGGATTCATGAAGAAATACTTTGAAAAATAAAGTTGCGTGGTGTGGGGATCGAACCCACACCCTTGGCCTTCCTCACGCCTCCTTGTTGCCATTTGGACTATCTTGATTTCGCTGAAAGAAAACCAACAACAAACAATTAATAAGAAACAAACGTTTAATGGTTAAGTCAAAAAAAAAAGAAGTCAAAGTGGGACCCCCTTGGATAGCGTGAACCAATAGCATGAGGGGAGATAGTTGTGGAATCTTTGACCAGCCACTAATACGCTGACACGCGCGAAGAGAGAGGGTTTGCCTCTTGACCATCCAATGGAAATCGTACGCATGGAGTCAATGAGTCTCCACCACTGTTGATCTTCTTCTTCGCATGGCCTTGCAGAATTACCTGCGGAATCAGGTATGGATTTACCTGCGGAAAAGCCATGTTTTCGTAGAAAAGATTCTGCACACGTGAAAATCGTGAGAACGATCAATAAAAATAATAGTACAGGCCCAGGTTGACTTAAAATCTCCTCCTGAAGACGATGGTGGCATCCGTTTGGGCTAAAAACGCCTGCAAGTGGTAACCCGAACGAAGAACTCAATTTGCCCTAACAATGGCAAATTGCATCCATGGCCTTAGAGCTTTGCTTAAATGGTTCAAACATGTTCTAATTATCAGCATAAACTCGGGCACATGGTTATATTTCATTTAAATAGCATGGATAGTAAAGCATAAGAATTCAAAGACTATGTGAAAAAAAAACCATTGGTATGCATGTTGTACGTGTCATGGGTATGAGTTATGAGTATATTCAAGTTCTTTGTTACCTTGGAGATGGAGTAAGACGAGCGAATCTCTTGTAGCTGGCTGGAAGCAGTGGTGCAAGTTTTCTCCTTTTCTTGAAGTTTCCTCAAGCTTTGAAACCCTAGCCCTTCTCTTCTTTTTTCGTCCTCTTGAGCATCTGGTATCCTTGCATATATATATAGTGGATTGAATTAGGTTAAGAATTGTGTCAAAAATATATTGCATTGATGGAGAAAATATTTGATTGAGAAATCATGCAAAAACATGCTATTTTGGCTTAAATTATATCTTTTTCTCTCTCCCAGAAATTCCCATGATTTGATCACCATTTAGTTCTCAATATTTGATAAAAATATAATTCCATTCAAATCCTTGATTATTTTCATTATTTTATTCACATTAAATTGAATTTAAGTGATTAAATTCAAAATAAAAATAAATAAAAATAATAAAAATGAATGTAAGGGCCAATGGGTCATCGATGGGCTTAAGATGATGTTAGAACAAAAAGAAATCAAGCCCACTTAGAAGAAGAATCGTTTTTGGACCACATTTCTCTTTGTACATCTCTTGAAAATTGCTCAACTTTCACATCCTATAATTTCCTCAATTTTCCATATTTTTTAGTGTTCTTGGGCTTTTTAGAAAGCTGGAAGAGTCCTTTAACCAATGTATTTGGTCCCATGTCAAAATAATTTTCCATGCTCCTTGTGTGTTCTTTTGAAAAAGATGACTTGGGGCTTTGCGTATTGTTTTGAATTGAAATGGGGAAAACTGTATGGGCAAATTTTGGGGTATGACATCAATCATCTTCTACCTTTAGATCACGATAGGCAGACGTGCCTATCTAACTCCTCAGGTTTAAGAAGATTGAACAGGGGCAACTGTCATACCCCAAAATTTGCCCGATCAAATCTACGTCTGTTAATTTATCAAGGTCAAAATTAAGAGTCATGGGGTTTGACATTTCTATTGTCAAACCCGCTCTCTTATAAATCAGGTTAAGTTAAAACAGGAGCGCAATTAACAGGTGTTTAAGACCCAAACGTGGGGCCTAATTATTACAAGGGTTTTATCAGTTTTGAGGGTATTTCGGGGTTTTACTAACATTTTGATTATTATTATTATTTTAACATGACTAACTACTTGTATTTAGCATTATTAATTTTTTATTAATAGGATTAATTAGGTTTATTATTTTAATTAGGATTTAGTAATTATATATAATAGAATTATCATTATTGTTATTTTATCATTATTATTTGATTTTATATTTGTTGTTTTAATTATTTGTGTATATTTTGTATATATATTTTATTATTTATTTAATTTGTATCAAAAAGGAAAATCATGATTTAAATGGTCAAAGGTCCCAAATATTTAATTCGCTCCAACCAATCAGAAAAGGGCTGGAAAGATTTATTGGGAAAATTTCAGGAAAGGAGAATCGTGAAGGTTATGCATCAAAGACCAAAGTGGAAGGATTTCATATAGAATCAAATCTCAATCTTCCAAAATGAAAAGATTCAATTCTGGAACCACAAAAAACGAGTCCCATATATAGAGAGAATAAACCTAGACGCAAGGGGGGACGAAAATTCGGTCGGGAGAACCATAACCGAGTTCTGAACATTTTCATAAAAAAGACAAAATCATTCTCTCAATGGCAGCGAATTTCAAGGCCTTTTAAGAATCAAACGCATATCCTGGGTATCTCCTGAAACTGATTCGTCCATCGCAGACATCCAACAAACCCGGAAACGCGCTCTGTACCTCACGTTTATTCATCATGTTGAAATTTTCGATTTCCTCCATACATTCAATATAAATTGTATTTGAATACATATTCACGTTCAGAATCATATTTTCAAACTTTCTATGCCATTGAATTGTTGTTTGAGTGTAGGAATTACTATTGGCCATTGTTAGGGTTTTGAGGTACGATTTAGGGGTTTTGATTACAGGAGGAATTGGATAAAGGTGATAGGCTCATCGTGATCGGGAGGGAATTTGCGAGCGAACCATGTCTTTGCTTTTGATTCAGGTGGCTTATGTGGATTTTTGAAGGGGACCGGCGCTATGGCTATGGTTGTTGACTGTTGGTAAAAGTCATTACCAAGAACGATGGGTAAACGAAGAAGAAGAACAGTCCTCGCGCGTAATTATTTTTTTAATTTCCATGTTACCTATATCATTCGTTGTTTGCGTATTATTAACAATTGAAGCACGCGTCTGAGTTGGTAAAGAAGATGGCACACGAAGCTAGGGGTGCAGGTTCGATCCTTTGTCCCTGCATATATTTTGTTGAATTAATCCACTTGCAGATCCTGTACAATACCCCAACGGAGGACCATCATACGTCCTCACCTATATGCCACATGATCTCACTACCATCCGGATCCAACGCACCCAGGACTGGAAGCGCATCATGAACCCTCAGAGGATGCCCACATGCAATCGGCGCCCAGGTTTTTGTTTTATTTGTTTTTTTTTCTATTGTTTTTATTATTTTGTTTTCTTATTAGATTAATGGTTAAATTAAATCAAAAATAATATAATTAGGATAGAATAATTAAATTAGGGTTAGGGTTAGGATTATAATATTTTCGATTATTCGATTATTTTGATTGTCTGACTTAATTGATTTAATTAATTAATTTAATTAATAAATCACAAAAACCCTAGAAAAATCTATTAAGTCCATTAGGGTTCGCCCAATCCCATTGGCCACTTGGCCGAAGTTTTTAGGATTTAATTTGTTACTCGTTCCGACTAAACCTATTGGTCGCAATGATTAACAATCGATTAATTTAATTAATCAAATCCAATAATAAAAACATCAATTCTAACTTCCCCTTTAACGGATAAATGACGGATGAATATCTATTTCGTCCCGCCTTCAAAATAGTCGACTCTCTATGTCGTACTGATCAAATATCTGAATAAAGCAATAAAATATAAAAACCTAAAATACATTTAATTTGCTGCCCGCGACGATCGAATCTATCGATCAGAGTAACCAGCAATGCTCATTCAATCCATTAACTATAATGATCAAACCTATTGATCATCACAACTAACGGTGACATACTAAATCAGGGTTGTACGCCCAAACCCAAACATTCAAAACACACTAAACCACGACACTACGGATTTTCATCCCTCCCAATCAGGCAATTCAAAATGCCTTTCAAATCAAATTCAAAACTACGGTAGGCCATTCAAAAAGCCTTCAAACACCTCCGCATCAAATTCTAAGGCGTACAACCCTGTGCCCGAACTACGTTGACTCTGATTCTCCCTAAGGAGATACGTAGGCACTTGGATAACCAAGGCGAGTCCCCTTCCCTCTAAATCTCATTTTTTTCCCTATTCAATTCCTTAGCTATTAACCTTAACTTTTAGCCATAAAACTTGACCCTTAGATTCAAAGCCAATAGGAAAGGGTTGAGGGTGCCTAACACCTTCCCTCGACCTGATTATAATAACTTACCCCGATCTCTTGACTGCGTAGGGTTTCCTATTCTCCCTTCAGAATAGGTGGCGACTCTAAACCTTCAATTTTAGGGCAGGTTGCTACACCGGGTACGTTTTATTATTTCTTATAGAAATTAAAACACCGTAAAAACTTGATATAAAACTGAAGAACAAAATTGACATTATGGATTCAAGTACCCTCGATTGTTTTTAATAATTGATATTTGAATAATGACTATATTTGTCAATGTAAAATGTTGTGTTGATCCTGTACGAAAATTATTAAATTTTCATATCGGTTCAAAACGACTTTGGCTAATATGCATAAGGATTTACTTATGCACCATACATAAGCCTACATAAGTCATTGGAAATCCAGTATTGAGTATTGAGTACTGAGTGGTGAGTATTGAGTATTGAGTAATAACAATTGATGTCTAGAATTTGATCCAAGGGTCCATAATAATCTATGCATGGTGCATAGATTTTTATCTATGCACGGTAACTGCACCCGGTTCAGAACTTTCTGTTACATGCACATGTTTTAAGTTTGAAATTTGTTACTTGCATATGAAGGTTTGAAAAAAAATAAAAAATTATAACGCTAATGTACAGAAAAACCAAATTAATTGAATATTACTTTGTTTAAGTATTATTGATGTCCAGTAACAATGTTAAGTGGTCTAAGTAGTACTAGTAGCATTTTCATAATGAAAAACAAATTCAGTATATATATAAAATATATATTTATTGTATAGAGATAATTCCTATTATAATTTTTTGTAGTAGAAAATTGTGATTGATATGTATAGATGAAAATAATCCTAAAAGTTAAAACAAATTATGATGCCGACTGGGAATTCTGTTATATATATATATATATATATCACTGGAATACACTTTTTTAAATCGTTTCAAAGTGTCCGTTGCTATTGATATGGCTGTGTAAATTTAAATTTATATGATGGGGCTGCAATAATATTATTTTCATGGCCGGTGTACGTATTCCAGAAAGAATATTACTACAAGACACTGTACATTAATTGTGTATTATGAAACTTAAACTTTCAATATATACATACACAGTGAAAGAGAAAGATGTTACTCTCACTAAAGAACAACATATATAAACTTTATGAGTGTATTTATTTGCACTTGAAATAGTGTTTTTACATTTTACTTGTTGCACATAATAACCTATAAAGGCGCAAAATCATATGTCTCTTTGTAAAGTTAATCAACTTATCTGCATCTTTTTAACTGTTATTATTATTATTAATGTAAAATTAATCAACTTATCTGCATCTTTTTAACTGTTATTATTATTATTATTAATGTATGAAAATTTACAGAATAATTAAAGTGATTAGATTTATTAAAGTTTATAATTCTAAATTATGCAAATGAATTTTAATTTGGATTCTATGATAATACTTATTTGTATTCAACGAGACTTATCATTATAAGGCATATAAAGATTATTCATAGATGGATCATGACTAATACAGACCTCTAAATTTGGATTCTAATTTTGAGAACCTTGTCGTGGAGGATAAGAAATTCGAGTTTCTCACAAATGAAGAACCTCGTGAGAAAGGTTTTCCACACGGCTTGTTGAACGGAAAGTTCTTCACGAATTGTTGAAACATATTCCGAACTAAGGACAAGGTATAGAGTCTGAAATGCTAAGGATCTAGGACCGAACAAAATTGTCTTTCGACTTATTTCTCTTGTGTAGAAGGAAATAGTGAGAGTTTTGTTTGTAAGATTCCTATTATTCTTCAAGTGGAAGATGATCGTAAGATTTATAAGGAATAATTTCAAAGGACTCCTCTTGGAATGATGTTATCTAAGATGAAATGGATTCAACAATGTCAAATCATACTTGGTTGGATGCAAATGGGTGTTTAGAAGGAAGTATCATAAAGATGGTACACTAAACACCTACAAGTCTAGATTAATAGCCAAGGGTTTTAGACCAAAGAAATGTGTTGATTATTTCAACACATATGCACTAGTAGCAAGCACAACGAAAATTGGAGCTTCGTTTGTATGACCCTATAGTTCATCAAATGTACGTCAATATGACACTCCTAAATGGAGATCTCGATGAGGAGATTTATACAGAGAAACCATAAGGTTATATGCTTCTTGCAGGTAATGAACAAAAGGTGTGAAAGCTTGTTAAATCCTTGTATGGATTAAAACAAGCACTGGAACAATGACATTAAAAGTTTGACTTTGTCATTGCAAAGTTCACAAATTAAAGGGGAGACACACAAGTTATGGGGAGAATTTTCAATCTTTTCAAAATAAGAATTCAAAGAGTTTGTTATCATCAAAAAGGGGGAGATTGTGAAGAATATATCTTATATTTAGTTATGATGAAGACAAAGGTTATCAAAGAAGAAAAGGATCAAAAGTGTCATGCACATCAATGATGTAGTTGATCAAGAAGGTTGAACATAGAAGTTCAAGAGAAGATTTGAGAGAAGTGAACATAACTAAGGTACTCATTGCAATTCATACTATTTACTTTAAATTGCTCATAATTTTATCTCTCACTTCATCTAAAAACCTTCTTGCATCATCATGCACAATTATCTAAAAACCTCTTCATCTAATTCTTGTGATAAGTGTTTGTACACAAAGTTGTGTAAGAATATTATGATATTCCTTTGTCTCTATGTTGATTACATGTTGATCATTATCAAAGAGATGAATGGAATCATAGAAACAAAGAGGTTTCTAGCTTCCACAACCAAGATGAAAATCTTGAAATAGTGGACACTCTTTTCGATCAAAGTAAAGTGAAAGAGTGGGGGTTTAAAACATAGTCAAATACACTATATTGAGAAAACTTCCACATTCAAGATGAAAGATCTTGGACTAGTTGACACTCTTTTGGGGATCAAAGTAATGCAAAAACAGTGGGGGTTACGAACTTAGTCAAATACACTTTGTTGAGAAAGTTCTTGATAAGTTCAAACTGTCATATTTCAAAAAGTGAATATTTAATTTGATCTTAGTGTCAAAATGATGATGGAAGAGTTATGGCTATATTAAAATACACAAGTGAAATTGGTTTTCTAATGCAATGTACTATATGCGATATAGCAGTTGCAAATAGTAAATGAGTAGATTTACTAGCAATCCAAATGGTGAGCATTGGAATGACATCACAAGGATTTTGATTATCTTTAAAACCAAATTTTGACCTCCATTATGGTAGGTTTCCTGTCATAGTAGAAGGATATACCAATATGAGTTGGATATCGAGTATTAGAGATCATAAATTTATAACTAAGTGGATATTTACACTAGTTGGGGGTGAGATTTCTTGGAAGAGCAAGAAACAAACATGTACCACTCTCTTGACTATGGAGCCATAGTGTGTGGATCTCGCTTCCACTACTCAAGAAGTTGAATGGTTGAAGGGCTTTCTGTTGGAAGTTCCATTGGCTAAAGACAATGTTTCAAAGGTGTTAACACGATGTGATAGTTAAGCCAATTTAGCAAGAGAATTCAGATAAGTGTAAAATGAAAAGTCTGGGCACTAAGGCCTTAGACAGTCTTCCGAGAGAAAATTGATTAAACATGTAATCATTTCATTCACACATATATATATATATATATATATATATATATATATATATATATGATTGTTCTATAATTTGAATAATTCATTTACTAAACTACTGGCCAGGGGTTTAGTAAAGACAACCTCGAGAGGTGTGAGATTGAAACTCCTTGAATAAGTGCTCCGACAATGATAGCAACCAAATATGAAGTTAATACATCTTAATCTAAGATTCAATGGGTAACAACAAATCGTTGATTTGGAAGTTAGTGCAACATTTTGTGACAATGTTGACTATTACATAATTGAGGGTTGAGTTTTTTTTTTTTTTTTAAAAAATCTTAATGAAGTTCTATATCGAGGAGGATATGTATCTCAAGAAATAGATACAACTTGAACTTCACCTATATGAATTTCAAGATGGTGCCGTCTTATAGTGAGAGTTGGAGTTTCTCTCATGAAAAATTCATGAAAACAGGAAAAGCACATGACCATAAATAGTGCTAGGCGAGATAGGCGAAGAACCTTTAAAGAGTGTGTTTATAGTAACGCCGGTCTGATCACATGGGATGACGGTTCAAAGCATAGCTACCTAACGTTCCGATTAGGCTTTGCGTTGTCTTTACTAAGGTTAAGTTCAAATCGAAAGATACCTAACTGTATTAACACTTTTTTGCTTTCTACTTTCTGGAATTGATCTTTGTCATTATTAGAACAATTGGGGGATTGTTGTAATTATTATAATAGTTGTTCCAAAATGACAAGAGAAGTGGATTTGAAAAATGGCAACACTTCATGAAGTGTTGTAAAATGAAACCATGCAACTTTTGAAGTGTGTTGTTATAGGCCAATCATTGTGACTTTTGGTAAAAGACATTGTTTCACCAAGGGTCGCTACCTTGTGAAACAATACCAATGTGGTCTATAAATAATTCATTCTGAATTTAGAAAAACATAACACAAAAATGCAAATCCTCTAGAATAAATTCCATACACTCTTCGTACATTCGAGTTTTCACCCGTCCTGTGCGGACTCGAGAAGGCTGAATTATCCTGGGTATTCCTGCGTAGAAACTCCAAGACAAATTGGGAGTGCTTGAAATACTTATAAAAAAAGTGATTCCGTTCACGATTCTAGCCTCGATTCCATTCTATAGAAATTAGTTTTTAATTTTCTAACATTTTGAGCGTTCATAACTTTTATTGGGGTTGCTGCATTCCCTTCCACTTGCACCTAGGTCATTGCAGAGCACGGCATTTTAGGATCTTCTACTTTTGGCTTGCAGTCATCCTGAAAATACAAACAATATGGTGGATATGGAGGAATGGCCTGAATGGATTTTGGAAATCCTGATCTCAACTATGAGGTGGGTCCAAGCAAATTGCTTCATAGATACGTATATGGTTAAGTTTGGCTGAGTTAATTGACAATTTTGACAATGAGAACAAAATAAAACCTCACCTAGCCCAATCAAGTTGGATTTAGATTTGCAAGCATTCATTACTCAACAACCATATCAATAGTTGGTACTGAATATGTTATTTTCTCAATAGAAAGCCTGTAAAACTCTTTTTTCTAAAATCTAATATCGCATAAACTATCAATATGTTTGACTTTGCAGAAGTATGTCTAGAGTTCCAATACACGCTAAATACATAGTATAAAACAACACAATGGACTATAAGCTTGATTCACTTCCAAATTCTTAACAAATGCGTATCTCATAAATTAAATTATGGACTAGCCAAATCTAAAATATATTTGTGATTAGTTAAGGGGTGTGCGAGAATAACTCATCTTTCATTGGTGACGTCGACGCAGTGGTTCAACTCTCATTCTGGTTTAGATTAAAATTTCTTCACCATTGTAAGATATCGAGAGATATTAAGATAATAAGATGACTATTTTATATATAGAGATTTACAGTTTATGACATGTTATAGTCGATGAAGAACTTATATAAAAATATAAATACATATCAATCCAACTCAATTATTATTTTGCTACTACAAAAGATATATATTCAATTCTTTTATCAATTTCATTTTTATTATGTTTTATTTAATTTTTATATTTCTCAAATATTAGCCTGTCAGAATGGGTATCCGTGCGAACGTTTATAATTTTGCTAATATATATATATATATATATATATATATATATATATATATATATATATATATATATATATATATATTCTTTATCAATTTTATTATGTATCTTTATTGAACGAAATACATCATAATAATAATTACATAAATTTCTTTTTTATAAATAATTATAATATTAAACAAAATAAGCGTGCTAGAACGGGTACCCGTGCGAATGCACGTGTATCACACAAGTTCTATTAACAAATAAATACATATTCTATTACACCCCTAGAGTCGAAACGGGAGGTTGACGAACACTTAAGCTGGTCCAAAAATCATCAAAGAGAACTTTAGGGAGCCCTTTGGTGAAGATATCGGCAATCTGGTGTCGGGAAGGAAGATGGAGAACGCGGAATTGGCCACGAGCGACCTTCTCCCGAACAAAGTGAATGTCTATCTCAATGTGTTTTGTTCGCTGATGCTAGATAGGATTGGCGGATAGGTATATAGCACTAACATTGTCATTGTACACAACAGTAGACTGGGAAACATGAAAGTGAAGCTCCAAGAGAAAGTTGCGGAGCCATTATGATTCTGAACCCGCATTAGCAACACTCTGGTACTCAGCTTCTACACTAGAACGGGAAAGTGTTGGTTGTCGCTTGGAAGACGGTGAAATTAGGATGTCACTAAGAAAAACACAATAACCCGAAGTAGTATGACGAGTGTCAGGACAACCACCCCAATTAGCATTTCTGTAGGAAATAAGTTTCTTGATGGGAGAAGAATATAAATGAAAACCATATTGTAAGGTGCCCTAAATGTAACACAGGGTGCGTTTCAGTGCAAACATGTGCTCAGTGCAAGGAGCATGTATGTGAAGACACACGTGCTGAAGAGCATATGAGATATCGGGATGGGTAAATGTGAGATACTGCAAAGCATCAGCAAGACTCCGATATAATGTAGGATCGTCATATGGAGTGTCGATAGAGGTACTGAGCTTCTACTTTGAGTCAACTAGAGTAGCATATGGTTTGAATGAAGTCATTCCTGCTTGAGCAATAATGTCACTAGCGTAGGTACTCTGACTAAGAAATAATCCTTCTGCATGTTTGGTCATTACAATACCCAAAAAATAGCACAACGGTCCCAGATCCTTCATAGCAAACTCGAAGGCAAGGAGTGACATGATAGATTTGCGTAGGTCATAAGAGAAGGTGATGAGAATTATGTCATCAACGTAAAGTAAGATGTAAGCCATGTCGGAGCCACGACGCTAGATGAAGAGTGAGTGTTCAGAGGTGTTGTGCTGAAATCCAATGGCGACAACAAAGTCAGCAAAGCGTTGTACCAGGCACGAGGCAATTGTTTAAGACCATAGAGTGATTTTTAGTAAGTAGCATACATGATGAGTATCACAAAAACCTAGTGGCTGATGCATATAGACTTTCTTATGAAGATCACCATGTAGAAATGCATCGTGAACATCTAGCTGATGAATAGGTCATGACTTGGATAGAGCAATGGTGATAACGGTGCGAATAGTTACGGGTTTGACTACAGGACTAAACGTCTCATCACAATCTACACCTACAATTTGTGACCCGCCATCACTTACAAAACAAGCTTTATATCGTTAAAAACACATGTAAGATTTCTTTTTATAATGGAAAATCCACATACAGTGAATAATGTTAACATCACAAGGTCGTGGAACCAGATCCTACATATTATTCTTAATAAGAGCATTAAATTCATATTGCATTGTGAATTTCCAATTTGGATCAGATAGGGTTAGTTTGGTATTTTAAGTAAAAGGTGAGATGGTCGGATAATCAATGATAACAAAAAGATTAAGGAGTTTTTTGGGCTTGTAGATACCCTGCATGTTACGGGTGGCCATAGTCCTAGTAGGTGGTGCAAACTAGACCAGTGGTGTAGGTGATGAGGAGGTATCAGGTGTAGCTGTGGAGAGGGAGGGGGTGTTGTGGCAGTGGAGGAGGTTTGTTTCAGGCCATATAATGACCTATTCAACTTGCACACATAATCCTCGCTCTTTTTTGCATACCCGTTAGGTTGTTTCATCAGAATTGTTTCATCTAGATCACCATTCAGAATGGCGGTCTTCACATCTATATGTTCAAGTTCTAATTCGAATTGTGCCACCAGGGCCAACATATTTCAAATGGATCTATGTTTTAGAATAGGTGATAACACATCATTGAAGTTGACTCCTTCTTTTTGAGTGAACCTCCTACCAACCAACCTTGCCTTAAATCTCTTTGACATCACTCCTTTGATTCCTTCCTTAACCTTAAAAACCCACTTATGGCTGACTAACCTGGATCCTGCAGGTTTCACGATCAGATCCCAAGTGTGGTTATCATGAAGAGATTTCATCTCATCATCCTTGGCTTTTGACCATTCAGTCTTGTTTTGACTCCTCACAGCTTCCTTGTAATCTCTAGGTTCTTCATCAAGTACCTCACTAGCAGAGATTAGAGAAAACACTATAAGATATGCATAACCAAGTCTCTAAGGTGGCTTGATGACTTTTCTAGACCTGTCTCTTGCCAACATGTTTCATCAACAGTTTCCTCAGTTTCTTCGGCATCTTGTGTTTCTTCTTTAACTTCATCTAGGTTATGCATTTTAGCATCAACATGATCCATCTCAACAAGAAACTCCTTCTGCTTCAGCTCTTCTTCAGAGATCTTCGTACTTCAATCAATGTCATCAGTTTTCTTGAAAGCCAATTCAGCATCATTGAAAACTACATCTCGACTTGTGATACACCTCGTGTGACCTGACTCTAGGCACCACAGCCTATAAGCTTTGACTCCTTCAGGGCATCTAAAGAACATACATCTCAGAGCTCTAGGTTCGACCTTGTCTTGCTTAATGTGAGCATATGCTACACAACCAAGTTTATCAAGGTGTGGTGGATGACCTAACCAAACTTATTCAGGTGTCTCCATCCCCAAAGCAGTCGAGGGACACCTATTTACTAGGTAAGTTGTATTGTAGTCTTGACTGCCTCATCATAAAAAACCTTATTTAACCCCCACACTAACCAACATACACCTCACTCTTTTCAAAATGGTTCGATTAAACCTTCTAGCTAAACCATTTAGGTGGGGAGTACCTACAGTAGTTTTTGCCCTACAATACCAGACACAACACAATGGTTGTGGAAAGCATCACTTCAAAATTCAAGACCATTGTCAGTCCTTAACCTCTTGACTTTTCTGCCAGTTTAGTTTTCTACTAGACTCTTCCAACTTTTGAAATTTTCAAAAGTTTCATCCTTAACTATCTGAATGAATACCCACAACTTTCATGAGTAATAATCAATTATAGATAGAAAATATCTAGCACCTGAGTGTGAGGGATTTCTTGCAGGCCCCCAAAAATCAACATGGAAAGAGATCTATGTGTTCTTTGTTTACCTCTGTTAAACTTCACCCTACAGGATTTACCAAATACACAAGGTTCACAAAACTTCAGTTTTTCGACCTTGTCACCACCTAGCAGATTTTGTTTTCCCAATTTGACTAGGCCTCTTTCGCTATCATGGCCACGTTTCATGTGCCACAACTTTGTCTTCAACACAAGTTTTGTGGATGCTACATCTGCTGAACCACTTACAAGCTCAGCTGCAAGGGTATACAAACCTTGTCTCTTGATGCCTCTCAAGACTTCCTTTGACCCCTTCATTACCCTTAGGATACTTTTCTCTCATTTGTAAACATCTTCTTTTTGGTCGAACTCACGAAGAGAAATCAAATTTCTCTTATGATCATGTACATACCTGACACCAATCAAGAACTTTATTGACTCATCACAAAGCTTGAATCTAACAGATCCAATTCCTGCAACTTTGTAGGCTTTGTTGTTTCTTAAGAACACTGATCCACCATCTTGATCACATAATTCCTCAAACACATCTTTGTTTAGAGTCATGTGCCAAGTGCAACCTAAATCCATAATCCATTACTTGCTAGAATTTCTGCTAGAAACTACCAGTACATCAGATGATTCATAATCATCTTAAACAATGGTTGCATTGCCATTGTCCTTGTCATCGTCATAACTTTTCAACCTGTTAGAACACACTTTTTTGGTATGACCTTCCTTCTTACAATGGTAACACCTAATAACAGGAGCATCACCACCATAAGACTTATATGGACCTTTACCTTTCTTCTTCTCAAACTTACCATCCTTCTTCGAGAATTTTTCTTCTACAAACAATCCTTTACCAACAGATGATGACTTGTGCTCATTTATTTCGTTCAAATCCTTTGAGTATAAGGCTGATTGAACTTCTTCAAAGGTCAGAGACTCTCTTCCATACAAGAGGGTTTCTTTGAAGTGAGCATGAGATCTTGGGAAAGCATATAATACCATCAATGCTTTATCTTCATCACTAATGGTGGCCTCAATATTATCTAGATCAAGAATCAGCTTATTAAACATATCTAGTTGTTTTGTCAAGACTTTGTCTTCACTCATCTTGAATGAATACAGATCTTGCTTCAGGTATAGGCGATTGACCAACGATTTGGTCATGTACAAACCTTTGAGTTTCGTCCACACACCTGTCTTTGTCTTCTCCTTCAAAACCTGCTGGAGAACCTTATTAACAAGGCTCAATACGATGGCGTTATGGGCTTTCTCTATCATCACCGTCTTTTCCTTATTCGTTATGGAAACATCCATCTTCTCTGATCCTTTAAATGCTTCTAACAAACCCTGTTGAACAAGAAGGGCTTGCATCTTCAAGCGCCATAGACTAAAATCATTCACTATGGTGAATTTCTCAATCGCACACTTTGTTGACGGCATCTTCTCCTCCAAGCTCACCGCACCAATTTATTATGAAATTGATGCCAGAATAACGGTGTATAATCGGTTTCTTTATCAACAAAAAAACCACAAAGATAGAAAATTGAGAGTAGATAAGAGAAAGACAATTCAAAGTGGTATAAAACCTTGGATTCTTGATTCAATTACACATTAAATACAATGTTTACGATTAAATCTCAACCAAACCACTTTCTTCCTCAATAAGGATTATCAGGGATTATTGGAGAAGTGATGACTAGTATTCTATTTATAAGAAAACTAAACCTTAGATTTAACTAACATACTAAACAATTGGCCCAATAGACTGACCCAACTCAACATGCTAACTTAAACAATAAACTAACTTAGACAATTGCATGCTAGAACAGACTACGACTACGGCGTGCACATATTCGATTACTATCGAACCATAAAATTATCCACGTCGAGACTAGAGTTTGATCCAGATACCACATTTCTTATTACACGACACTCTTTAGAGAATATGTTTTAAAAGAGTATAAGTAATATTATATCATAATAGAGATTTTTAAATTTCTACCTTAAATTATTTCATATTTCACATTGTTATTTAGTACTAAATGTAAATTGCATATTTTTGTCTAATTTTGAAAACAAATGTTGAGTATGTAATGGTATCATTCAAAACAATATTCAAATAAATATTTAATTTAACTATACTTTTATTCAATATTAAATTTTTATTTTTTTACCTTCCATAAAAAATGTCTAAATACATTGTAATAACTCGTGCTGCACGGGCAATTTACATAATTTATTGTTATATTTTTGGACAATACAACATAGTTCGAAGTTGGAACGTTTTGTGATACAAATCAAAGAAGAAAGCGAAGCAACAATTGGTAGTGGGAGAGACAAACAAGTGTTGAAGAATGAGCATAGTTGTTGAAGTTGCAGTGTCTCTTGGAGCAGTTTTGGTTGTTTTCATCCATTTTCTACATGTTTTGGTTTTGAGACCAAAATCACTTAGAGCAAAGCTTCATAGGCAAGGGATTCATGGACCTTCTCCTCACTTCTACTTTGGCAACATCCCACAAATCAAAACCCTTTTACTCCAACAACATGAACAACAACAACAAGATGAACAGTTTCCTGTTTCTATATCTCATAGATGGACTTCAAATCTGTTCCCACATATTCACAACTGGACAAATCAATACGGTCAATTACTCTCTTCTTTCTCATACTTATTTCTTTTTTGAATACAGAAAGAAATCTAAACTAAACTTCCAATGGATTTTTGTGATATTTTAGTTTGTTGGTTAAGTGGTAGAAATGTTCTATAGTTTATCAGATTCTTCCAAAATGTGAAATGATTGTGTCATTTTCTCTGCAGCACCGACTTATTTGAAAAAAATCATGTCAGTATCCGTGTCAGTTCGGACACCAACATCGATGCAACACTAATATTTGTGATTACGTTCAATTATTAATTATTGTTGGTGTCAGTATCGTTGCTGGTGTCTGTGTGTTTGTGTTTGTGCTTCATAGATTGTGTCTGTGCTACATAGATTGTCCTTAACTCCCGGAGTTTGGACGAAAGATAAGTTATGCTGTTAGTTTTAAGTACAAGTCTTTGATTTTAATTTGGTACATGCAGGTCCAATATATTTGTTTTCTTCTGGGAGTATACAATGGTTAATGGTGGCAGAAATGGAGATAGTGAAGGAAATCCTCCTAAACACCTCTTTGAATCTAGGGAAGCCTTCTTATCTTTCAAAAGATATGGGCCCTCTCTTGGGCCAAGGTATATTATCATCAAGTGGGCCGATTTGGGCTCATCAGAGGAAGATAATCGCGCCGGAACTGTATCTAGATAAGGTGAAGGTAAGTGTATGCAATCGTATCGGCATTGCTGTCATATACAAGTAACTGCTTATAAATGTTGATTAGAATTTGGAATAGCTTTCTAACAATTTTCTTTTTATGTGAATAATGTTGAAGGCAATGGTTGATCAAATAGTTGACTCAACAAACATAATGCTGAGATCTTGGGAGAGTAGAATAGAAAGAGACAGAGTCGTTTTAGAGATTAAAATTGATGAAGATCTGCGAAGTCTGTCGGCTGACATAATTTCTAGAGCTTGTTTTGGGAGCAATTATGCACAAGGAAAGGAAATATTCACAAAGCTTAGAGATCTTCAAAAACTCCTCTCAAAGATATCTGTTGGAATTCCGGGCTTTAGGTATGCGTCGTGAATCATTACAGACATTTTCTTGTTCTTGTTAGATATGATATGATATGATATGATTCTAATGTGGAAAATGTTATCATAATTTGGTTTAGATATTTTCCAAACAAGAGCAATAGACAGATATGGAGATTAGAGAAAGAGATCAACTCAAATATATCAAACCTCGTAAAACAACGTCAAGATGAAGGTCATGAGCAAGATCTCTTGCAAACGATACTCGAGGGTGCAAGGAATTGTGATGGCCTCTTATCAAATTCAATTTCGCGAGACAGGTTCATTATAGATAACTGCAAAAATATATTCTTTGCTGGACATGAAACTACTGCAATTACTGCATCATGGTGCTTAATGTTGTTAGCTACATACCAAGATTGGCAAGACCGTGCTCGTGCAGAGGTGCTTGAAGTTTGCAGAAATGGCAATCTAGATGCAAGTATGCTTAGAAGCATGAAAACGGTATACGCTTAATAGTCTTTTCAAAGCCTCATTATCATTTTTATGCATTACGTAAAGATCTTCTATAAATACGTTGTAATTCGCAGTTAACTATGGTGATTCAAGAGACTTTGAGGCTTTATCCACCGGCAGCTTTTGTTGTCAGAACAGCTTTCAAAGATATTACCATAAAAGGTATCAAAGTTCCAAAAGGAATGAATATTCAGATTCCAATCTCGATATTGCAGCAAGACGTCGAACTTTGGGGTCCTGATGCCTACAAGTTCAACCCCGAAAGATTTGCGAACGGTGTGCTTGGAGCCTGCAAGATTCCACAGGCTTATATGCCATTTGGAATCGGTGCCCGTGTTTGTGCTGGACAGCATTTTGCTATGATAGAATTGAAGGTGATTTTGTCTCTTGTCCTGTCGAAGTTTCGGTTCTCTCTTTCGTCAAGTTACTGCCATTCGCCAGCGTTTCGGTTGGTTATAGAACCTGGGCAGGGAGTTGTTCTCAACATGACAAGAATTTAAGCAACACTGACACTAAAATTATGCTTCACCCCATGTTCTTTGAGGCTCGTTTTTGGTTTTGTTTGAGAATGTGTTTATAGTAATAAGACCAACAGTTTTCTTTCAAATGGATAATGAGAATATATAGAATGCTAGTTCTACCATTGGGATATTTATGATTGTTTTCCGATTAACTATCCACTGTTTATCATAAATATTGGTCGGAGGTTGAATCATTCTTAAGGATATTAGTTTTCCACTATTCCTAACAATTATTTTAACAGAAAAAACATGCTTTCTCTTATGGTAATTTTCTTTTTCTTTATGGACTCTGGTTTTTAGAGGAATGAGACTAGAGCTCATGCCGAGAGGTTATGGTACAGGTCAAGTATTATTTCCATCAAAAATTAAATTCGGTATCAAAAATTGAACTCGGTATTCCCCAAATCTGCATTCTGTTATAGTAAATTTTGCTTTCTTATGGGTATACGTTTTTCATCAATTTTAAATAAGGTTTTTTGATTTCTTAGGAACGTAGCAATTTGTCAAATTTAGAGCGAGTCATTTAATTTTATGAAGGCTGTATAGAACAAGCCATTTCAAACATACGAGTAATGTGAATTGTGATATTTGAATTTGAATATTTTTTTTCTTTTCGAAAGATTGACTTTAAGTTAATTGATGTCAAGAAAATAAAAAAGATAGAGAATTAGGCGGTGAAAAAAAATAAAGACATAATACTCTTTCTCGTTCCTAATTTATTCATAACATATCACATTTTTCTTTTTTGTTAGTCAAAGTCAATTATAATTACCACGTATAGTCTATATTTTGTTCACATGGTGCTTAACTGCTTATTTCATTTTTCAGTATGACCTCAAATACAAAAATTTTAAGAGAATTGGAAGACGATGGAGAAAAAAACTGTGTAGGTGAATTGAAGCGAAATGAACTAAAATGGTTTTTCAAAAGTTAATAGAGCAAAATGGATCCTGGGTTATAGATAATAGACGAGATAATTGATCGGTCACCATTTCTACCTAGTTTTTGTTATGAATTCGGCACTAAATCATCAAGTTCGGTAACACTTTGAGTTGTTTATTTTGAGTTTTCATTGATTTCCCGTTGTTTCGTTAATTATCTTGATTTACGTTATTTCTTCGATTATCATGTCTATTTAGGAGTTTTTGATCTCTCTACTTGGTGGTTGTAGGTTGACTCTGGGTCATTTAAAAGTTTCACAGGTGCTAGTGCAAAAGGAGCTATCATTTGAAGCAATAGGAGCACAGGGGCAGAGGCTGACACGGGCAGCCCGTGTCAGCTGACACGGCCGTGTCAGTTCTACTGAAAGAAGAGGAAGAAAAACCCGAGGGTGACACGGGCATCCTGTGTCAAGTGACACGGCCGTGTCAGCCTGCGCGTTAGATGTTAGAAATTCAGCGTTTTGTGAGTTTTTAAGGACCAGAGGGCAGTTTGGGTATTTTACTTGAACTGGAAAACCTATGAGGATAAATAAGTGATTTGGAGACGGAAAAAGACATTTTTTGACGTATACGATAGAATTCCAGAGAGAGGAGAGAAGATAACTTCATCAAGGGTTTCGGAGACGAAGAGATTCAAGGGTGGTAACCATTGAAGATCAAAGTTTCCATTCATCTTTATAATTCTGTCTTTATTTTTGTGCAAGGATTTAATCCAACAAAATCAAAACCTCAGTTTTTGTTCAATTGAATCAATATAAAAATCGGTATTTCCTACGTAGTCCTCGAGATCGATACTGGGGTTAAACCCATTATAACTACATCGGTGAAAATAGTACACTTGCTATTTTTCCGATCAGTAATAGACGAAAAAATATATTACACCTAAAGAATATACTGGTTCGACCTTAAACCATGGAGTCTACTCCAACTCTCAAGAATTTCCTCTTGAGATTTTTATCATCAACAACTTGACCTTTTACCCATGTTCAGCCCAACAACATTCCTTACACAAAGTTTTTTTTCCAGGTTTAACTTGCAACCTTCAAGTCAATTAAAAATGCACAAGAGAACTAAGATCTTGAATAAACAAATAAAGCACAACAACAAAAATACACATTTCTCACGATAAGTTTTTCACTCTCTTAGCAATAAGATAATGTGTATAGAATAAAACTAATTTTAGAGAAAAAATGAGTGAGATATGAGAATAGATGGTTTCAAAATTTTGTACTTTAGAAGTGGACGCATCAATTCTTTATATAGGAAAAAAATTATTTCAAAAAGAAAACAATGAATGGGTCTGACCGCTCTTTAAATGATTAGAAACGACAAGCTAATTGATTAGATTAAATTAGAAAAGAAAATCCCTGAAACAGTTTCCCTCCTTATCTATAAATTGCTTCCTTATCGATTAGAAGGCTAACACGTTCCTCAATGGATTAAAAGAAAGCTCTAATTAATTAGAAAACAGTATTAATTTTTCTAATTTGATCATAATTACTTAATCGATCAAGCACTCGTCATGATTGGATTTTAGAAGAAATGAAAAATAGATGAAGAGAGAACAAAATAGTACATGTGTGCATCGCCTTAGTAATTCAAGACTTACTCTTGCTTATTTTACAAATAACTGATCAAAAAGACTAAAACACTTAAATGGAAGGTCAGACGACCTTTCACATATTTAGTTACTTAAAAGGAAGCAAGGAACACAAGGGGGGACCAAACCAAGACCCCTTAAGAATAAAGTCTAAGCCTAGGAGTATCATCCTTGTCTAATAAGTAAACACTAATAATATCTCTATGAACATGAGGTAGCCAAGTGAAACTCTTGGTGTGAAAACCAAGGTTAGCTAGAAAATCAAAACGAAAATTGTCTTCTCTATAAATATGACTGATCATGAAATCAATATGAAGAGTGTAAGACCAACAATTAAGCCAACGAGACTTGATTTTATAAGGCACGAGATTAGAGTTTGAGAAAGCTTTCACCACAAGAATGCAGTCCGTTTCTATCCAAAGCTTCTTCCAATTCACCTATCTAGCTTTCTCAATAGCAATTAAAGCGGCCAATAATTCTGCCAATTCAGAAGTCCCCACATCGAGGTAGGAACAAGAAGTCAGAATAGAAGAACCTTTAGCAAGTCCATCAATGTTGCATTTCATCCACCCTGAAGGAGGAGACCAAAAAACCTCTAAGATTATCAAAGGCTTGCTAGGATAGATAGAAATGTCAAAGCCTTTCAAAAAAGTAAAATTAGAAATTGAAGAATTTGATCTTTTCGAAGAACAATTTCCAACCAACTTTGCATGAGAAACAATAGCAGAAATACAATTCTTCCAATGAATTTTGATATCTTCATTGGAAGAATTGGGGAGACCAATAAGCATTCAACACAAGCTTGCAATCCAATAAATTATGAATGGAAGAATGGGACTACAACTTATTCTTCAACCAGTTCCAAAGACTCATAGCAAAAGGGAAGTCAAAAAACACATGGCAAGATGTTTCTTGATTCGAATTTCAGAGGGAGCAAATAGAGGGAAAAGAAAAACCTCTTAGAGTCAAATTCTCATCTGTTGGAATTTTGTTATGAAAATAACGCCAAACAAGCATCGAGTGAGAAAGGGGAATGTCGCTATCCCACGGGAATGAAGACCATGAAGCACTAGGATTAGGATTCTGAATGAAATTAAAGGCTTAATTGAGACTTAATTGGTCGTTATCAGTACGATTCCAGACAAGCACGTCCTGAAAATCTAGCTTGGGAATTTGCAAAGAAGATATGTGAGGCAGGAGATTCGGGATAACATTTTGAATGTCGGGAAGAGTAACCCAAGACATATTAATCAACCAATCACTAACTTTAGAGGTGAGAAAGTTACGATACTTAGAGAGAATTCTAAACTTGAAGACCAAAGGTTCACCTAATCAATTATCAAGCCAAAAATTGACTCGAGAGCCAGTACCAATTAACCAATAACAATTATCCAAGACCGTGCTATAACACTCGTTAATACTACTCCCAATGGAAGATTTGACGGAATACATAATAACTCTAGTGTCTCTTTTAACTCTAGAAGCAAGAAGGGAAGACCAACTCTGATTCAGTTCAAAAATCAAATTGAATCAATAAAAGTCAAACTAATTTGACTTGCTTCTCGATTTTCATTTAAAAAAATTATGAAACCGATAAAATTATCAAATACTTGCATTCCATAAATAATTAATGCAAAACAAGAAAAACACATCATCCGTGTTTCACTTTACAATTTTTTTTATAATTTTCTATCATTTTTCATCTAAAATTTTATTTTAATTATATTTGTAATTTGAAGATGGACTTAATTTAATTTTTGTATTTGTATTTTTAATTTCAGAATGAATTAAAATTTTATTGAGTTTACCATTTTTCGAAGAACGGTGTTATACACACGAAGCACATGTAAATTATCTAATTATCCTATTATATAAATTTTGACGGAGAATCATATCCTAAACAGATTATTAATTTTCGAGAGTGATTAAGTTGATTTACCCAATTTGTTTAAACACATTTATAAACATCCGGACAAGACACATTAGGTTTCCGGTTACACTTCTGACGTCCATCGTCTGACGCAGCATCTCATTTTCGAAATCTCCGCCTCCCGCTGCCACATCTCACCGTCTCACGCCGCCGCCGAACTGCATCTTCTTCACCAACTTACTTCTTCAGGTTTTCTCTGGTTCCATAATCTCTTTCTCTGCGTATGCTTTGATTCACTTGAGTATTTATTTAACATATCTACAACTACATTTCGAGGTTTTTACAATGTTCTTGTTCAAAAGAATGAATCTTCCTCTTTTTGTAACTTGATGAATTATATGTGCCTCTTTCAATTTGTATTCTTGGTGGATTAGAAATGTTAGTCTCAGTCTCAGTAAGATTTGCAATGAAGTTTGTTTGTTTTTCTTATTTTCTATGAATTTACAGGTTTGGATTTTAATATGATTTGATTTTTAATTTCATAGCTTGATTAGGTTCAATTTCTATTGATTAAGTTAATTTATGCTTATTATATTATTTACTCGAAAAGATGGTGGGAAGATTTTGGTGGTTTAGGCATATAGAGAAAAGACCCGGTAGATTCGGTGGTAAGTAGCATAGATAAGATGAATATTAGAGAAGTTATTAAGAAAGATTTCCAGTTTAACAATTTGGATAGAAACATGGTCATGGATAAGAATATTATGTTGGTGAAGTTGATATGTGTAGCCGACCCGACTTAGTGGGATAAGACTGAGTTGTTGATTTTGTTGTATATTATTTGCTCTATTTTCTTACATACTAGGAGTAGAACATGGTGATTGAGAATTTAAAAAAAAATTGCGGAGAAGGAGGGTCAGTTAGTTTTCCCACTTCTAGTAGGGAATGGCGGGGATATGTATTGGATTGGTGTTAGTTTTGTGAGTTAGAGACATAGAGTTGGAAGAAGGAAGGTAAAATAGACCATTGAGTTGCTCCGTTGCCATACCTATTTGGAAGTGGTGTTAAGGAGTTTGTTTGTCGTGTGATTTGTTGTATAACTTGTTTTCCTCTCAGCTCATCATTCTTCTATTTCCATATTTTGTTACACTATTGGATTTTGAGAAAACGGACCCTCTGTCCATGGGGGTAATTGTATACATCTATCCTCTCCAGACTCCACCTAGAGGGAGCCTTTTGCACTCGGCCTCTGTTTATTAGCTTTAATTGGTTTCTGAATCTTCAAGCATAGTTCACTTTTATAAAATCATCAATAAACTGAGAATATGTACGGCGTACTGCCATTGGGTCTATATTTCTTCAAGATTTAGTAATTTACTCAAACCAATATGCAATACAATTTTTTCGGACACTTGCACAATTTAATATGTATACAATAAACAATACTTCAATAGACTTTGGATAATAATGTTTAAACAAATTCTTCTTTCAGGATATTTATATGCCGGACTAGGAGTTTGCAATGTCTGTCATAAGTAGCTGATTTGCCATTTTGAGAGGTAGCACGTGGACAAGCCAATAATGAGCATGCTTTTAAGAATAAGACGTTGTTTACCCAATGGTTTGTTATATAGACAACCTCTTAATGCTAGCATTGTAGGGTTTAATGCTAGGAAATTAAATGTATTTACAAGAAACCTAGGTCAAGCTGCAAGGAAAGAACCGGAAGAAGATGTAGAGGAAGTTGAAATTGATCAACGAAGTCTCCCAACTGATTTTGATCCAGCAACATTTGATCCTACTGACCATCGTGGCCCTCCATCAGAGAAAGTTTTCAGGCTTGTTGATGAAGTGGCATCTCTAACACTAACTGAAGCTGCAGAATTGGGTCTCCTTCTGATGAAGAAAATGGGGATAAAGGAGATGCCTAATGTGGGATATATGAAACCAGGATCTGTAAATTTGGCTGCAATGGCAGCAAAAGGACCAACAGCAGCCAAGGAGGAGCAGAAGCCAGAAAAAACGGTATTTGAATTGAAACTGTTGTCCTATGAAGCAGCTTCCAAAATTAAAGTCATCAAGGAGGTCCGCGGTTTTACTGAATTAGGTTTGAAGGAGGCAAAGGATTTAGTTGAAAAAACACCTTCTATTATTAAGAAAGGTGTTTCAAAGGAAGAAGGAGAGCAGATAATAGAGAAATTGAAAGCTCTTGGTGCTAATGTGGTTATGGAATGAAGTGATGTATTGTTTTCATGGGAGTGATTTTTCATCTAGCAATTTTGAAAATTTCTTATTGTTGGCCAAATATACAACAAATTTTGCTAGTATTTTGTTTCAAATTGTGCTCATTTTTTGCTGCTACAAACAAAACATTAACCTTTATGTTACCTCTGGCTCTTGATGTAATAAAAGTACTATTGATATAAATGAGGGATATATAAGTCTCATGGGTTTTGGATTTTTTTCATTACATATATAATGTCTATTTGAATTTGTCCATTGCAGTGACCTTTTCAGTTTCCAATTAACCGTGGCTTACTGATATTCTAGAATTTGGGATTATGTAGTGTATAAACTGTTTGTCTTTGTGCAATGTGTAGTATACTGTATATTACCATAGATGCTTTTGAACATAGGGATAATAAAACAAAAGCTGTTAGTCTTTTGAAAAAAAAAAAAAAATTTCTCTTCGAACATTTTTGGCTTAAATGCAATTATTACCCCCTAAGTTTTTCAATTGTTTGATTTTGGCCCCCCAAGTTTTAATTGTTTGATTTTGGTCCCTCAGGTTTTTCAATTGTTTGATTTTGACCCTTCAAGTTTCAATTGCTTGATTTTGTCCCCTGAAGTTTGCCAATTGTTTGACATGGAGAATAAACTTCTCATTTTTGTTACTTTTTCTCATTTTTTTTACTCATTTTTTCTAATTTTCTTCTCTACAATTATATTTTTCTTTTCTTTTTAATAGTTAAACTTTGAACAAATTATCTTGAAAATCTTAATTATTTCATTCAACATATAATTAATGGTAAATTATTTTGACAACAAAAAAGATAAACCACTAGCTAATTAGAATAACACTATTCGACCAATAACATGTGTGAACCTTTTAACAAAGTTATTTTAGAATATAGGGACAAACCTACAATATCCCTTATGAAAATATTGAAATTCTATATGACCAATATGATTGTTAGACTTTGATACTTTATGCTTAAATATGAGGGAGTTATTGGACAAAGAGTTTGTTATTTTAATTAGTTAGTAGTCTATCTTTTTAGTTGTCAAAACAATTTTCCGTTAGACATATGTTCAAGATATTACGTTCAAAGCTCAACCATTAAAAAGAGAAGAAAAATAGAATTGTAGAAAATAAAATTTAAACAAAAAAAAGAGAGAAAAAGTGAAGAAGAAGAAAAAAAGAAGTTTAGTCTACAAATGCAAAAGGGGAAAATTTTGAGGGGTCAAAATCAAGAAATTTAAACTTGAGGGACTAAAATCAAGCAATTAAAAAACTCAGGGGACCAAAATCAAACAATTGAAACTTGAGGGATCAAAATCAAACAATTGAGAAATTTGGAGGACCAACACTGCATTTAAGCCAACATTTTTCATAAATTTAGGCTCTAATCTTTTAGTTAGACTTAGAATGTACACAAGAGACAAGGAAATTCAACAGATATTGACAGAGATCATTTTTATTGAAAAACAATGCATACCACCCATAGCAACAATCACAACAGCCATTTGAATTATGAAGGTATAGGCTGGTGTGTGATCTTACTTTACTTTTTGGCGACGTGGAATATTATGTGTGTTCTTGGTTTGTAACCAATAATGAGTTGTTATTATTCAGTGTCAAAGTAGCAATATCAGAATTAGGATTAGGAATGCTTTGAAGGAATGTGATTTTTAGTCATCTGAAATATGTTAATAATATGGGTTTTAATTATTAGTTACTCCGTACTAGAACAGAGAATAGGTGAGATGTAGAAGATGACCACCACACAAAGGTTTCTGATACGATGGTTGAGATCTTTGATAGTTAGAGAGGGAAGTACTTGCAAGGTTAAAACTCTAACGCTTAAGTCAATGTTTGAAAAAGGTGGAACTATGCAAGTTTGAATGGAAATAATACATAGGCGTGACTTTGAGTCATGCTTATATAGGGTGACAATTAAAACATTTCAGAGTAATCTAACTTAGATTGCATAAATTTGTTGTATGTATTCTAACGGTGGAGATGAGAGCGGGGGTGTGCTCCAATGCGGTGCTATACAATGGAGGTACACCTATTTATCAATCATGTGAGTGCTTTAGCTAGATTAAGTTGGTCTTGTTAGGCCTTTGCCTAGTCTGAAATTTTTGTCCTCAAGTCCTTGCTATTAGTAATGTAGTGAGGAATATTGATGTTGATATTTATTAGACTGGTCCAAGCATGAGTTTCATTGATGAGTTATGTCTGTGAAGAGAGAGAGAGAGAGAGAGAGAGAGAGAGAGAGAGAGAGAGAGAGAGAGAGAGAGAGACTTTGTGGTAATGTCCATCGTGTCGCTGAAAAGCTGCTTTGCAGAAGGTCACCACATACCCTCGTGTGGCTATGGTAAGGGGATGATGCACTTAGAGTATTTGAGTGCACATGAGTGCCATTATAAAACCGAGACTTCATCCTAACTGTTTATGGACTTTAATTTTCTCTTTTATGACTTTTTTGTTTCTTAGTGTTATCAATTTTTACCCTCTATTTGTAATTCTAGTAACTATTGTTGCAACTTTCTAGGTTTCCAGTTATGTGTTCATCATCGCTTTGTTCTTCATTCTTTAGAACTTGTAAACACACATTTGATACTTGCTTCTATCCATTTTCTTTTATTTTGATTTGCATTAACTCTTAAGTGATGGATCAAGAAACCCTTTTTATCGAACTTGGTAGTGATTTAGAAAATAGTGATGCATCTACCCGAACTAAGGCGGAGGTGATAAACCTAGAAGTGGCAGAAACAGAGATGGAGAACCCAAGAGTGTTTGTCGTAGAAAATAGGGAGCTAGTTCTTACTAGGCTATATATGAGAGTTTGTTTGTTTCTTTTGTAAACTTCTTATATATATGTGAAAAAGACTATGATAAAAAATTAAGAGGTTGCCTTATCATTAAGATAATTTATCATGAGACAGGTGTTGCCTTCTTATTTAGCGTCAGAAGATTCTATATTGTTATCTTCTCATGCAACATAAGCTTTCTTTCCCTTTTTCTTAGATTTTTTAGAATTTTCATTTGGAATTGCATTATTCCTTCTGCATGTCACAACCGACCAATCACATTGCAATGAGTACAAAACTTTGAAAGTTTCTCACATTCAATTTCTAAAAAAAAAAACAAATCTCACCCTTTCTACTACGATTTTGTAACTCAAATCTTTGTGCAAATCCATGTCAATCAATACCTTGACAAAATGGCCAATAGAACGATCCAATGCCAATTTACTTGAGGTAGAATCTATGTATATTGATGTTCTTAAATTGCTTGCTATTGTGAATATTATTGGTGTTTCTATGCATATTATTTTAACCTAAACCTGAGCTAATCTTTGATTAACATTTAAAGGGACAAAATCTTTAGACTAAGGAAATAGTTTGAGGATATTTGAATTTATTTTCGATGAATTTATGGATCTGACTCTCTGCACATCTTCAACGCTTGAGAAAGTGAACTCATAGAATATTTTGTCTAAAGATGTTACCCCTCACTTTTCAATAGGAGAACATTGAGCAGTTAACTTGGCTCTAACAACAGTTAGAAGTGTTGAGCCTTTAGGCCATAAGATCATAGAATATTTTGTCTAAAGATGTTACCCCTCACTTTTCAATAGGAGAACATTGAGTAGTTAACTTGGCTCTAACAACAGTTAGAATATTTTGTCTAAAGATGTTACCCCTCATTTTTCAATAGGAGAATATTGAGTAGTTAATTTGGCTCTAACAACAGTTAAAAGTGTTAAGCCTTTAGGCCATAAGATCCTACTATGGATTTTGTGTTAACAAGGTCTAGTTTGTATTGTTTTTTTGAAATAGTAATGGCAAGACAGTCTCCTTTTAAACTTGGCACTTATAACGGCTAGGGATGTTGCAGACATTATCTACCGTGTCAACAAAAGTTTTGGACTTTGTTGTTTCCCTAAAATCTCCACATTGATTTGTATGAATCTTTTGGTTGTTACTTACGGTATTGGTTTCAAGGAACAGAGAATACCTATGGAAGAATGGAAGACATAGTGTTTGAGGGAGAGGAGAAAGAAGAAGAATGTGTAAGAATGGATTACATAGCGTTTGAGACGGAGGAGGAATATGAAGATGGATCTTACATTGCTTTGTATGACTCTTTTGTTGTTACATATGGCATTGGTTTTAGGGAACAGAACATACATGTAGAAGAATGAATGACATAGTGTTTGAGAAGGAGGAGGAAGAAGAATGTGAAAGAATGAATGACTTAACGTTTGAGAGGGGAGCACCATTTGTTATCACAAACTTTGAAGTTATTTAAGACAATTTCTCAATGGAATGTAACTTAAAAAAAAAAGTTTAATAATGAAAAGAAAGTAATAAATACCACTTTAAAATATATAAATAACTCGAGACAAAAAAAAATTGAAAAGAGAACATTTAATATGAAAAGGAGATAGTAATGAGATAGTAATATGGATCAATATTGTTTGTGCAAGGTGAATGAATGTTATTGTGGCAAGTAAAAACAAAGTACTTCTAGCACTATGATTTCAAATAATGGGCTACCATTGTCCATTGCTATGCAAATATTGAAAATCATTCATCAATGTAAGTTCCTCCTTGGCAGGTTCAATGTTACTATTAGGAAGAACCGGCATTGATGAAATGAAACTAACATCAAACTACAATCAAAGTATACACTTTCTAATTTCTATCATAGAAGTGTAAATTAATGAATAATTAAAACTAAAAATGAAGAGAATTCCTTTTTCATTATTTGTCTCATGCTTCAAAGAGTCACACTTGGAAATTTGCAAGATCCATAACCTACAAAAATTAAGAAACACCAAGATAAAATATAAGCACAGAACAATTACCAAGTAGAATTAAAATAAATTAAGTGGCATAATTATTTTGCTTAATAAAAAAAGCACTTACTTGGATCCTTGGCAGTTTGAGTAGCAAGCCCGTTGAAATAACAAGTTCCTCCAATCTTCTTAAACTGCGCCCAGTAAGAACTAAATGCATAACTAGCATGCCAAAAAACCGAATCCGGTTTAAAACACTCTTTCCCCGGTCGAACCGGGTCACATGTCCGGTTCCCCTGCGAGCAAGCATACGCCAAAGCCTCTCCCAAAGCTGTCACATTACTCCCACGCGCTGCCACGCACCAAATCTTCCCCTTATACGGCTCATTATTCTCCGGTGGAGGAAGCTCCGGAAACTCCGAATCCAGTGTCTCGCCGGAAAGATCAATCTCATAAACCCTAGACCCGTTTGGATACAATAACCCAAAATGCCGCTCTGTACCGGGACCCGTTTTCTGATTCTCATTAAACAAAGCAAATAAAAAACTCGGCAGAACTAAACCCGGTCGAGCCGGAGTCCCAACAACCGGTTTTTTCATAACTCTTTTAATAAAATTTCGGTTATAAGTCGCAGCATTAAAAACATTAGCACCAATTTGGTCAATATCACCTCCATTAGGCCAACCTGTTTCCGCTATAAAGATCCGAATATCCGGAAACCCAAGTTTCTCCATTGCGAAATAAACCGAATCAACCATCTGATCAAATAAATTCGTATAAACCAAACCAGAACCCGGATCCGTAACAGTACTATTAGCTCGAAATAAAGCGTAATCCAGATTTATATTAACCGGGTCGGAGCTCCATGGAAAAAACGGGTAAACATCTAAAAAGAAAAAAGACTTGGTC